>NC_090448.1:779740342-780044052 GCF_031143425.1 Pleurodeles waltl | reverse complement strand
ATTTACAAGTTTATATTTATAATATTCACATTATTAATAAAAAAAGAGTTTAATACATTAACCTATCAAGAATTTTTACAAGAAACACAATTAAAAGAAGAACAATACATTACATGCCTTAGATCAATGACTAAAAAAACAACACATTTTTTGAAACGAGAACCTTTAGAATGCTTCTGTAACAATTATAATCCAATATTTTTACAAGCATGGAGAGCAAATATTGATTTACAATTTATATTGGATCATTGTGCTTATGCAGTATATATTATATCATTGATCAGCAAATCACAAAGAGGCATTAGTAAAATATAACTCAAGCTGTAAAAGAAGTCCACTATAATCCCAATATTAAAGAGCAACTAAAACACATAGGAAACACATTTTTAAACAGTACTGAAGTAAGTGCACAAGAAGCTGCTTATTTCATTTTGCAGATCCCGTTACAAAAAAGTTCAAGATCATTTATATTTATAAATACATACACACCAGAAAAAAGAACAAATTTAATGAAAGACTTAGAGTTCATTCTGAGTCTGGTGATCTAAGGATCATCAGACACGCATTGGCGGTCGGACTGCAGGATTCTAGACAGTCTGACTGCCACATTAGGATCCTGGTGGTCAGACTGCCAGGGGACCGCTGTGCCCGCCAGGAACATGGTTCAGTGCTGCAGCACTGATCAAGAGTCCAGTTTCCACCAGCCTTTCATGGCAGGGTCCTTGCTATGAAAAGGCTGGTGGAAACACAATGCAGAGGGCCACAGAGGGGCCCCTGCAGTGCCCATTCCCATGGGCTGGTGTGCTACGGTATTGGCCTCGGCTCCCTTAAGAAAGCCGAGGCCAATACTGTAGCACTGTTCCCGCTGGGCTGACTGGCGGGAACGTAGTAATAAGATGTTCCTGCCGGTCACCCCGGTGGAAACATTGTAATAGCAGGGGTGTGAAATTTATTAAAATATCTACTTGTCCAGTGGACAGGTTGCTTCTCAAATCTACTTGTCCTGTAAAAAGATCTACTTGTCCCTTTGGTGCCATGTAGTGTGGCGACAAATTATGGCAGCAATCTCATTATGTAAGAGCTCTGATAATAGTCTCTCTGATTATGCCAGGGCTACTAACATAGTAGGGCTTGAATACTTGCAGTTTCAATCCCTACTGTAGCAATTTCCTTATTTTGCCACCTTTCTGCAGATCTGCATACTGGGGCTGGAGGAAGCAGTAAGCAATAGTTCCAGGGCTGGAATGCCTTTGAGTTTGCAAACCTACTAACCTGCATGTTTTAAAGATTTTTACCAGCTTGTCTCTAATATTTTCCCATAATAAGAAAGGTTGGACATTTACTCCTGACAATGGCAGAATTAGAACTTCTTCCAGGGTTTGGAAGAAAGTGGCTGGAGGGAAAATGAACTTGCAAATGCTCAATAGATTTTTGCATGAGCAAATCTACACATCGTATTTACACATGCTAAAATACAGTTCACAAATATTTTATAGGGGTACGACATATAACATGGGTGCACTTTTGTGACTTTCTTTAAGAATTTGGGGCCACATGTAGATAGGTTCAGATTTGCGACCTGCAAATTGCGAGTCGCAAATCCGAATGTAGGATGGTGTCCCTGACACCATCTGTGATTCGCAAGGGCTTCGCAAATGCCCACCTCATGAATAATCATGAGGTGGGTCGCAATTTGCGACCCCCTCGCGAATGGCGGCCCTCACAGGGATGGTGGCCTGCTGGAGACAGCAGACCACCATGTCTGTGACTGCTTTTCAATAAAGCAGGTTTTTTTTTTTTGTAATGCAGCCCGTTTTCCTTAAAGGAAAACGAGATGCATAACAAAAACGAAAAATGAAACGTTTTCGTTTCATTTTTTCAGAGTAGGCAGTGGTCCGCAGGAAACCAGGAAAAAATGTTTACAGTGACATTCACAATGGGGATCCCTTCCCTTTTGCGAAAGTGTTAGCACCCATTTGAAATGGGTGCAAACTGCGATTGGTTTGCGCCCGCGTTCGCGGTCACAAAACAATCCTACATTGCACTGCGAGTCGCAATTAGGAAGGGAACACCCCTTACTAATTGCGAGTCGCAAACCCCTTTTGCGATTCGGTAACCAGGTTACTGAATCACAAAACTGGGTTTGTGCATCGCAATGTCCTTTTTGCACGTCGCAAACAGCGAAAGTCGCTGTTTGCAACATGCAAAAAGCTACCTACATGTGGGTCTTGGTCCCTAATTAGGTCTGGTGTTAACAAAGACATTTTGTTTTTATTAAACTTCTATTCCTCTCTCTTTCGGCTGGCTTTACTGTGAGTGATCACATTCTGCTCTTCCACAAGGAGCATATAGGCACACCAAGTAGTTTTGTTCAGTGTCAGGAACTACAGTGGCAATCAGTGACGTAACGAAACTGGAGGGTACCCCTTTGAAAGAACATGGAGGAGCCCCCTCTCCAGACTCACTCAGGGCAGTCGCTGAAGGGGCACCCTGGAGGGCGGCTGCGGGGCCTTTGTTATGCCACTGGTGGCAACGTGTGCTTTTTGAGTTCAAAAACGTTTTGGGAGGTTTTTGCCAGTGTTTGTTACAATGTTGAGGGCCTGGTAGCTCCCACAACATTAAAGTGTTACAAAAGCCATGTCAAAACAAGACACGAATTGATGAAACTAAAAGACTTATAAAAATATGTCAGATCAGTTGGCTTTGTCAGTGTTTGTTTATTTTCATGCTTCCCATAATCGTGTTGAAAATGGTTACACTGATTTTCCATTAGAAATATTTTTGGGAAATACTAGCATGCATCAACACATTTTACTAAATGACACTTCATTTGCATCTAATCAGAGAGCATTCTGGGAGCATTATACTTAGCCACATAGCCTAAACTTATCAAACGTGTATACATGTTTTTTTTTTTTTTTACTGGAACCAACGTCAGTAGTGAAGTGTGACCTTAAAACATTTATTTACAGCACTCACCCTAATAATGAAGGCTTTCAAATAATAAACCATAAATACAAGTTTGAACAGCATTATCTTTTGGAAACACATTCCCTTAACTGCAGAGAGTTCCACTCTCTGTAAACAGGCAGCCAAAGGGTTTGTGCTGCAGAGGGTTGGGCCTACTTGTCCCAAGGACAAAGTAAACATACAAACTTGTTGCCCTTGACCCCAAACAAGATGTCCCGGGTGTCGGGCGATAGGAGTTCCACTCGTAATGAGCCCCTTAGAAACCATACAGTCTTTACCAGACTCATCAAATTCAAAGAAGCTTTATTGCGGCTACAAGAGCCAAAAAAGCACGAGCAGTAATAAATACAAGTAAATGCACATAATAAAATAAAATTGCAGGTAAATATGGTGATAAAAGGGAGTAAAACATAAATAAAAATTAAAATGGAATAAAAATGAGATAGAATAAAATGGAATGAAATTAGATGAAATGAGATGAAATGAAATGCACTGTGCAGGATGTTGGGACAGTCTTATTTGGAGTCTTTGTCCAGGAGAGTTTTCCCTCTAATAAGCCAACTAGCTCCGAGGAATTTGGCGATAGCGATCACTAGCGTTGGCCTGGTGTCTGATCTAAGGATTCGCAGAGCTAGCGCAGAGCAGCGTGCTCCCAGTAGTCTGCATGCCGGGGCCAGCCATTTCCTACGGGGGGCAGTATACGCGGGGCATGCAAAAAGGAGGTGAGGGAGATTCTCGACGGGGGCTTTGCAAGCAGGGCATGCGGTGGATTCGTTGTGTGACCAGCTGCTGGTGAAAAGTCTTAATGGGAGTGTTCCAATGCGGAGCTGGAAGTACAGTTTCCTTTCCCTTGGGACCGTGATTAGGTCCCAAAAAGTTTCGTACTTGCATGACTCTTTTAGGTTGGCAAAGTCACAAGATAATGTAGTGTGGAGTGCAGCCCGAGTGTCTTCGTTGTTGGCCCTTTGCCAGTAAAGTTTCTTTAGTTCGCTTTTCGAGGGAAAGACTGACGTGGCTGGTGAGTTCCAGAGATCATCGAGCCCGATAGAGTGAAGTAAATCCTTGATGGATCGTAGCCAGGGGATTCTGTGCAGGTGGTCGGCTTTTAGGATGACCTGTAGAGCTTCGGTGAAGATGTCAAGTTCCGGAGTGGTCCAGAGACGTCGCCAGTACAGCAGAGGTCGCAGGCGGGCTTTGTGACCAATGCGTTTGATGCCGAGGTCCTTGAAAAGAGGGAACAGTGGGGTGCTTAGCGGAAGGGACACAAGATTTCTTAAGAAGTTGTTTTCAGCGGTGGTTAGGTCTTGGGTTTTGGTATAACCCCAAAGTTCAGCCCCGTAGAGCGCTGAGGAAACTGCCTGGGATTCGTATAACTGTAATGCTGGGCGAATTGGTTTTGTGTGTGAGAGGTGGAAATTTTTTAGTAGAGCCCCAGTTGTTTGTCTTAATTTAAGGGCTTGTTTTCCTATGTGTGGCTTCCAGGACATGTTGTCAGTGAGTGTTATGCCCAGGTAGCTGAAAATGCCCACCTTCTCGAGTGAGGAGCCCTCTAAAGTAAATTTCCCTTTGAAAGATCTGTGGGGATTAAGGGTCATTAGTTTGGTTTTCGTTGCGTTGATTTCGAGTCCCTGGGATGAACAGAAATGCTCGAAGCACGCAAGGAGTTTCCTTAGACCACTAGGGGTCTTAGATATCAAAAGAGTGTCATCGGCAAAGAGTAAGACTGGGATTTTTTGTGTGCCAAGTGAAGGTGCGTCAGCCTGCAGTCTGAGAAGGGAGGGGACAATTTCGTTGATGTACAGGGAAAAGAGGGTCGGGGCAAGTACGCAACCTTGCCGCACACCCCTAGAGACGTGGATTCTATCGGTAAGTTGGCCCTTGTTGCCCCACCTGACTTGTGCGTAGTTGTCCTCGTGGAGTCGTATCAAAATGGCAAGGATGTGTTCCGGGATTCCCATCCGAGAGAGAGTGACCCACAGTTTGTTGCGAGGTACTAGGTCAAAGGCAGATTTGAGGTCCACGAAAGCTACATAAAGGCTGCCTTTACCAATGAACACTGTTTTCCAATATAATAATAGGAATCTGAGGGCTTGATCAGTGGTGGAAATCTTCTTTCGGAAACCGGCTTGGAGGGGGCTAAGGATATCGTGGTCAATTATCCATTCTTCTATCTACCAGACTCATCAACAAAGATAAAATAGGACAATATTATAGTGAAATATAGCAAACGACCTAAAAGCTTAGAACACCATACATTAGCAGATTATGCATCCTGTTTTAATCACAGTCCACAAAACAAAAAACAAAAGGAAAAAATTACAATGATAATTTACTAGCAGAAACTCATTTTTACAGATGACAAAGAGTAAGAAATAATACTCTGCAAAACTGAAACAAATGATATACACACACAATCAAGATATAATTTACAAACTCAACATCAAATGAAAATTAAAGCCTACTGCAGATTCAACAAAGGAAATGATAGTGAAAATTACTATTGGGAATTATTAATGCTTTACTACCCAGGGAGAGAATAAAATAAAATCTTTGGAAAAAATAATACATTCTATGAAAGATAAATGCAAGTTAAAGACATTGTTGATTTGCATCATAGCAAATACAATTCAAATAATGAAATGATTACCTTTTTAGATACCACTACTAATAGACAATATTAACACCTCTTTTGTCTCCAACAATGACCGATGAGCTAAATTATTCTTTAGTAACAGAATTAAGAAGCCAAAAAAGTATTAACTTTGAACAACAAAGCATATATAATTTAGCTTTAGATTTAGGTATAAAAAGCAAAAGTTCAGAAGAAACTATTGCAAACTCTATCTTACCCAATGAACAATACTGTGACATAATGCATAATTTAACAACAGAACAAAGACAGTTTGTATAACATCATTTACAAAGGTACAATACAAAAGACAGTCCATGTTATATATTCCAGATAATATGTATATGTTATTTACTGCTCCAGCTGGTAAAGAAGCACATAATAATAATGGAAAACCATTACACAGCACATTCAAAATTCCTGTATCACAAATTTTACATATAAACCTTTATCACATGATAAAAGAACAGTTCTTCAGAATCATCATCATCATCATTATTTTACTTTATTTCGGATATAAAAAACATAAATCTGCCAATCAAAACATAGATATACAAACTTGACGAGATATAAACAATTCAATCTGGGAAAACAGCATTAAAGAGAAGGCTATTTCCAAAGAACACAGAACTTAATATTGCCTTTCAACAAAGCCCTGTCACCTAGCAGCCGTTCACGCACAAAGCATAATAAAAACACTTAAAATCACTTAAAAAAGAAACCACAAATCCAATTAAACTTAAGGCGCATGGTGCGTTAGGGTATTATTTCCCCATTTTCCGAGATTCCATTTAGAATTTAGGTAGCTGGCATCCAAATAAACAGCACAGCTCCTAGTATCAAGCCTGCATATTTTCAATGCAGAGTGCCTGTCATCAAGCCCAAGTAGATGTCACAGAGGTATAATAAATGAGGCACAGTGTTTAGTGTAGGCCCGCCAGAACAATAAGTGCTTATCATTCTTCACTGACCCACAACCCATGGGACAAAGTTTGGAAGGGTTTGCATTACTCCTCCAGGAGGAAGAAAAGAAAGCAGTTGGTAAAATCCCCAATCTAAATTTAATATAATGAGACCTATATAATGGCGTATTCACATAATCCATAAAATTTTCGAAATAAAGACCACATTTAAAAAACAGGTACTGGTCTGTTAGACTGCCTGAAGATAAAGCAGAAATGTTGGCGCCAAGGACAACATTCCAGTAGTGGTCTTTAATAAGACCAAAGGAGCTACTGGTCATCGATGATGGTTGGAGCCAAAATCCAGGCAATCCTAGCTTAACCAGCCATAGTTTAACATGAGCTATCCACAGGATCCTAAGGGCCAAGTGGTGGGCTAAGATTTCCATAAGGTACTTTCTATATGGCACAAGTTGCTTGATTGCCCATATCCTTGCCCAAAATAAAATAGGCTTGAGCTAGGCTGTATCTAAGATTTTCCTAACATTCAGGTCAAACCTTAAGGGAAGTAGGAGTGTACCTTTTGGTCACTTCAACAGAAATCCTAAAAAATAATTTTCATCCTTATCCAACACATCTAGTTTGCTATTTCTCCACAAGTCTGAACGATAAAGGCCAGCTTTGTACAATTCGGCCCTATATATTTCTAGTACTGGTGAGATATGGTAGGAAGAGGCTTTATTTGCAAATATAACACCAAACCCAGCTTTATGCTTAAAAGACAGAGAGTGTTTTCCTGTCTGTGCTGACCAGTTGGTGGAGTCTGACAACCACACCCCTAGATAATAACATTCTGACACACTATCCAATTTGACTCCCTCTAAAGCCACATTACCTTTAACTTTCTTGGTATGTGCGAATATTATGTATTTTGTTCTCAACTTATTTACTTCAATATTTCAAGACAATGATCTTTACAAAATTCTTTGAACTTCCCCAAAAGGACATTAAGACCCACGTTGTTTTGGATAGTAGAAGTGTATCGTCTGCAAATAGCAGACTTCAGGCCTGATTTATACTTTTTTAGCGCCGCATTTGCGTCATTTTTTGACGCAAAAGCGGTGCAAACTTACAAAATTCAATTATATTTGCCAACACAGGACAAGAAACAAGTAAAAAGGGTATCTTTTAATTTATGAATCATTTAAATATAAGATAGGAGCAAGGTCGCACCCTTCCCGAACACCACACCTTATTGAAAAGTTCTCTGTGGTTTAACCCCCTGGGCCCCATCTAACTCTAGCAAAATTGTCAGTGTACAATTTCCAAATCAACATCAGAGGGAACCCTGATTTTCATAAGAACCTCCCAAAGTTTTGCCTCTCGGGACTAAGTCAAAAGCTGTGCAAAGATTGACAAAGGAAACATAGAGCGCTCCTTGATCCAGATCAACAACCTTCCATTTTTGTAAGTAAAAAAATTGAAGATCTGGTACACAGTATTTGTTTTAGGAATAAAGCCAGAGATGAGCAAGGGCACTATTGACTGCAATTCAATCCCAGAGCCTTACCAGATGTTTACTGTTTATTTTTTGGATGTTATCAATCAGGGATTTGGGGTCATAATTGCAGTTTCTTGTCTTTATCCCTTTTTTGTAAATAGGTACTATTTTGTCCCCTCTCCATGAGTTAGGAATAGGGGCAGTATCAAGTAATGAATTTAAAAGTACTTATAATTGATAAAATCTCAATGGATGGGGCTAATATGTTCAATTTCATATATAATAGACTACAAGAAAAAAAATCAACAGATCTGCCTTTTGGTGGCATTTCAATTTTAGCAATTGGAGATTTTTACCAATTACAACCTATATTTGATTCAAAAATACTCTTATGTACCTTTAAGCACTAACTTATGGACTGCATACTTTCAACTATATGAATTAACAAAAATGATGCGACAACAAGATGGCCTACCATTGCACAGTTACTAAACAGATTGTGAGAAGGAAGGCATACAGAAAAAGATATTTTAACTATTAAGACTATTAAGAAAAGAGAAATATAACCAACACATCACATCATCAAAGAAATTCGATACGTCATGGCAACTAATATAGATGTAAATAAAATGAATAGCGTAGTTTTATTACAACATATTACACAATATCCATTTTATACTAGTACAGCAAATTACACTGTTGTTTCTGATCTCCCTCAACAAGTAAAACAAACAATATTAGAAACATTACCAAAAGGTCCAAGTAAAACTATGGGCCTTTTCCACTCATTACATATTGCTTTAAAAGTACGTTATAATCTTCCTTTTTCAATGTAGATGTAAATGATGGATAAACCAATGGAGCATCAGGAATAATTGAACTTATAGAACTTATTACCAATATACCAACAATAGTTTAGATAAAATTTGATAAATTATCCATTGGAAAAGTAACACACCAACAAAGCCAACACTTATATCATATATCAATTTGTAAAGATTGGATACAAATACAACCAATTACAAGACAATTGAATACAAAAAAAAGTTATTACTATTATATGCAAACAATTTCCATTGCGACAAGCATCAGGAAGAACAATACATAGAACACAAAGAGATACCATAGAACAAATATACATACCATTTATTAATAGTAAAATACATCGTTTACACTATATAGCAATAAGCCAAGCAAAATCTATTAATAATATAGACATACAAAATTTCAATGAAAAAAAACATCACTGTACATCCAAAAGTAGAACAAGAAGTGAAAAGATTAGGAGGTACCAGACAATTAACAATTGTAGTTAACCAATTAAATATATACAATACCCATCTTACAATTATATTCCACAATATAAGATCTATTCAAAAATATTAAATCAATAACTTCTGATGTTAATATTATGAATGCCGATATTATTTGTATAGCAGAAATAAACACAACAAAACATGCACATAATGTTAAATTTAAAATTGATTGGTATTATCATATAATTTATGACAAATATCATCAACAAAATAAGAAAAAAGGTTTTGCTATTTACGACAAAATTCTTTACACATACTACCAATTTATGAATATTATGAAGAGATTGATATATTACATTTTACATTAGAAATTAAAGAAAACCACTACATAATTATTGCTTTATACAAACCTCCACAAAAACCAATAATAAGTCTTTTTCAAATAATAACTATTATTAACTTCTATCCCAATAACAAATATTTTATCATTGGTAGACTTTAATATTGATATAAGCAAACAATGTAGACAAACTGAAATATTTCAAAAATATATCAAAGACACATTTCAATGCTCACAATATAATAATTACACAACTGATTACAAAGCCATCTTAAATCACATATATTCTAATAGCAACTAACAGAATTATGGTAATTAAAATCATATTACAGTGACCACAAAGCATTATGGGTATCACTTCAAAAATAAAATCCAGCACACTAAATAAATTTACAAACTACTTTTTCCTTTTTCCATTCTAGATGCTTTCCATCCAAGAAATTATCAACAAAATAGCACCGGATAACAACAGAAATGATCAACTTCCAATACAAGCAAATATTATCAAATGCTCAGGCAAAACCTATTACAAAAATGGAAAACAAGAAAACAAAGTACTATATTCTCTGGCTTTAGTGGACAGCACATGAACAATGAAAGCAACTTGCTACAACGGAGATTACTATAGCCAACCAAAAGAAAATCATAGCATGCTAATACTGAATTCCATGTTCAAAAACAATGTTATTATTGTTACACAGCAAACAAAGGTGACAATATTACCACCTATATTACTACCAAGTACAAGTAAGCAACTGTCAGGAATCCCCAAGGTGCTTCCTGTGTTATCTGTCATCATCCCCAGGGATTAGGGTTAAATCATATCTCTGTTCTTGGTTAAACCTTCATGTTTCTAAGTAAACATATTGTGCTGTGTTACACAATTGGTTTTATCAATGCTTGTTTTACCAATGCTTGTTTGCTAATGTGAGCAGGTGTAGACATGTGCTTCTAATTGGGTGTGGTGTAGACATGTGCTACTAATTGGGTGTGGTGACTCATCCACATGTGGTAACTCAACCGCTTTCCTGATTGGCTACAAATAGCAGAGTGAAGCATGCCTCCCTGCTTGGCTTTGTTTTGCTTCCTGATCTCAGCATCTGATTTGGCAGTCCAGCCCCCGCTGTCATCCTCGTGTTCAGGACTTTTGAGGCAATTCTTTTCTTCGTTCCTGTACCAGCTGACACCAGGCATTCAACCAGCACTTCGGAAAAGACTGCAGATAAGTGACTAGTATTCTCCAGGCAGTTTGTTCTTTGAGCTTTCCTAGAACAGCTGGTGTATTTCAGACCTCATATTTTTGCAGAGTGCTTATCTTGAAGAGACAAATGCATTTCTGAACATTCTACATTATTATTGTAGTTACTTGCCTAAATGTGCTTCAGGAAATCTGCTTGAGCTCAAGTACTAGAAAAAGTGACAGTGCAATTTTAAAAGAGCATTTACGTGACTTTTCTTTCTCTAATAGCATAACTCTTGGATTTAAATTGTGTCATTCATGCCTGTGTTTCAGGTTTGAGGAATTTGCTTATGAAGGGTTTTTCACACGCACACAGTGAAAATGTGCCACCCTAACTGTTTAAACCCAGAGTGGACATTTATATTTCTTAACTGTTTTTGTTCCTTTTAGTTTAACCCTATGCATGCAGGAAAGTTATATGTGATATAATAATTGCCCTTGTTTGTCTTTCTTTTGCATGATAAGGGGAACCACAATTCTAATTGTAGTGTGCAACAGTGAATATCTGTGAAGCCAGCCCCAGTGTCACAGTACTTGTTGTTATGGTGCTCAGTTTGGGTTTTTGGTAATGCAGTGTTAGTAATTGTGCCAACAGGTATTATTATCCAAGAAAAGTGCTTGAGCATCCCGGTGTTCTTCTACCCCTCCCGTGCCCATATCAGAAAGAGAGATTCAGTTTTGAGTACACTAACTCTACTATCACTCTGTCAACAACGACCTGTCCTACGATGATACAGGGTGCCTGGCTGGACCGGCAAGACGTGGCAGTGTTTTGTCTCTTTCTCTTCCACTCCCCCTTTCCTTTTGGGACACCTGCCGGGGTTTCTGTGTCCACCAGGAAGCACCGAGAGGTGTTCCAGGAGGTCGGGGGCATACAATCGCCCCTGCAGACATCCTGCTTTTCAGGTGAGTGGCCCCGTCTTGACAGCAACAAGCAGACTATCTACTACAGCCACCAGCTCCACCAACTTTGCCAGAAAAAAACATTAAAAGAAGTCCATCTTAAAACACAAATGAATGCATCAGGAACTGTTATTCAGGTAAGAAATTCACAATTCAAAAACATTTTAACAAACATGTAGAACTAATATAACATAATTACAAAAACAGGTTGTTTAGATTAACTCTCTTGCACCCAATTTAAACTAATACTTTCTAAATCTTGAGATACAAAATCTCAATCATAAATGATGCAGCGCTCTTGCTTCCATCTTCTCCTTGCTTTTTCACCCTGTTGGCTTCTGTCATTCTCACTGCTTTTCTCATGCTTTTCACTCTTCTTGGAGTGCCTTCTCCTACCTTGTCTCTCATTTTCAGTGCTTAATCCTTCTTTTCCAATGCTTTTCCATTGCCTTCTCTTAAAGTTTCACTTCTTTTCACAGCTTACTCAACCATTTTACCCACATTTTTCAAGTACTATCTCCTTACTTATCACTTAGTTTCACTGCTTTTTCTTTGCTTTTCCCAATGATTTTTAAAGGCCTTCGCCTTTTGAAGTGCCCTTAATACTTAAAAGTTACAATCAGCCACAAGGACCTACAAATGCCTATATATCCTATTAGGTAATTAGTTGCACTTTATAAAAAAATGAATGAATTAAGAAATAATGTAAATAAAAATAAAACAGCTCTTTTTCAATAACATACAACTGCTGCATATGATAAATACTTATGTTACAACACATAAGCACTCTCAACTACGTATTCTTTTAAGCCCAAACCCTGCAGTTTAACTAAATGTAAAACACACCCATACATTAAAAAAAATCAAAGCCTGCCTTAAATTTATTTAGTTTTTGTTAACACCCAAAACACATGGTTTTCATCACTACCCACCTGCCCTTCTATTAGATTTACAACTCAAACCAAAATGCACATTACTTTAAATCATTGCCTTTATATTGAACAAAAAAGACAGTACCTTTAATCAATTGTAATAGCATCTAGGAGCAAGTCCCCAAACCCAACTTTTTCTTATTTGCAATATCTGGGGCGCTAAAATATCCTGTATGTTGTGTTAAATTTTATTTTCAATGCCCTACAAAATTGCAGTCATTTCTAAAAAGTCCACCTCAATAATCCACTATAATAGAAATCTAGTACTATTTCAAACACAAAGTGATATAATCACATAATGTAGGCCTTCTCTTTCTTTTTTTTTTTCTTTTTTAAATCTGTTTATTAATTGTTATCGTTGTTTACATTTGGTAGATCATATTGTTACATCAGTTTATCATTGCATTTGATGAATCACCGGTATGTGCATGACATATCAACAGATCTACTGTGTATGTTCGATTAGAAATAAAACAAAGAGAAAAAAGAAAACAAGCATTTATCAATAACAAATGACGACATGGATCAGTTACATTGCTCATATGTGGTAACGGTCTTTGCCCATCATGTGTGTAGATTTAACCCAAGGAGAGAGAGGGGTTGTACGGGTAGGGGAGGAGGTTAAGAGGCTGGTGTCTGGGGTGGGGGGGGGGGGAGGCCTACAGTCTGGGTTCAGTTGTAGGGATGAGTCGTCTTATTTTCATATTGTCTAGGTTTCATGATTAATGGTGTGTAAGTGTTGCAACTCTTAGTGCAGGTACATGTTGGGGTCGGGTGTCATCCTTGTGTTCCAGCTGTTCTATGATGGAGTCCCATATACCTGCCCCTTTAATTACCACTCCACTGTCGCTTAATGTACGTAGCACTTGTGTTTCTGCTTTAGTCTAGTGTAACATCTCTTGCGTCCAGCGGTGTATGTTTGGTGCGCAGGATGATTTCCACTGTGTAGCGATTAGGCGTTTAAGTAAGATAAATGCGAGATCTGCACATCTGTGTTTTTGTTTGTCTTCCCCTTTTCGCGTGCGTATTCCTAGTAGGCAGGACTCAGGGGAGGGGAGGAGCGGCAGACCCGACCAGCTAGCTGTTTGTGTCGTTTCTTCCTGCCATGTGCGATGTATCAGTGGGCAACGTCATGTGTATAAAGTCTGCCTCTGGTGTCCCGCATCTCGGGCATTCCGGGTTAGAATGCGGGAACATGCGTATAATTTTAGCTGGAGTGAGGTAGGTCTGGTGTAAATAATTTAGTTGTGTGTATCTGAAGCGGGCATTGCGCGATACATCTTTAGTATTTGCCAGTGCCGTGTTCCATTTTTTTTGTGGGTAGCGGTGCTAGCAGTGCCGTCTCCCATCTGTTTTTGGCTTGTGTTTGGGCCTCGTCTGGGTGATCCTGTAATGTCCGGTATATCCAGGATATATCTGTTTGTGTGCCCGCCCCTGTCAACAAGTTGTGGAGTACTGGAGCGGTTTTAGGTTCATTTCTGCCATTTCTCCAAGTTTTGTGTACCACTTGTTGTAGTGCCCTATGCCGATGAATTCGCCCTTGCCTAGATTAAACGTGTCTGCTAGTGCTTCGTATGCTAAGAAGTGTCCCTCTTCAAATATGTCGCCAATTGCATTAATACCTTTATCTACCCAGTTTGCTAATTTAAATTGTCGGGTGACATTGTGCAGCCCAGGGGTAGCTAATAATGGGATTTTGGGTGAGTATGGTGGTGTCTGCCCTGTCAGCGTCACATATCGGCGCAATATCCAGTCTGCCACTTCCAGTAAGATATTGCCGTTATGCGCTGGTTTGTCCCGTCCAATGAGCCATTGTAACGCATCTGTTTGTCCCAGCAGAGTACCTACCATTTGCCCCTCCGAACCTCTTGGATTGCTTAACCAGTCCAATACCCAGTGTATTTGTGCCGCTGCATAGTATAATTCGAATTGGGGTGCTCCCATCCCACCCCTCTCCAATGGTAGATAGATCTTGTTCAAGGCCACTCGACGGCGACCTGTGTTCCAGATCAGGTCCCTCAGCAGGCTAGTAAGTGGTTTGAAATAGTTCTTAGGGAGCTTAAGTGGTAATGCTGAGAAGTAATACAGTATTCGTGGTAGTATGATCATTTTCGCTATTGCTACTCTTCCCATTGGTGAAAGCGGGAGTGAGCACCAAAAGGGCATGGAGCTTCTTATGGACCTGATCGTTCGGTCTAAATTGCCTTCTTTGAGGTCCTTCTCATCGTGGTATATTTGTACCCCTAGGTATTTGAAAGTGGTATAGCACCATTGCTGTTTATGTGTAGAGGTTGTTTCCCTATGAGGATCTGGGACTGATTGCATCGGAAATAGGCATGATTTCGTCCAGTTTATCTGTAGGCCCGATATATCACCGAATATATTTAATAGGCGTAATAAGTCTGACAGGGATTCCGAACGATTACGTAGATATATCAGTGCATCATCTGCGTATAGAGAGATGATCTTGTATGTATTACCATCAGGGATGCCCCACTTTGGGGCCTCTTGTCGCAATCGTGCTGCAAGTGGCTCTATTGCTAATACAAATAGTAGCGGTGACAATGGGCATCCGTGTCTAGTACCTCTGCCTTACAAATCTCTCAGATATAATTTCTCCCGTCTTCAATCTTGCTTTCGGCTCAGCATATAGTGTTTCTATCCATCTTATGAATACTTTACCGAAGCTCATGCTGTTAAGGGACTTCATCAGATATGGCCAGCCCAGTGTGTCGAATGCCTTTTCTATGTCTAGTGAGACCGCCGTCCTTAAATAGTCTAATTTTGGGGTTGCAGTTATTAGTCGGATGAGGCATCTCATATTTGTATGTGTGCTGCGGCCTGGTATGAAGCCGGATTGGTCTGGGTGGATTAGTGTTGGCATTAGTGGGAGAAGGCGGTTTGCCAGCACCTTCCCTAGTATTTTACAATCAGAGTTTGGGAGGGACAGTGGACGGTAGGATCGAACATCCAGCGGGTCGCGTCCTTTTTTGTGAAGGACCACTATTATTGCCTTGCGCTGTGATTCTGGTAGGTGACCTTTTTCTAATGCTTCTTGTAGCATTGCCAAGTATGGTGGTGTTGTTTGTTTGGCGAACGCTTGGTAGTACTCTGATGGAAATCCATCCCCCCCTGGTGCTTTATTGTGCGCCAGTTGTTTCAGCGCCTGCTGGATCTCCTCCAGTGTGATGGGTGTGTCTAATTCTGACTGTTGTTCTTCTGTCAGCTTGGTTAATTGAAGTGTTTGAAAGAATTTGTTTATTTGCTGCTCGGGCTGGGGAGTTTTAGCTTCGTATAGGGTGGCATAATATTGTTTGAAGGTCTTATTGATTTCTGACTGTGTGTTGACTATGTTGCCTTCATCTGTGTGAATGGCATTTATATTGGAGTGTTGTTGTCCGCCTCTTAATAGCCAGGAAAGCAGCCTACTGGATCGGTCGCCTCCGGCATGTATTCGCGCTGTATAGTGTCTGTAATCATATTTACGTAAGCGCGCGTCAGTTTCAGCCCATTGTTTTTTCAGCTCGGCTGTTCTTCCTTCATCCTCCCCATTTTGTCCTGCTGTCCTCTCCGCTTCCCTAAGTCCTCTCTCAACATCGCATAGCTCCTTATGCAATATCTTGCGGACTCCGCCTGCCGCAGCCACACACAGGCCTCTTATCACAACTTTGTGGCCGTCCCATTCTATAGCTCTTGACGATGCCATGTTTGCGTTTATTTCAAAATATGAGTCTATTCCCTCTGCTAGTTCTTCTTGGAAGGGGGGGTCACGTAGTAGGGACGGCTGTAAGCGCCAGGTGGATGTGCGCGCGTGCGCTCCTCCCCAGCGCACTGTAGTTTCTAAGGGGCATTATTGTTTTAGCTAGATATAATGCCTTAACTAGTGATTGAGTAAGCTCACCTGTGTATAGCTGCAAGTCTATTCGGGTGTGTAGTTTTTGCACAGGGGAGAAGAAAGAATACTCTCTGTCCGTGGGGTGCAGGCATCGCCATGCGTCATGTAGTCTTCTATCTGTCATCCAGTTTCGTAATGCTTGGGATAACCTTCTACTTGGTGCGCATTCTAGTGGGGGGTGGGATCTGTCCATGTTTGCATCGGGTACGCAGTTGAAATCTCCTCCCCATATGCTGGGTATCAACGGGTCCCATGTTAGTGTTGCATAAGTGGACAGTAGGAAATCCGTCTGTTTAACATTAGGTGCATATATGCCTGTGATGCACAATTGTTTCCCGTCTAGCTCCCCTCTTAAGTGGACATATCTACTGTCTTTGTCTATTTGCGTGTGGTTTACTGTGTATGGAACATTGGGTGCTATCCATACGCCTCTTGTGTATGTCGATGTATCAGTGCTGTATATCTTTCCTGACCACTTCCTGTCTAATTTGCTTAGTTCTTCTGCTGTGAGGTGTGTTTCTTGCAATATTGCTATGTGAGTTTTATGTCGTTGGAGATAGCTGTAAATTCTATTGCATTTATTTATATTGGCCGTCCCTCGCACATTCCAGGTTAAGATATTGTAAGTGGCCATAGAGTTAGTGTTACTTCCCACGGTGACTTCACTGTTTTGATTATAGATCCCCTTCTATTCTGCGTCTTCCCCTTGTGTCCCCTCTCTCCTAGACACATTATCTGTGACCCCTTATGTAATGTGTATGCTGGCGAACTTATACTAACAAAAACCATAACTATGACTAACTGTGTGGCACAACTGGTGCTGTTTTTTACATTGTTCAGTCTCAAGTCCATTCGGTAATCCTACTGGATGTGGAGGCGTGGTCATGAAAGACCCGGGCTTACCGCTGTCCGTGGCCCACCTGGATATTCCTGTATCCCTGCGTGTCTAGGTCGTCCGGCCTCAACATTACTTCCGACACTTTGAAGCCAGTCTGTTACTGCCTATCATTCCGGGCAGTCGTCTGCTATTCTTGCTCCCGATTAGATTTAGCCTGCGCTGGCATATTGTGTCCTGTTGGCCCAGGCAGTCGTGTTCTAGTTGCGCCTCCAGTTGTTGCTCTTTTGTGACCCTATTTATATAGTGTCCTGATTTTTCATATTTGCCTGCATGGTTTCATAAGTCATCTGCTGTGCGTGGGGTCAGAGCAGGGCCGAACATGAGCGGCGACGTAGGGGGGGGCTTGGGTGACCCTGCGAAGAATTTGAGTCCAAGTCTTTATTTTCGATTCTAGTCGGTGATTGCGATGATGCAAATTTTGTTGCTGCTTTGAGGACCTGTGCTTGCGCATCTGCAGCCTGGGATTTTGATGGTCTAGTTTTGATCCTGGAATTGGATTGTTTCTTTCTTCCAGAGCGTTGTACCATCCCCTCACCATGCCCTTCGAATTCCGTCACTGGGTCTACCAGGCCTTTAGCATGTAGCCATGTCCACGTGTCTTCTGCTGACGGGAAGAAGAGAGTCCTGTCACCGTCTATTACTCTCAGTCTAGCCGGGAACATAAGAGAGTAAGCAATATTCTTGTAACAAAGTACCTGTTTCACTTTGATGACGGTGGCGCGTTTGCGCTGGACTTCCATCGTGTAATCAGGGTATGCTATTATTTCAGCATTTTCCATACGGACCAGGCATTTATTATGAAAGCTTTGCAGCACTAGGTCGCGGTCCCTGTAATTTAGGAACCTTGCTATCAGTGGTCGGGGTGGAGCGCCTGGGCGGGGCGGTCCACCCGGAATCCTGTGTGCGCGTTCTTTTACTAGCGTTTGTGATGTGGCTTGAGGTAACACCATGTCACTTAGCCATTTTTCCAGGTAGTGTTCAGCAGTCGGGAGTTCCGTGCGTTCCGGGACTCCCAGGAACCTTACGTTATTCCTGCGTGAGCGACTCTCGGCGTCTTCGGCTCTGCGTTGTAACGATGTTATGTCGCTCTCCATTCGTTGAATTTGGGCCTTCAGTTCTACTATTGTTGGCAGGGCCGATTCGAGTTCTGATTCAGTGATAGTGATTCTTTCTGTTAATTTCCGTTGATCTGTGCAGAAGAGATTAACTTCCAGTACCACTGAATCTATTTTTCCCTCTAGTGAGGTCTTCGTGTCTAGTACCGCCTGCAATACTTTGTTGAACTGTGCTGAGTGGGCGGCCAAGGTTCCGGCCATTTTTTGCAGAGCGGCCGTTTGAGTCCCTGTTTCTCCCTCAAGAGAATTTATCTCGACTTCTGCATTTGAGTGCGTCTTCGAGGGTTTTGTTTTGCCCATATTTTGCGCTTGTCCAGTTTTTGCCTTTCCTTACTTTGCTGCTCCCCCTTCCACTGCTTTTGGCCTATTCTCTCCTTCGTCACAGACCCTGCCTGCCCTACAGCGTTCTTCTCTTTTCCGTGCGTTGCTTGTCTGGAAGTCTGTACACCGTAGAGGGAAAATGGCAGTGGGGCCCTTTTACATCCTCGCGCCTAAGTGTGCTGTGCTCGGTTTGCTGGGGCAGTCGTCTCTTCTTCGGGTATACTTCCGATTGCTTCTCCCTATAATTAGCGCCAGCGTTCCATTTATCCATAGGGAGGGTAGCTGTGGTGTTTATTTCTTTCTTCCTTTTTTTTTTTTTCTTTCTTTTTCCCCCCCTCCGTCGCCGCTGCTCTACTGCTTTTCCCGGGAGTCGCGCTCGTCAATGGGGGGATACGCCGGGGGAATCCTCCTCTTCCTGCTGTGGCGTCCCGATTGCGGTGCAGCGGCGCAAATACCGTGTGCTCTTTGTGCCGCCGTGCACGAGGTCCGACCCTAGCACCCTCGCAGGAGTGAGGGGGGGGGCTGTTGCTCTGGCTCGGCACCCCACCGCGGTCAGATGCGACTTCTCCGGCGCTGGGCCTCGTCGAGGGGGGGAAGGCCTCTCCCTTTTCAGCAAAGTTTGCGCGTGGGGTTCATCGCGGGCGCCTTTTGGTCCGCAGGGCTGGGGCCATACCTGTTAGTGAGGGGGGGGGGCTGCACCGGCACAGCTCCCCTCCGCGGTCCAATGCGGCTTCTCTCGGTCTCTTCGGGAGTGCGGTGCTAGGCCTCGACAAAGGAGGAAGGCCTCTCTCCCTACCGCTCAGTTCTCACGCGGTGTCGCACCACCTGCTTCGATTGTCCCGATCTTCGGTTGGATTAACGACCGGGGTCTGAGGACCCCACACAGCCGATTCCGGTCTTCAGACGGCTGCAGGGACACCAGTATTTTGCCGATAAGTGGTGGGCTGTGAGCGGAGCTCGTATTCACACGTCCGCTCCGGCCGCCATGTTGACCACGCCCCCGGCCTTCTCTTTCTAAAATGCATTCAATACTTAAATATGGCAATCAGCCACAAATACATACAAAATCCTTAATATCCTACTAGGTAATTAGGTGCGCTTTACAAATAATAATTAATGAAGAAATTATATAAATAAAAACTAAAACAGATCTTTGTTAAACATATTCAATAGTTGAGTACAATAAATACTTATATTAGAACACATTAATACCCTCAACAATGTATTCCTTTAAGCCCACACCCTACAATTTATCAACAAAACACTTTAAAAAAGTGGCATAAATTTTAAAAACAAAAGTCTAACTTTAAACATTATAACTTTTTCTTAACCTTCCCCTCCCAAAAAACATAGGGCCTCATTACGGGGCTGGCGATCCAAGGCCTGCCAGCCTTGCAGTGACAGTTGGACTGCAATGGAAAGGCTGGCAGAAAGCCAGTGGGGGGTTACAGGGGGCCCCCTTCCCAGCAGCATTGGACTATGCATTGTCTGTACTACAGACAGTGCGCACTCTGATGGTGCTTTTGTGTTACGGCATTAACCTCAGCTCCCATTAGGGAGCTGAGGCTGATTTCATAGGACTATTCCTGCTGGTCAGCCTGACATTAACACGTAATACAATGTTCCCACCGGTCAGCTCAGCAGGAACATTGCAACACGCTTGGGGGCGATGCCACAAGTATGACAGTGGTATCCTTTCTGCGAGTTTGCCAGTTGGCTCTTCATCTGCCATACTCCTAATGAGGCCCTTATTCTTCCTCACTCCTGCCCTTCTGATGGTTTCACAACTGAAAACACAATGCACTTTACTTTAATTTACTCTATTATACTTCACAAAAGAAACAGTTTTTTACATCAGTGTTAACAGCATCTAAAATGATGTCCCAAGACACAACTATGCCTTACTTCCAATATCTTAGAAGCTTAAATATCTTGCATACTGTGCTAAATTTTAAGTGTGTAAGTATTAAACAAATGGGTAAATAACTGCTGTAATTTATCAAAACATAAAATAATATGATCACATACTGTAAGCCTTCTCTTTATAAGGGGCCCTCCATACTTAAATAATACAGTCAACCACAAACACATACAAATGCCTAAATATCCTATTGGGTAATTAGTTGTGCTGTGCAAATATTAATTAAGAAAAATATGCACAATGCAATTCCCTTCAAATTCCTTTCTTTATAATGCACAAAAACACATTTTCTGCCATCAGTTTTAACAACATCTAAGATCAGGTTTCAAGAGCCAGCTTTTGTTCACTTCCAATATCTAGGAAGCTTAAATATCTTATGTACCAGTTTAGATTTTATATTCATTACTGAAAAATACCTCTCAGTTTTCATATTTATTATAAATATAGGTAAATATCTGCTGCTACTATTGAAATGAAATCACAGAATGTATTAATGTATATGTATTTTTAAATTTGTATATAATTATATACATATAATTTTAAATGAACTTTTATAGCTCAGATAAAATATAAGTACTTTATTTAAATTAGTTAATGTGCAAACATAGTAAAGAATCTAACAAAATACAGTACACTTCCATTATATTATTGACAGATCCCTCTTCTATACCTCCTTTCACTCATCCAAAAACAAATTTAATATAATAATCTCCACAAAAGTATTTTCTAAACTCCTTCTCCTGTATACTTCGTTTAACTCAGCTCAAACATCATTAAACCACTAACCTCACAAAAATAACACTTCTTCACAATATCCCCCTTTATTCTATACAATTTGACTTAAAAATAAAGACACCCAATGCTCATGTTTAAAAATTACTTTCTGAATTATAATACAACAATAATCAACTTTTAGCACCAAAATTACCATAAAAATCACCAAAAAGTGCTTCAAAGAAAAATAAACCTACTTTAGATTTTAAAAAAAATCAAAACAGGGCACTTTCCAACAATGTGTGTGTACAAAATATTACATGCAAAATGTTCTTGATCTATTTTTCTCTTTCACACATGATGCATCAGGGGTAACAGAGGACAAGAAACAAGTACAATGGAGTCTTATAAAGTTCCATCCTATCACTGTGTAAACTGTCTTGGCACAGGTCTCCTACACCCAAACTCTGTGTCCTACATTCCTTGGTACAAAACCTGTCCACTTTGCATGTCAGAACAGCATCAAACACCTGCCAATGTCACAACTCTGAAATGCCCACATTAAGACGTCATGGTGAAGGAACCTGAACAAAGAACAAAGAACAAAACAAGGAGTATAGGCATAAAACCCTACATATGGCACACGCCACATAGCAAGCCTCTGGAAAATAAAGTACACTGCAATAAATCTGACACAAACAAAGCAAAGTTATCCGGGTGGGCATGTGTCAAAAGCTATCTCATCAAACAGCCTTTGGCTGATTTTAGCTGAGTATCTGTTCCCTAACTATTTCAAAGAATCAACTACACACATTCTCACAACTACAATACATTGTACAGTCACAGCCATGATATCACATGACATACACTGATAAGAAGAAGCTGCTGATAAGATCTTGCCGCAAGTCAGCACCTTCCTCTTCACCACTGTCATCTTCATTTGGCATTTCAGGATTCTCACCCGGTGGCACTGCAGGCTCCCCCGCTCCTGGAATGTTGTGGAGCATGCAGCATGCCATAGTGATCTGACACACGTTCCCTCGTGAAAAGAGGAGGGCTCCCCCATCTTGTCTAGGCAGCGAAATCTAGCCTTCAGAAGCCCAAAAGCCTGCTCTATTGACCACTGTGTTCTTCCATGGGCCTTATTGGAGTGGACTTTCCCTGGCACAGATGCATTCCTCAGCGGCGTCAATAACCAAGAACGGTTTGGATATGCTGAATCTCCTGTTTAGGAATGGGACATAAGTGCAGCAATGAGTCACTCACTTCATGATTGTAGCACCCGACTTTTCTCACACAGAATAGGACAGATATGATTTACCAACCAGCCAGACCCCTCTCTGGTTGCAGTTGTGACATCAGCTGGGGTATGGTGCTGTTCCGTATCATAAAGGAGTCATGGGCTGATCCAGATAAACAGGCACAGAAGTTTGAGATGTGGAGATCAGATAAACAGACAACTTGCATGTTGGTAGAATGGATGTTTTTCCTGTTGCAATAGACTTTTCAGTGGTCTGCAATAGCACAAAGGCAACATGTGTGTCATCAATGGCTTCCACCATTGGGAGGTGGGCAAAACCATAGAAGTCAACCTTCACATTGGCTAAATCCTCACGTCGGGGGAACCTGATATAGCTGTCAATGAGTTTCAGCATTGCTGATAGGAAATCTCTCAACACAAGACTGAACATAGGTTAAGTCATACCACCAGATATGGCCACTCTATGTTGAAAGGACCCTGTGGCCAGGAAGTGAAATATTGCCATGAGTCTCACAATGGGTGGTATGCATGTTGGATTTGTGTTTTCAGGCATCATATCTGGCTCCAACTGACAGCATAAATTCACTATTCAGAGAGTACAGTTGGATTATGTGGCGTTCCTCCACGGTTTGAAGGTCAGGCAATGGACGGTACACTGGAGCTTGTTGCATCCTCCCTCTCTGAGGGTACCTATGTGTGAAGAAACATGAGTGGAGGCATTGGTCATACCAACGTACTTGTTGTACACCAACAAAATCATGTGACAAAGCATTTCAGACTGGAAATACATTAAACCCAGTACACATCACAGCTGTCAACTACACAAGGGTCAAATGTGACACCCATGGTTGACATTTGTCCACAGCATTGATTCAGGTAACACCCACCTAACTGCTACTCAATTGCCCTCGAAATTTAACAGTCTCTTTCGACCGTCCTAAATACCGTTAGTTATGGTGACAGTACACCATCATCATATGCCATCTGTGCCCAGCAACACTGCACTGGAGATTGTATATTGGGACCTACACAACAAGACTGATTTAGGATGTTTGTGATGATCCAATACATATATTGTTGTTGTAATGCATTTAACAGAGCCACATACTGTATTTCTAACCGGCAAAATGGCAAATACCTGACCGATTCCACTTCGCTTTAGGAACCGCCCGCGGCCGTTGGCGAAAGTCATCTGTGCAGTGGGCAGTACCAACTGCAGCGGACACAACCACAGGCTAAGGTTGTTGCCTGTGGCGGTCCAGTGTGCTGCCTATGGGAGCAATAATGCCATCGCCAGCAGGTGAAAGGGCCCCTGCCTTCACACCAGAGGAGCTGGAGAAGCTTGTGGACGAGGTCTTTCAAGGGGGTATAGTCAGCTCTATGGCTTACCAGATGAGCAAGTAAGAATCTCAAAGGCACAATTGACTATATTCAGCACCATGCTTTCCTTCCTCACAGGTTACAATATGCCCTTGTGTGCCAGTTAGACTTCTTGTGTGCCTGTTTTCACAATGTGTGTGGCATCAATGGGATGTACATGGTGCAGGTACTGGAGAAAAGTACTATAAGTTTAGACATTCACATTGTGTTGTGTGGTGTGTTTTGGGGCCTAGATCCTCCTTGTGTTGGATGCATATATCTAGGCAAGGAGACTTTACTGCCATACAATGACATTTATCTGGATAAGATGGCTGTAAATGTCAGACAACATGTATGTCCAACAGCATGAGCTTTGCATGCATCTTGTTTGAGTCATTTGAGGATCTTGGACGCAAGGTGAATTGTGCCACAGATCTTTCACACCACATTTGGCCTTGCCAAATTTTTGTTTGAGAGGCATATAATGACCCAATGTGCCCACCAGGTGTCCACACAAGTCACAAGCCACATTGATGATGGCCATATCATGTACTGTCATGCATGGAAGTGATGGAAATGGTAGTGTCATGTAGTCTCAGCCTGCAGAGACCATGGCCTGTCACATTTATCTCCCAGTATGGGACATACTCCAGGCTGTGGGACAGTCACTGTGGCTATGCAACTGTGGCACTGTGCCCACTCCCTGTAGACCTGTATATCCTGTTGTGTCCAGTTTGAGGCTCAAGTGTCAAAACTTGGCCCAACTACCTCAATCCATTGACTAGATTAGGAACGAGTACTGAAGTAAATCCCTGAACTAGTGCATATGTGCATTTGCACCATTGCAATGTGCGTCTTTTACTCATGACAGGTCATTTATTCCCACAGCTCTGTTGTCACCTTCACATATATCATATTTGTTCAGTACAGGCATATTGCACAATGAACAAACCCACAGTGCAGATAGGGTGTAGATTCCAGGGAGGCCATGACGTGACTCAGAAGCTTGGTTACATAGCAGGAATTAAAACCAACCATACCATTGTATGTTGGATGCTATCTATGTAGGTTTGCAACATATAGTCAATTGTATGTTCTGTGGTACAGGTACATACCACAGAAACACCCTGAAGTAGCATGAGTCTGCATTTGGTAGGCCATATATCCACACATGCACAGGGAAGTTGCTTTCCCTGCCCACCATGCCGGCCTTTTCATTGTCACTCAAGTGTAAGGGTGATGTCTGTACTATGGTAGTTGCCTGTAGGGACTGTATGCAGTGAGCCAATGTGGCAGAGTGTAAATGTGTTGGTCCAGTCGGTGTTGCTTGAGCCTGAGCTACCTGATGTCAGTAGGCCTGATAAGTCAGTGTACGCCATAAGAAGGGTAGTGGGTTAATGTGCAGATAACTCCAAAAGTAAGTAGTCATGTCCCTGTACTTACGCGCATGTGTGCTTTACACTTGTGGTGTCAACGCACCACAAGTTGCAAATTTTGTGCTTGGTGTTTCATATGTGTAACACAACCATTTGGGCAAAAAACAAGTGTTTGTAATCTTTTGATTTGTCTGTTGCATCCATACAGGTCAATGCTCATCAGAAGGGGATTTGGAGAGTCATCACCTGGAAGGTGCGGACCCTGGGGTCTAGAGCCGGCGGCGTGCCCACTGTCGGAAGAGGTGGGAGAAGCTGGGATGCTGGGCCTGGAAGATCGTTGCGGTCTAGCTGGAGCTGTCCTCCCATCGTGGGCGGGGCGCATGTCTGAGCCTGACCCCCTCTAATGGCCTGCATTCTGGCAGTGGTCTACCCAGAGATTGATGGACATTTGAGGGGAGCACAGCAGCCACAAGGGGAAGTGTCCAGGGCATATTCCTGCCTGTCACATTGCCAAGTTGATGTGTTCAGTTTGGCCATCTCCTCCTGAAAATTGGGAATGGGCCATGTGTGACATACAAGATGAGTAACTGTTTATGTAGGTATGTAAGTTAGTGCATGCTGATGTGCCTTGCCTATTAGCCCAGGGACCTAGGACACAACCAATTTACTCTCCAGGGCCAACTCTTTGCCGTGTACAGTGATCATTCAGGTAATGTTTCTTGTTGTGGGTGTAATTTGTACACAACAGTCCACTACTCTTCAGTGTGTCGGTCCAAACAAAATTACATAACAGATCACTGTCCTCAGCCATGTGTCTGCTCAAGTGAGTATATTGGCATCTGTCCCCCGAGGCCACTCGTCTTCAGTATGTCCTGAGTGCAGATGCCTCACTACTGTTTGTTATGTGAAGGTGGCCATCATACATATGACAGAGCATACATTGCTCTTTGGTGCAGTTACAGAGCAATACTTTCCCCTGGTAAGTGGGGAATGTCCATTGACATGATTTGTGTGACATCACTGTTGCCCTCATTCCTTGTGCCTACATGTTAGCATGTCTTCCTTTCTCTTTTGACAAATCATCTTCACTGCTGTTTCATGCATGGTCTACCTATCTTTATGGTATGATTTCTGTATTCCCTCACAAATGTGTGCATGCCAACATGTGTTTGGAATTGGACATATTTCCTGGGGCTACATTTCATGTAGCACCATAGACAGGAGTGTGTCACCATTGATTGGTGGCTCACACATACCCTCACCCTTTATTGCATGTCATTTGGCATGCACAACTGCAGTAGCAATGAAGGACATCACAGGTAGGACTACAGGTTTTTACCCACATTGTGCATTTCCATGCCATTGATGTGGCATCATGTAGCAAAGAGCTTTGTGCATTTGAAATGAGGAAGGTTTGTTACCTAAATGTTGACATGCATCATGGAGTGACTTGCAGATATGTGGGAATCATATGTGGTTGTGTACCACCATTAATTCACGGAAATCTGTGTTTGCAGGACAAAAATAGAGATAGTGATATGGCTTTCCATTGGGCAACATGTTGAGGGCCTTCTACAAGTACTTGAGAATCCCTGGGCCTCTCCAACATTCAAAGGACTATTGGCTTCTGATACAATCAGAGTATGTTATTGTCAGGGGTACCAATCAAGAGAGGTGATTTCCCTAGGGCTATCTGATTCATTGCGTTGTTGATTTTGGAGGCATATCTCCCTGACTTTTTGCACAATTTGCCTCCAATGTATATTTCCATGCCAGATGTGTTATCTATCTGAGAAACATTAGGACAACCTCCATGACTCCATTAGGGCAATTTACACATCGTAAGGTGAGCACTGCTGATTTGTTTCCAGTGTGACATGGGTGTTTCTATGTCACCTTCTTCAGGGTACTGTACGTCTGTCAGCAACATGCTAAGATTTTGGACATTATTTCTTCATAATGTTTTATTGGTAATGTGACAATTAGCTGTATGCATGACCTTGTGTGTGATCTGTGTAAGTGAACTTGGCATTGCCCTAATACTGTATGACAAGAGGTAACTGAGGAATGCTACATGAAGGTGATAAGGTCTCCTACTTGTTCAGTGGGTACTGTCATTGCACAACTTCAACCATGCAATTGGAGTTGTCTGTGATTCTGAATTTCCTGTGGGCAACTGTTCGTCAATTCATGTGGCATGTACGCATACGGTGTGGGAAATATAGAAGCCACTTTGGTGGAGTTTGTTGCTGGGGCCTACTTATGTCATGGTAATGTTTGCTAATCACAGCTGTTGTTCAAGTGTGATCAGGAACAAGTAGTGACCCTATTTCTCCTCATATTTTCAGCATCATCTCAGGCAAGTGAAGGAGACAGGGCAGAAACATCTGGCCACGGTATATCCAGTCACCACAGACACAGAGGAACCCAGTGGCCTGGAGTGTCAGGGGAGTGCCACGGGGGACACAGGACCAACCTCGTCATCTTCTGATTCTACCTCTAGTGGCCACTCCCTAGTGGTGGTGGACCCATCAGAAGCTGCTCCTGTACCATCCTTGTCAGCCACCCACAGTTCCATCGCCACCTTCCCTGTTGCTCCCCACCCAGTTGGCCATGCCTGCTCACCCAAGAGAGTGGGCATCTCATATGCCTCAGGCACCTCACCCCCAGCTCCTGTTCCTGCTGCTGCCCTAAGTGAGGAGGCTATTGACCTCCTGAGGAGTATCTCTGTGGGGCAGACTGCCATTCTGAATGCCATCCCTGGTTTGGCCAGCCAACTCCAGCAGACAAATGCATGCCTGGAAGTGACATGTCCGGCCTACAAAGACCTTTTCAGGCCCTGTCCTCTCCACTGATGGTATCTAACCACCACCCACAATCCTCCATCTTCCCAATCCAAATTTCCTGTCCTCCTACTTGTCCCCAGTACACAGACACATCCGTATGTACCCACCTTAACAAACACAAGCAGCACACCTAAACACAAGCACCACAAGACACGCAAGCACTCAACAGTCACCTACAGACACCACAACAGCCACCATTCCCACAGACACCCAACCAACCCACACACCACAACCCCACCACAACCACCATACTAACAGAAACCACCTCAACATCCAGTGACACATCCACCACACCCATCACACCCCCAGACAACACTTCACAACCCACAGAGCCACACACCTCAGACATCATACCCTCAGACACCACAATGCCCAGTAACAAATCCACCACACCCACCATACCCCAAACAACACTTCACAACCCACAGACCTACACACCTCAGACACCATACTCACAGACACCACAACACCTACAGTCACATCTACCACATCTACCATACCCCAGACAACACCTCACAATACACAGACCCACCCACCTCAGACACTATACTCCCAGGCACCAACCCAACCACCACAGACACATCTATCACATCCACCAAACCCCCAGACACCACCCCCAACCCAACAACTACACACACATCCACTACTCTCACATCACCCAGCACCTCCACCTCACAGCCCTCGACACAAACACCCACACTCAAACACACAACAGACACCACCCAAACCCAAGCATACCTCACACATGCACACACCAAAAGCATCAACACCCGCAGCCAAACCACCACTCCTGCAACTTCCAAAACCCCAATCCCTTCTGAAGACCCTACCTGTTTTCCCAAGGAAATTTTCCTTTTTAGCCTTGCCCATTCCCCTATGACCTCCACACCCCTCCCAAACTAGAGGCCCCCACCCACATCCCAATCCATTCCCTCCACATCCAACTCCTACCCTGTCACACCTGCCCCCATGCAAGCACCTATACCCCTCCCCCAAAGAAGAAGCCCACACTTCTGAAAGAAACAGCCACCCCTCCCAAATCCTGCCCACATCCACCCCACCCAAGCATGATCCTTGAGGTGCCTGTATGCCCACTCGATGCCACTTCCTGTGCTGGTTCCCTGAAGGTGACTGGAGTCTAGCTTGGGAACAATCATGTGCATGGACTACAATTTGGACTGGCCAATGGCCTTTGCGCGTAAGCATTTACTGTTTTTAAACCCAACTTGTTGTTTTTTGGGTACACATTTGTCCTACAATTACTTTTCTACCTTTTTTTTGTTCCTGAATAATTTGTGTTTTATGCCTACCATTGTGTGTGTTTCACCCTGATTGCTGACCATTTGACGTTGTTGGCAAAATCTGACTTTGTAGGCAGTGCTGGTGTCACCCAGAATAAGGGTAGATGTTCACTGGTTGGTAATTCATTTTGGGTGTCATTGCATTGTGTTTAGTTTGATATGGAAAGTATTTCATTGTGGGTAGGCGAATGTCAGCATGTATTGTGTTAGATTTGTCCCCCTGAGATGGCTTGGAAATTCGTCTCATGTGTGGAAGCTAGAGTTTTGTTTGTCCACACATGAAGGGTGTTTAGTTGTGCTACCTTCCTTTACATTTGACTGTCCAATTGCCACTTGACTCTACTATTGTTTGTCCCTGAGATACATGAAGGACAGTTCCTGTGCAAATGGTGTCTTGGGCCATGTGCAAAGTGATATGTGTCCCAGGTCACTATCCTTCTAGGAGTGCTCCTGATGCTCCCATCCCTATTGTGCAGATATTGTTTCCATTGTGAGCTTGGAATATTTGTCTCACAAAATATTGTGCATTCCATTGACCTTCCATTGTGTTGCAATGTGGGTGATATGTGTGGGTCCATTACATAGCAGTTTCATGGGAGGGGTATTTGTGTTAAATGACACATACACACAGATGTGTCTTCAATCTCATGACAGTCCATGGCATGTGATCAAAGTCCGTTGAACTATGTGTGATGTTGATGTGGTGTGACTGTAGTGTGACACATTTTCTGTACACTTCACTGTCCCTGAAACTGTGAGGAGCATACATGTGTTTTTGTGGAGTGTGGCGGTGCAGTGTCAGTGACCTGCCCAAAGGGGCCGACTGTGCATTGGGTCATTCGTTGTATGCGACTCCGACCCACGCTACAAGGACAAGTATACTTGGTCCGCATAGAGTAACCTACATACCAGGTGGAAGGCGGCGCCACAATCTGTTGGTGAGTTTCGGGGCACGAGTAGGTGTTTTATCTTACTGTCGGTTGCATCCATGGCAGAGTGGATTTTGTGCTTCATCTATGAGCAGCTGCAGGATGTTTGTGATCGAGTCCATGGCGGCACAGGACCTGTGACGCTCCCTGCAGGTGAGTTCCTTCCTTTTATGCCTCTGTGTCCGCCAGTTGGGATGTTGGGGTTGAACCACCACGGTCACATCGGCAGAAGGCAACATCATAATGTGTCCGACGGAAACACTGGCTTCGACGGCCTCATTGGCTTCTCTCACCTCTATGGAACCGCATGCATTGTAATATGGTGGCCCAATCGCCAAGCCAGCAGTCGGGCCACCGCCATGGCAGTCCACGGACCGCCAAACTTAGCACAGACTGTCTGACATCTATTCTATTTTTTTATAAGTATATTTGATCCTCCAGTTCTGTTTTTATTCAAGCTTAGACACTCAGAAGTTTAGATAAGTGATACAGTAATGCACTGTATAAATAGGAAAAGACAAGGAAAATTGCCCAAATCAGCTGGTAAAAGAGAAACATTACTGCAAAAGCAAAGACTAGACGAGTTATACGATTCAACAAGGAGTAGTAGAGGGGAGGACCCCAATTTGTTCATGCCAATAGTGAAAAGAAAAGTGAGTAAAAGAGAAGGATCGCTCTTGTTACAAAGCGATTTACAGGTGAGTCCTCATACACTGGGGCAGTCATAGTAGCCCCCAGACTTACTTCCTTTCAAAATTTTTGGATGGATCCCAGGGTGCCTCAGTTAGAAGGGACGTAATAGAGGAAGATACCCTATCGACTAGTGGCAGTATTGAACAAACGCAGATTAAGATGTACAGTGACATCATACAAGAGGTGGGTGAGAAAGGGAATGGGGTAAGTAATATCAGGACTTTAAGGTTCAACTCTCATGAAGGGTTAAGTAGTGAATACCTGAATATTATACCTGAAACCTCTGCATGCCCATCTTCGTCCATTTTGGATGTTTTGTTACTTATGCAGAAAACACTACATGGAGTACAAAAATCACTCTAATTAAATAACAAGGCAGTGAAAAATCAAGCCAGTGTTTTAAATTAATTACAATATATAAATGAACGTATGCCAACCCTAGTAAAGTCAGCAGAGAAATTCAGAACACCCAAAGGCATTCAACCACTATTTTTCTTGTCAAAAAACAATGTTGTTGAAGAAGCAAGAAAAGTTCCTCTTTTTTTAGGCAAAATGGTCACATAGCTTAGGCAATAAAAAGGGGAGGGGGAAAGAACCTGGAGGGTACCCAAAGTAAGATTCAGGGTAAAAGAAACATCAGCTCCTTAATTAACAGGGGGAGAGACCCCCACCAAGACACACAAAATAAGTACATAGGTTAGGACCCAAGTAGGGCAAGGGCCACACGAAAATATGTTGACAGTCCAGAGAAAGCGGAAATGTATTTGTTTGCAGCAAAATGATAAAGTTGTATGTGAATAGGGGATGTGGAGAGAGAAAGGGATGAAGTTGGGAAAGTGGGAAGCAAAATCAAAGGTCCACTGGAAGTAGAGGAAATTAAACAGTCAGCAAAGTCCAAACAGAATGTGAACGAAAACCCCGGTCCCATACAGGGGGAAGATGAGTTGGCATTATAAATGGATGTTTTGAAAAAAGGAAAAAATGGGCCATATTGAAACCCAAAAATAGAAGTAGCCTCTTAAGGATATTTAGGAAATGCAGAAATCTTGCAGCAATGTCATCCGAAGATATAAGAAGGGTTGGTTTTGTGACAAGAAAAGATGGGAAGGAGATTGCTAAAATGGTGTGTCGGGCAAAATTAATAAAATACCTATTATTGAAAGATGAAATTGAATTGAATGGGAGAGGAATCCAAATTGTTGCCAACGTAGACAGAAAAAGGCTTCAGCCAGGAGCCTTCTATAAATGTCACGCTGAGTTATCATCAGAACAGGTTAGAGGTGAACTGCATGCTGAACAAGATAAGAAGAAAAATTTAGGTAATAAGGAAAAACTAGGGGGCGTGTCCAAGATGGCGGCACGCTAAGACGTGCCCGTCTGTGCTCCGCCGCCTCGGCCCACAAAAGCGTCTTTTGGCCCGCCTGGGGGAAGCCTGGAGGCTCCCCCCGAATCATGAAGCACCCCTGGGGGTTCCTTGCCGCTCGGCGGCGGCCCTGATCGGGTTTGCGCCGCTCCCGCGGGGAGAGAGGAGATCGGCCCCGGAGTGGGGGCGGGAGCGCGAGAGGCGGCCTGGGCCGCGGGACGGACTTTCCCCCGGCGGCCCCCTGAGCTTGACGCCGAGGGATCGGGGGACCTGGGGGCTCACCCTGGGCCCCGGGAGCGGCTGGACCGCGCCGTGGGCCTCGGGCTCGAGACGCCTGAGTGCCCTGAAGGAGAGGAGCGCTCCCACGTGTGTTACTGAAGTGGGGGTTGCAGGCCGGTGTTCCCCACCCTGGCGCCTCTGAGTGGGGCTTCGTAGAGGAGCGAGGCCCCGATAGAAGATAGGGTCCCTTCTGCTTGGCCCCCATTCTACTGCACTTCATCATCTAAACTTCAAATAAGCGTGGGCCCGCATACTCGGTGGGGGGGGCCTCAGGAGCAGATCCCTGTCAGTGGTGGCTGCTGGGTGTTGGATCCAGGCACGGTCTCCGACGAGGTGGCATTTGCTGATCGGTTTCGGACGGAGACTTTGGAGGCCCCGCAGGATTGGGTCGGCGAATCGTGACTAGGCGGGTGCCATGGCGTAGTCAAAATCCAAACGTGAGCGCTCAGTGAGGGACATGCTTGCGGGGGCGCGCCTGACATCTGGGCGTACGGCGGAGGACTTACCTGGGGTGAAGGCCATGGAGAGTCGGGTGGAGACAGACCCAGAGGAGAGTTCTCCCGTTACGAAGGGCTTTCTGACCTCTGTTTGATCGCTCAGGGGCGATATCCAAGAGCTGTGTAGGGACATCTCACAGGAGGTGAAGGAGTTGCGAGGAGAGGTTACCTCCTTGGGCGAACGTGTATCGCAGCTAGAAGATAGTGAGATCCCCTGCGGTGAAGAAGTGGCGGGCCTGCAACAGGAGGTAGTCCGCCTCCGAGAGCAGAAGGACCTCCTCTAGTTGGTGGTTGAGGACTTGGAAAACCGCTCGAGGCGACAAAATATTTGTATGAGAGGGGCTCCGGTTGGTGCTGAAAAGGAGGACATTGGGGATTACGTGGTGGACCTGATTCGCTCCCAGCTTGGCTCGGACGAGACACAGGAGGTGGTCCTGGATCGGGTTCATCGCGTTGGCCGTGCTGGTGGCCCTGGAGACCGCCCTCCGGACATCTTAGCCTGTCTCCATAATTTTGTTCTTAAAGAAAAGATTCTACAGCGGGCCCGCAATATTCAGCGGGTTCTCTTTCGAGGGCATGAGCTCCAACTATTTCACGACTTATCTGTGCAGACTTTGCAGAGGCGGAGAGAATTCAGACCGATTACGGATCACTTGAGAGCGCACAATGTGTCCTATTCTTGGGGCCACCCGTTCCGCCTGGCTTCCGCTGGGAGGAGCAGCTCCGGCAGGTGAAATCCATTTTGGAAGCCAGCCGTGTCCTGGGCCTGGAGAATATAGGCCGTGAGGCGGGCGAGGGGGCGACCCTGCCGGCGCGGGGTCCTCCTAGATGGCAGAGGAAAGAGAAGAGAAGGAAGCTGCAACGCCCAACGGCCTCAGAGCTGAGGTCGGAGAGAGAATCCGCTCTGAACAGTGTGGCCGCCGGAACTTCAGCCTAGGGAGGACAGCCGGGGGTGCCCGGGATTGCTTTTGGCCGAGTTGCTAATAGCATGCTGATCGTCGAAGTGGGTCGGGGCGGCGGGGCGATGGACCTGGTTACTTGGCATGGTTGGAAATATTGCCCCGTGGAGACTTCACCTCGCGAAGATGGATGACCGAGGACTTCTGTGTTCTATGCACCTGTTGTGCTTATTAGTTCTCTGTTGTTGGGTTTCCCTGCGATACTGGCTCTTTGTAGAGATACCCTCAGGCCTGGGTGTTCTAGGTGGTCTAGATCTTTATGTGGGGCGTGGTCCTCTGCCTTGCTCCTGTCTCTTTTGCTTGTTCCCCTCAGTATAGGATATGACCATTAAATGTATAAGCTTAAATGTTAGGGGGCTCAATAAACCTACCAAGAGGCTAGCCATCCTGTCTGCCTTAGAGAGATTGGGGAGTCATATATGTCTCCTGCAGGAGACGTACCTTGTTTTCAAAGATACTTACCGTATGCGCTCTAAGTGGTTTCCCAGGCAGTTCTGGACTTCGCTACCATCCAAGCATGCAGGAGTGGCAATACTTCTATCACGCTCATTCCCTGGGGAAGTGATATCAAAATTGCACGGGGTTCCAGGGAGGCTTTTAGCCATGAGGTTTAGACTGGGGGGTTTTTCCTTCACGATCGCTTCCTTATATGCGCCTAACTCCCAGCAGGAAATCTTACTAAGACAGGCTTTGACTCCACTGCTCCAATCCCCTGATGGTGCTATACTGCTGGGGGGCGATTTTAATTTGGTGATGGACGGGGACTTGGATCGCTCAGGCCATCGGTACGGGCAAACAGGGTCCTTGTCGGATGCTGGTCGGCAGTGGCTGAGTGAGTGGGGCCTGGTGGGTGTGTGGAGGAGTGCGCACCCCACGTTAATGGATTATTCCTTTTACTCAGCAGCAACTAAAACATACGCTAGGTTGGACCTTTTTCTGGCAACACAGGAGCTTCTTCCCCGGGTTAGGGACTCAGCGATTGAGCCGCGAGCCCTGTCAGACCACGCCCCAGTTACAGTTGAGATTCATATGAACATGGAGAGGGTAGGCGCATCGGGGTGGCGATTTAGGGACTCGATGCTCCAGAACGGTGCAACGTTAGAGGCGATCCGAAGGGCAATAATAGATTATCTTAGCTTTAACGACGATGGGACAATAAGCATTGCAACGCTGTGGGAGGCACTGAAGGCCGTGTTGAGGGGTGAAGTGATGTTGCTTTCCTCTAGGGACAATAAGGCAAGGAGTCGCCTCAGGGAGGAATTAGAGCAGCGAGTGAGGGTGTTGGAGCGCTCACATAAGCATACCGGTGCTTCTAGAATTTGGCGAGAGCTTGAGAAAGTTAGGAAGCAGCTGAGGAGGTTGGACTGGGACAGGGCAGAGTATGCGGTAGTCCGCCTTAAACAAAAGTATTACGCAGGAAGTAACAAGTGCGGGAAGCTACTGGCACATAGGTTGAGAGTGCAGCGCGCAGCGTCTATGATAAAAATGATTCGCTCCCCCTCGGGGAGCAGAAGCGCGTACGAGCGACCAAATAGCAGAGGCTTTTGCAGAATTCTATCGAGGTTTATACAGAGCGGAGGAGCCCGGCACCTTAACTCCGGAATCCTTCTTAGAGGGTATAGCAATTACTCCCTTGACTGCAATAGAGGCAACCTCGTTAGATCAACCTATAAGGGCAGAGGAGGTCATATCAGCAATCGCACGGCTGCAGAGCGGGAAGTCACCTGGCCCAATGGTTTTTCTGTGCTTTTTTATAAATCCTTCTGTATGGATCTTGTACCCGTCCTAGTGTGACTCTTTAACTCCTTTTGTCAAACGGGCGCCCTCACGCCTAGCATGTTAGATGCTACTATCGTGGTTATCCCGAAACCGGGAAGGACCCCGAGGAATGCGCCTCGTACAGGCCGATCTCCCTCCTGAATATTGATGCCAAACTATTTACTGGCATTTTGGCACACCGTCTCAATTATTATATGCCGGGGCTTGTGGATCCCGACCAAGCGCGATTTATACCGCATAGGCAGTGTAGTGATAATACCAAGCGACTGCTCCATCTATTGGATAAAACCGAACGCTCTGTAGGGAAGCGCTCTTCTTATCTATCGAAGCTGAAAAGGCATTCAATAGGGTTTACTGGCCTTACTTGTTCAAGGTGCTTGAGCGCTTTGGACTGGGTCCGGGTTTCATGGCATGGATTTGCTGCATTTATCAGGTGTCTTGGGCGGCGGTTCAAGTTAATGGGACGGTCTCTTTACCATTCGCTGTTCAAAGAGGGACCAGGCAGGGGTGTCCGCTTTCGCCCCTCTTGTTCGCGCTTTACATGGAGAATATGGCGCAGAAGCTCCGGGACAATCCTCAGATCATGGGCTTGAAGTTTGGGGGGGATGAGCATCTCATATCGTTATATGCGGACGACGTCATTCTTACCATGGCGGAGCCTATGACCTCCTTGCCGGCGCTAATGGGTGTTTTAGAGGAATTTGGACGGGTCTCCGGGTTCCAGATGAACATGTTAAAATCGCAGGCTTTGGGCAAGTTTATCAGTGCTGAGCATGAAAAGGACCTGAAGGACCAATTCCACTTTATGTGGTCCTCCTCGGGGCTTCCATACTTGGGGATCGAGCTGGGCTCCACAGTCGCCCGCATGGCGTCGTTGAACTACGCGAAACTAACCAGGGAGGTGCAGCGTGATTTAGAGTCATGGGGGAGACTCAAACTGTCCTGGCTGGGCAGGGTGGCGGCAGTGAAGATGACCATCCTACCACGCATACTGTATCTGTTTCAGGCCCTTCCCCTGGAGCCCCCGTTGCGAACGATATCGATCCTCCAAACGGCGGTTCTAAGATTTATATGGAATGGGAAGGCGGCGCGGCTACCGCGACAGGTGTTGTATCGCCCTAAGCGGGAGGGTGGGCTGGCGGTCCCCTGCCTCCTTCGATACTTCCAAGCAGCTCAATTGCGGTTCCTCTTGGAATGGAGCCGACCGTCTTCTGAGAAGCATTGGTGCTTCATGGATCAGGCAGTGGCTGGCTCCCACATATGGAAGGAACCCTGGCTTAAGCGCCGCCACAGAGCCCGGGGGTTGTATGCATCCCCGGTAACGGAGGTTTCGATGAGGGTGTGGGATCGGGTGGCAGGCAGGATGGGTTTGACGACCTTCCCGTCCCCTATGACTCCCTTGGGCGCGAACCCTGACTTTGGCCCGGGCCTACAATCTGAAGCATTGCGTCGATGGTATGAGGGGGGCTGTAAAAGGGTGGGATATTTATTCGATGAGCAGGGGGTTATCCCCTTTGATCAGCTGAGGGAGACATATGGCCTAACCGAGGCTGACAGGATTTTGTACTATCAAATACGACACTGGGCCCTGCTTCCAGCCAATAGGATATTAATAGACAGGCTGTTAACACCATTTGAAAAATGGATTCTAATGAAAAAGGGCGATAAGCGTGTAGTTTCTGAGCTCTATGCTCTCTTGCGGGGAGGCCCGTCCACCCAAGACTAAGGGTCAACTGAGATGGGAGAGGGAACTAGAGAGAGAGCTATCGGAAGACGATTGGGAGAGTGTGTTTTAGAGGGCGCATCACACAGCTTACAATGCAGCAGGTACAGAGACAACCTATAAAGTGGCCTCCTCCTGGTACTACACCCCAGCAAGGATCCATGCTTGGGATCACTATAAATCTAGTCTTTGCTGGAGGGGATGTGGGGGAGGGGGGTCGCTTGTGCATTTACTATGGCTCTGTCCCAAACTACATTGGTACTGGAAGAACATAATAGACACTGTTGACATGGCTTTTGACACTCAAATCCCTAGACTTCCTGCGTATATCTTGTTGGACCTTCCCAATCCGCTCACCTTTCCCCTGAGATCACTGAAGGGATGGCAGATGGCCTTAGCTTTAAATGCTGCAAAATAGCTGTTGCTATCCGTGTAGGGGACTGAACAGGCCCCGACAACAGTTTCATGGCTACACAAGCTCTGGTTTATCCTCGCTATGGAAAAGCTCACCCTGACTTCTCAGCAGCGGAGCGGGGACTTTAAAGAACTTTGGCAACCATACTTACGAATTCTATCTGGGGAGTTTTCAGAATTGACATGCCCGACTTACTTGAGGGTTCTGAATTTGAATTGAGCGGAGGGGAGCGAACCTTTAGGGAGATGTGTATATAGGACCAGGACTATATTGTAAAGGAGACTGAGATTGTGTGATTCTTGTACTGTCAGCCAGCTGTGGGGAAACATAGTTGTATTTTGTATTTCAGGTTTCTTTTCTTTTTTTTCTCTACTGTTGCGTATAGAGTAAGCTAACTTTGAACCAAAGGGTAATACTGTGAAGTGTTTCATATGCGATGTTTTATAATTGAAAAATCAATAAACAGATTTGATCCATAAGGAAAAACTATATATAAGGGTACAGAGTAACAGAAAAAAGCAGAGTTCATACATAGACCACCCAGGGCTATTCAGCGACGAACACACTGAATATTGGAGTGGCAATCCGAGTGACATGGATTAGGAGCAGGTGCCCTCCCCTCATAACCAAAAATTAGCTAGCTGGGATGTATACAGTTTAAAATGGTTAAATAAATATTACAAGAAAGCTAGAGACGATGCTGGAACATTATGAATATATGTGTATGCAAGAAATGTGGTTTTGTGGGGGTTATGGGGGTGTCAAATTTGAAAAGTTAATTAATTCTAATTCAGAAGGCCAAATGAGCACACAGAGCTACCCTTCTGCTGGGTTTCTCACCCTAGCTGCTGTAAAAATACCAAGAGATATGCAACTGCTTCCTGCAAAATGCGATTGGGTGCAAATAACCAAAATTGATTTATATCAAAATTCTTCAGATACTGAATACTTAATAATGGTGAATCCATATGTGCAAAAAGCAGACAAGATGTATATTGTAAATCAGCAGATACAACTTCAAAGAGACTATAATAGATGCTTACTCGAAAGGATTGTTACGAATCATGGGTGACTTGTAATGCAAGAATTAGGCCTGGAACGGAGAAGCAAGATGACTATGAGCTGGTTAACGTATTTACCATACCGGAGGCAGTTTTCCCTGTTGGAATGTGTAATAATAGAGAATAGCATTGGTCCGATGTAATGTATAACTTAACAAAACTTTGTTTAAATGGTCGGTTTGTGAGCAATGTTCCTGCTCACCAAACGTTCTGCATTGGATTACATAAAAGCCGAGTTGATTATTGTTTTATTCCAGTCTGGAATTTTTATGTCATCGAAGAGAACAGTGTTAAATATAAACGGCAATGATCATTTTCCCTTAGAAGCCCCAGTATAAGTTTGTGCCATGGTGCACCGTATTTTAAATACGGCACGCACATGGTGGCGGTAGGGGGGCGCAAGGGGCCTCAAGAAAAATGGTGTTACATGTAATCTAGCGCCACTTTTATTAAATCTGGCCCTTGGTGAATATATGTGGAAAAGTTATCAGGAATTAAAGACTGGCGAGTATGTGGTTGATAAAAATGTTAATGGTTTGAAGGTGAAAAACATACAGAGAGTGATCAAGACACTATTCCTTTCAAGAGCAGCAGGTCCAGTCAATTTACCCACCCTATTGATAAAAATAACCTCGACCGGTGGCGTGAGATTCTGGGAATCTTGTTTACTGCAATAATAAATACAGGAGTAGTATCAGAAATTTGGAATGGGACTATCATCAAATCCAGTCATAAAAGGGATTCTCTCCTCGATCCCAAGAAATACAGATTGACAAATGTGATGGACTTGGGGGAGAAAGTCTTTAGTAAATTAGTCCTAGAAAGATTGAAATACTGGACTGATGATGAAGGATTAATACCTGTTGAACAAGGTGGTTTTAAAACAGGTCTTCCCACAGCTGATCATTGCTTAAATTTATGGGCCATAACAAGGAAGGCACTTGATTTGAAAGTCAATCTTTCTGCTGTTTTGTAGATTTTTGGGCAACTTTCGATTTGGTGAATCATGAGATATGTTGGGCAGACATGAGTGGGATGCACAGCTGAGAAGAGATTGAAGGTCAGTGCTTGAAAAGGGTGTTTAACATACCAAATCTACAAATAGTATAGACTCTAAGGCTGGATTTAGGAATTACTTCATGATTTTGCTTCTTGGAGAAGGCTTTCCTGGTATTTTGGAATAAGCTGTTCGAGTCTAATAAATTCAAGATATCCCAGTTGTGCAAGGATTACATTTTAAAAAGTGAAAGGAAATGGGCTGAGAGTCTAAGGAAGCTCTTGTCTTCCCCGAAAGAGAGATATTCATTGGACTTTCCCAGTTGTGATGTTCTCCAATTTTGAAAAAAAGAAATGCAGGGTAGAATGGTAGAAATCTCAAGAAAGAGTGATATTAAGTACATCTTAACAAATAAATCTGCATTTTTCTTCAACCCATGGCAGAATAATAAAGTATTTCCTTAGCTATCTGAATTGTTCAATCCCATTGTGAGGCAGGAACTCCTACAGTTTCAAATAGGGGTAAACCCTATGTATCGTAGGATGGGGATGGCTAAGAGATTAAAGACTAATGGAGATTTATGTGACCGTGGGATACAAATGAAATCTAACAATGAGCACTTGCTATTGGATTGTATGCTTTTGTAGAAGATATTGTAGGGAATGTTTAAACCCAGGTTTAAATAAATATGGAATAACAGAGTTATAGGAAGCTTAGAAATTTCTTTCACATATGCAATTTCTATATGTGGCTTGTGCCATAGGTGTATTTTTATTAGCAAGTAGGAGGCTATGGGAATCAATTTAATGGTTTTAAGATATACATGTAAGTAGTGAGAACATTTTGTACAACCTAAGAAGTTTCAGGATCTTTTATTAGGCACTGTAATCAATTTTAATATGTTCCTTTGAATGGGTAATATTGGCTTTGTATATGCGTTTTTATGCCGCACTGTGTATTTTATGATGTTTTTTAAGAATAGAGTATCAAGTTATGTTTTGTGGAATACGATCTGAAATAACCTTAGTTATAGCTAATGTGAGCCTCTGCAAGTATTTCAGTGAAGAGTAAACAAAACATTTTCACAATAAAAAAAAGAGTCAATGGTTGCATACTCTGAATGACTTTCAAACCGGTAAGGATTTTGTTTTGCAATAGACAACTACCTTTTCCCTAGTCTTTCACTTGGGAAGATTACTAAAATCTGAGCAAAATGGTCATCTCTTTTGTACTTAAATACATCAGTCAGGTAGAAGATGACCAATTAAATGCTGCAATATTGGAAGCTGCCTTGTAGTCAACCTGCATTGATTTTTTAAAGAAAAATAGTAATTTTAGTAACTTTTGACCCCAGTCTGCAAATTGCAGATTGTGAATTATGGGGAAAAGTGTTGGAAATTCAAAATTAACGTGGAAAATTGCTCATTCATGTTATCATGCTTAATGATCTAGCAATGTAGGAAGTTTGGCAGAGCCGGTTCGCGCTCTGCCTGGTATTTCAGTTAAGATGCGGAATTGTTCACTGTTACACACAGTTGTCATCTACAAATAATCTGCATATACTAATACATAGGGGACACCAGGCAGGGAGAGTCATGGGAGAGATGAAGAGGCTAACACCCCAGAATGGCTGCACAGTATGAATACAACATTCTTACTTGGAATGTAAGGGGAATAGGAGCCATACAAAAAAGACATAGAATACTGGCCCAATTAAACCGCCGAAAAATACACATTGCTTATTTACAAGAGACCCATCTTACCACCCACGAAGTTTCAAAACTCCGCAAGAAATGGAGGGGACAATTTTTACACACATCATACACGTCATTCGCGCGAGGGGCACCTATATGGATTAGGGCCGGGTTACCCTTTGAAGTACTAGATACTAAAATAGACGTGGAAGGCCGATACACTCTAATTAAGGGCAACCTAGACATGAAACCCATAGTAATAGGTAGCATTTACGCCCCTAATGTCGGACAAGATGCATTTCTGGAGAGACTATCGAAAACACTGCTACAATGGGCACATATCCCGTGGATACTGGGGGGAGACTTTAACACAATACTTGACACCAGCTTAGATCGTAGTACCCCACCACTGTCCGGGACGAACGTCCAAAAACAAGCAGAAGCGCTAAAAGCTTGGATGCAGGGCTGGTCACTTATAGATATATGGCGGGCCAAAAATGCTGGTATGAGGGAATACTCCTTTTACTCCCATCCACATAAAGTCCACAAATGACTAGATCATATGATTTGCACAACATCGTTACAGACACAAGTGACTAAGACCACATACCTAGGAAAGACGCTCTCTGACCATAATCCCTTAGAACTGACCATATTATGGGGTAGGTCATCTACACCTATCCCTACGTGGCGACTACAGCCAGTAGTACTGGAGGACACTCCTCTGAGGGAAGAAGTGAGTCAGACGATCACTAATTTTTTAAAAAACAATACGGGATCGGCGTCTTCCCCTCTGATAGAATGGGAAGCATTCAAAGTAGTGATAAGAGGTACATTAATGAGTAATGTATCGGGAGTGCGGAAAACACTGATGCGAGAACTGCAACAGGTAGAGAACCGACTGGGAATTTTGGAAAAAGAATCAGTAGCACAGCCCCACAAAGCCCAACACTTACAGGAAGCAAGAACCGAACACACACACCTTCTCGAGAGATTGAGAAAAATTGGCCATGCTAAATATAGGGAACGAGCACACAGCGAGGGAGACAGGGGGGGTGCACGATTGATAAGGGATGATCCACCCCCCACTCCTATAATACATATCAACACCCCACACCAAGGAAATATAACAACACAACTAGAAATCAACAATGCATTCCGAGACTATTACACAGCCCTATACTCCGCCCTACCATTAATGGAGAGAGCAGAAATTAATGCCTTTCTAGCTAACATCGAACTCCCAACACTCCATGAAGAGGCCAGAGAGAAACTAAGGGCCAGATGTAGGTAAGTGACAAATTGCGACTTGCAATTTGCGAGTCATAGCGACTCGCAAATTGCAACTCGCAATTCCCGATGCAGAAAGGTGTCTCAGACACCTTCTGCGACTCGCTAGGGGGTCGCAAAGACCCACCTCATAAATATTTATGAGGTGGGTCGCAGTTTGCGACCCCATAGCGAGTCTAGGCACTCACAGGGATGGTGGCCTGCTGGAGACAGCAGACCACCATGTCCGTGACTGCTTTCTGAATAAAGCAGTTGTTTTTTTTCTCTTTGCAGCCCGTTTTCCTTAAAGGAAAACGAGCTGCAAATAGAAAAAAATAACAAAACCTTTTTGTTTTGGTTTTTTTCAGAGTAGGCAGTGGTCCATAAGACCACTGCCTGCTCTGAAAAAATAATTTTGTGAGCATTCACAAAGGGGAAGGGGTCCCATGGAGACCCCTTCCCGTTTGCGAATGAGTTACCATCCACTTCAAGTGGATGGTAACTGCAAGTTGATTTGCGACCGCTTTCGCGGTCACAAATCAACTCTACATCGCGGTGCGAATCGCAAATAGGAAGGGAACACCCCTTCCTATTTGCAAGTCGGAAACACATTTTGCGAGTCGGTACCGACTCGCAAAATGTGTTTCTGCATCGTGTAAGGGCTTTTGCGCCTCACAAACGGCTTTTTTCGCCGTTTGCGAGGCGCAAAAGCCTTCCTACATCTGGCCCTAAGTGCCCAAATAACGCAAGGAGAGATACGAGAAACTATTAACAGCATGGCACGGAACAAGACACCAGGTTCGGATGGACTCCCATCTGAGTTTTACTCCACATACAGAGCGCAGTTGGCCTCACACCTGGAACGACTATATCAAGCCTCAATGACAATGGGACATCTCCCAGATACTACCAAACAAGCAACAGTGACGTCCCTACTAAAACTGGGTAAGGATGCAACTGCCATCTCATCCTACAGACCATTATCCTTATTGAATTCGGAGTACAAGATTTTAGCAAAAATATTAGCGCAGAGACTTCTCGGCTATATTAGTGGCCTGATCCACACGGATCAATGTGGTTTCATCCCATCCAGATGCACCTCCCTCAATATTCGCTGCTTGTATCACGTAATGGACGTGGCCAGGAAGGGACTTCCACACGTGGGGTGCCTCTTACTAGATCTGAGGCAGGCTTTCGACTCCCTACACTGGGATTATATGCTAGCACTGCTGGAAAAATTTGGGATTCCTCCGGAATACACAAAATGGGTCAGTCTCTTGTATGCTGAACCAACGGCAAGAGCACACACAGGACAGAATATATCTGACGCATATCAGGTAAATAGAGGCACTAGGCAGGGATGTCCTTTGTCCCCCTTATTATTTGCCCTGGCAATAGAACCCCTGGCTCAACTTCTGAGACAGGACAGCGGAGCATGGGGAATAGACATAGAAAATACAAAACATGCAGTCTCATTATATGCAGATGATATTTTATTATATATTAAGGCTCTTCGACAACCCCCCGACACAATAGCATTGATCTTCCAGAGATTCACACCATTGTCAGGGCTGGCTAATAAATTTTAACAAATCTATAGCATTCACCTTCCATGAATCGAATGATGATAGTACAATATCGTTTGGAGAACAACAACTACAAAAGGCCACATACACATTCCGCTATCTAGGCATCCAGATATATCGCACCTCGACAGACCTACTAGAGGGGAACCTAAAGAAAGCCATGTCCGCACTAAGACCACAGATTCAATTCTGGATCACGCTGCCAATATCGATAGCGGGCAGACTAGCCCTGGCAAAAATGGTAATGCTACCCCCCTCTTATACTATTTAGCAAATTTACAGTAAGGGTACCAGAATCCTATTTCAAAACACTCAATTCGATGCTATTAGAGCTTATATGGGGTAGAGGTAGACATCGAATAAGTTTGCTTAAACTGCAGATGTCCGTGGACAAAGGGGGTATAAGGGTGCCGGATTTTAAAGCATACTGCAGAGCAAGCCAACTTCAATGGCTGGCATATTGGCTGGCCAGTCGCAACCTCCAAGAAATAGAATATACCCAATTAATGCTTGACAAGGGCAGCATACATGCTATGCTGTGCCCAGGAGGCCAGATCCCCGGAAACATACCACTTCTTCTAGGGGTGGCCCTGCAGTATTGGAGATTATCACTAAAATATACCTCTGACGTACTCCCCTACTCTCCCAATATACCACTGCTGGGACTACCAGTTACAGCAGGTACCTTAACCCACAACACACTACTCAGCTGGGCACAAGAGGGGATAAACACAGTTGGTGCCCTATTTAAAGACCAGCGACTGCTTAACCACAAAGACTAATATCCATGAACATGGTTTGCCCCCCTCAAGCTTTTTACTACACGCTAGTATTACACATTACGTCAAGAAACACTGGTACACAGACAATAAGGAGCCTCCTACGCATGATCTTGTCCGTGCTATATACACTGTAGGGCAGGGTAAACACTTAATAAAATGGCTATATATGGGAAACAGAACCCACTTGGCATATCCCCTGTTACCGCTTAAGCTCACCTGGGAAACAGATATAGATAAGGAATTATCTGAAGAAGACTGGTCCACCATACTAAAGTACCCAAGTCAAATATCCCGTAATACGAGATTCAAATGTATTCAATTTGCCATACTACATAGGGCATTCCTCACGCCACACAGACTACACATCCTATATCCGGGGACATCCTCAGCGTGCCCCAGGTGCAGAGTAGGAGATGCTGATTTACTGCATATGCTCTGGAGCTGCCCTGATATAGCGGCATACTGGAAAGGAGTAACGACCATACTAGGCAAAATGACTGGTAATACCATACAATATACAACAGAGACATGTATGCTCGGTATGCTCCCGCATCTAAAGAAAAAGAAAACACTACTCAGACTCATAAATCTGGCACTACTGTTAGCGAAGCGCCTTCTAACAAGGCACTGGAAAGCAACCACAGCCCCCACGACAACACAATGGAAAGCAGAGGTGGTGGAATGGGGAAAAGCAGAGGGTGCGGCACTTAGGCGAGAAGATAACTCTGGAATGAGACAATGCCCGGCAGCCCCAGATTGGGATAAACTAATGGAAAATTTGAGACACTGAGTGAAGAAGAAGATGAGTAGAAAGAATACATAAAGGAAGAGGCATGTCAGAACCCCCCAACAGACTACAAATTACAAAGTTGAAAAAACTAGAACAATAGTATAAATTTGTGTCCTGGTAACAAAAAACCCTAGGTATAATTGGAATAAGATGACCAAGTAGTTGATAAAAGTTAAGTAGCAATGTTAAACGGTTAAAAGTTGAAACAGGCAATAAGGCGATGCAATGCACTGTATAAAAATGTTATGAAATGACGTTAAAACACGACTCTGTACTGCATAACAAATGTTATAGAAAGATGTTTAAAAAACTACAATGTAAGTACTGCCTGAACAACAATGAAAAATGTGTTTAAAAAAAAAAAAAAGAAGGTTAGATTCAAAACAGTGAAAAAGTATACAGGATGTAAATGCAGGTGAAGGCTTGAATCAGAATTACGAAATACAACAAATATATGCTACTATGGAGATCATCCATATTCCCTTCCATATTTTATGTCATTTTCCGTAAACAAATGGGAACAAAATATGTGCTGGATTGCGACATTTACTAGTTATGGGGCAGTTGCTTTCATTTAGTGAATCACAAGAAAAATATGGCCCACGAAGGACAACTTTTTCAAATATTTACAAATAAGGGATTTTATTGGAAAGTTAGACATACATCAGTTCTCCAACTGCATAATCCGATTTATTGAGGCCATTATTAATGGTGATAGAATTGGGCAATTTTATAAACTGCTAGTGGATACCATGTCTGAAAACTTGGGGTATCAAGTGGCAAAGTGGGAGACAAGACTGGGGATTGAGGGGTAGAGTCTTCAGAGGTCATTAGAGGTAGGGGGAGAGATATTAACTGCTGGCCTTAGGTGTCTTTATTTAATTTCTACTGTACCCCTGTCAAGTTATATAGATGGGGCAGGGAATATGATGCTAACTGCCATGCGGATATAGTACATATGTTTTGTACATGCTCATGATTAAGCAAGCTGATTGAATGAGTTGGGGCTTTCATCAGTGTGGTTCTGGGGGTACTGTGTTAGCTGTTACTGTTTGGAATAGAAGATACAAAAGGGCAAATATATTTTATTTGCCTGACCCTGTCAGAGACACCTACGTGTATAGCGACAGCATGGCTAAGTATCGAACCCCCACTCTGCATGAATGGAGGGCAAGGCTTCTAGCAATGGATAATCTGGAGATTAGTTTATGTGAGTGCAAGGGCTGGAAAGCCAGGAAGCCTGAAGCTCCGATATGGGTCCCATTGGCAGAATGGATACGATCAATTGGGGATGGAGATAACTTGGGGTCATGGTCGGGCTGAGGGTAGTCCTCACACTGGTATAAGCTAATTACCTTAAGGTCAAGCTGTCATCTATTTATGTATTAGCTCTTGCACTTGATTAGGAAGGACTCAGGAATGAAAAGTGGCAATTAATCAGACTAATGGAACGGATAAAATATTGATCATGTTTACGTTTTTCAATGGTATAAGCTATTTACTCTAAACTTCAGCAATTATGAATTCATTTATATGCTCTTGCACTTAAACTGGAATGAAATGCCGCAACCATCGGGACTATTGTTGTAGATGAACTATTGATTATGTATAAATTGTGCTCTGCTGTGTCTGTAATTTTTCTTTTTTTTTCGGTATCGATCATAGTAAAAAAAAAAATGAATGGTAATGTAACTGGTGATTAAGATCTTTCTTCAAACTGATACTTTAAAATTAACTGCCCAACTATTCCTACAGTGCACTCTGATTGATCTGGATTACTCTCTTCTCTAAAGTGGCGAAGGAAAACGTGTTGGTTTACATAGGCTGCTAGGCATCTGGTCTTGTTCACTATATTTACCTATTAAAAGGAAAATCTAAAATGGGGTTATCAGCTCAATTTTTTGCTTAGGTTTAATTTTAATTCTTTAGGTCGACACTGTGGTTCGGATTGCCAAATTTGTTTTTAACATTAAACCAAAATTGTCAGTTGCTGCCAAGGTGCCAACCAAAAGACACTTTTTCATTCACCTATAAGAATTTAATTGGATATGAGGCTGGAATGCTTCTCTGTGTAAATTGGACCAACATGAAATAATCAGATCTCAATACTGAAAGGTTTCAGTTAAGGGTGGAGGTGGATTTTCACTTCATGTTCTCTCCTGCTCTCTGTCCCAAATCCAAGGGTCAACATTACACCACAGAGTCTTTTTATATCACTAGAAAAGGTTGTTTGGAAAGAGGCATCAACATGGTGACAGTAAGAGACCAACACATTCAAAAGAATTTTGGAATTGGCAGAATGTAGCCAGTATATAAATTCTGATCTTATATTTTGGATACCATAAATCTTTTTAAAATAACTACTATTGGCAACTAGTAGATGGGAAAATGTGTGTTTTTTTCTTTAATTGCTTCATATTGAATTTGTAAGAGCAAAGAGAGTAAAAATTGAACCAACAAAATTACAATAGTAACAACATGGGAAGAAGTGGACGAATAATACTTAATTATTTAGTGAAGGTTTGGCGAGGAGCTGATTCAAATGGTAGGGATTAAGACTGGAGTGGGTTACTAATTTGTGGTGAACCAGAACAAGATTGGGAGTGTTGATCAGAATGTTATTTTGGGGAAGGGGGTGCCTGGGAATGATAAGTCAAGATATTATACTAAGTAAAGGCAGGTGTTGGGAGGTATGTGTATGCAGCAATCAGGGCAAAGGATGTTAATGTTAGGCAATTTTATGTTCCAAGGGCTTGGTGGTTTGTATTAATTCGCATTCTTTTTTCAATTACGCTTTCAGACATCTTCCACATTGCCCAGGGAATGTCTTTCTTCATGCTTGAGGTGTTGTAATTATTTTAAAAGTCTTCCAATTGAGATGGCATGAATTTCAAGTATGTTAGTTCTGAGTTCTTCTCAGCAAGTTTGTTTTCGATTATATAGACTGACATAAAGAATTCCACTGCAGAGTGAGCAGGGTTGCTGTGCAGCCTTGCCATCAGCTGAAGATTGCAATTAACAGTTTTACTTTAGTATTGTTCGTGGGTTGGTCAGGATGTAATGCTGACATAAAGAGTACTTTCTGAAGGCGGATGAATCCACAAGTAATAATATTAATAATTTCAATGGCGATCTTAATTCAGTAGATGTCTGGCTACACAATGAGAATAGTATCTGCTCTCTTTGTATTGTCAGCAGTCAGTATCTAGCAGATTGACTTCATGAAGTTTATTCTCCATCAGATTTTAAGGTCCTGAAACAAAGGTGTTCACTGTGTATTTGAAGCAGATTTAGAACATTGTTGCTTTTCTCAGGATTATGTTTTGCTTTCTTCAAAGCGGGTGAGCACTTTCAGCTATGGGGCAAGATAATCAAGTAGTATGGGGTTACCTTTCTTCTCAAAGATAAATATGGCAGATTTAGGCAATTTGAGACAGTAGTTGGATTAGTTCCATTACGTTGTAAATCTGCTAGTTTTAGCAAATGTTAATGAGCCAAGAGGTTTAACAGTCCCCTGGGTTAGAATTTGACCAAGTCTTTCTTTGAGTGCATGTTAAAGTGTTTTTTGAATTTCCAAAATTGTAGCATTGTTTACCCTTTGAGTAATCACTTAATGGTACGTCTTTTTCACTCATGAGTCTCACATCACTTGGGCCACGAGTTCGGCGGATAGTCTTGCCCATCTGCTGAACTTCCGACGGGGAGGATGCCGCCATAGTGGCTACCTCCCCGCCGGGCCATTAAGAGTTTCCTGCTAGGTCAGTGGGGGGGGGGCGAACCTGAGTTTCCACCCACTGGCCTAGTGGGGAACACCCTACAGCATTGTCTCCAGGTCATAATCGAGCCTGCCGCAATGCTCTAGAATGCAGGGTGCACCAGCACTCTTGTCATGTTCACTTAAAAGCAGGCAGTTAACATTGCGACGGTGCTGTACAGGGGGGGCCCTGTACTGCCCATGCCAAGTGCATGGGCAGTGCAGGGGGCCCCTGCACCCATTCTTTTCCAGCCTTTCCATGGTGGTGCTACCTCCATGAAAAGGCTGGTGGAGAACAAAGTCATAATCCCAGCGGCCCTGGCAGATTAGGACCACCACAACTGCCATACCGCTGGAATCTCTGATTCTGGCAGTGCTGGTGGTGCTGCCAGTCCCACCGTGTAAAACATCACTTTGTTCAGTCAGTATTGTTTGTAAAAGCCTACATTGTTTTGCTGAATTTACCGATTAGTTTTTGTAGACACTGGGAGAATTTGTTTGGTAATGGTCTTCTGGTTCCAGTGGTGGAGTATACTGCTAAAGATATAGGTTCTGTCTGTGACATTTTAGCTTGACTAAAGGTTAGCTAGGGGTCATACAGTTTTTGGCCATAAGACTGCTTGTTCCAATTTGAATGCATCTTGATATGAACTGAAATGTGAAACTGTTCCTGAGATTTTGTGATGCGTGTCTTTACATTTAAGAATTTGGTTCACTTCTCTGTATAAAGATGGGGGATCAAAAAGATCAAAGAACACAAAATACAAACAGAAACAGAGTATGGGATGAGAAGAATCATCACTTTGATGGGAACCAATCACCCCACCGTAACAGATCTAGAGGCAACCAGAATGTTGTTCCTTCTTCAAGGCATGTAATACTTAATTTTGCTTTAGACTGTAGGAGGTTAGTGGATTTGGGGTCATAAAAAACAATTTTTTAAAAGAGGTTTGACACTGAGGTTTGTGGGTTTCTGTTAGTATACACTGAAAGCTTGTATTCTAGTTGTCTATTGTAATTCTATCTTTTGTGATGTCCTTATTCTGTGAAGCAGTGGTTCTACAGTGATGTTGAAGAGAAGAAGACTAAGCTCTGCCAGGTTGAGTACCTCTTTCAAGGCTGAATCTTGTGGACAATTTGCCTTTGATCAGCACACTGGCATTTGGGTCTGCATATATGAATTTATTAAGTGTAATGCATTTTCTCAATAATTACTGCAACTCTCTAGTGGCAGGTAAATCTGTGTTTTATGTCTTTTCTCTAAGTTCTCATCGCTATAAGAAAAAAGAAAGTTGCCTCCTCACTCGCAATTCACCCATTAATTACCTTTGCATAGATTTAAGTGCTGGATCACTGAAATGAGTGACAAAGAAAAACAAAAAATATGATATGCTTATTTTAGACCTCCCACCCCCTTTTTAAGATACATGCATGTGAGGTTATGACGTTTTGTGCCTTTCAGTCCCACTGTCAATACAGGTCTCGAGTACTTCTGGAAAACACTGGTTAGATCTATTTTGAACATCCTGCATCATGAATATTAATGAGGTAATAGGTAACTATGATCCCCTGCGACTGGCTGCGCCCCACCCCAAATTTCTTCTCAATATCTGAAAAATATATTGCAACTTCAATCCAGTAGCAAAGAACTAATACTTTTTATTGTGGCTCACAATTAGGTTGGGATGATCCTTTAATGCCCCTTCTATACATTATTCATATTCAGAAAAACCCCTTTTGCAAGTCGGAAAAGCAATATACTTCGTGGCAAAGCATTCTTTTGCAGAAATGTTGGAATGTGTGAGTAATAACAGTATAGTATTACGAATGTTTTCATACTTCAGGTCCCTACAACCTGATGCTTCTGAGAGAAAGGTGCTGTCCATTACAGCAATATGTCAGATTTAGCTTCAAATAAACACCATTGTACACATTGCCTCACTAGTCAGCATTTCCTGCAGATAACCTCATACTTCCAGAATGTTAATGTTTATATCATTTTCGTCTGGGTTCATAAGAAGCAGGCTTGCTGGGAGTAGTGCCAGTGTAAGACATTTTTCTCAGTAATCCCAGCAACCCTCTGGTGCCTGGAACAGGTAAATCATCTTTTTATGTCTTTCCTCTCATCTCTTCGCGCTCTGAGAGAGAAAGAAGCTGCCATCTCGCTTCCACTTCCCCCATTGCCTGTGCATGCATCCAAGTGCTAAATCATTGAAAGGAGTGTGACAAAAACAGATAAAAAGATAAAACATGCTTATTTTTAGATCTCCCACTCCCTCTTAAAGAGACATGCCTGCAAGGTTATAGATTTTTGTGCTTCTAGGTCACAATGGTAATAAAGGTCTCAAGGACGTCTGAAAAACACTGATTAGATTTATTTGACTTTAAATACTCTTATGCTGATGAGAAAAACAAGTATTTTGAGCAACACTTAAATCTTAAGAAAATATGGTAACAAATTAGAGAGTGGGCATACAGAGGGGCTCCACAGCAAGCTTGGTCGGTGTTGCTTTAATTACAGATTGACAGGAAGTTCCAAGGCCAGTAAGTAGCGATGCTCTGCTGCAGAGAATGCTCCAAAATCTACAATTCGATTAAAATACACAGCTGATATGCTTCACCACTCGGTAACGAGGCTGTGCACAACGTCACAAGTCAAATTGCTTGAAATGTCAGCAGTCTTTGAAGCAGCAATTTCATAATTGGATGACCATTTTTTTCCTGCCACGCTGGAACATAGCAATGTTATACTCTTCTCGTACAAGACACACGGTGCAATCATCACTTGAGGAAAGAATAAATTATTGTCTTCCCATGAGTAACAGGGCCAAACTAAACAGCACTGCCAATTTACCACCAGGATCACGATATATGCCCAAGGTCAGTTGTTAAATCCACAGTGCAAACCCAGGTGGGTCAGCTCCTTATGGCTTTGTTCACCTGTCTCAGCGGCTGCTTGTCTAAGTATGGTATGCTCCAACCTCAGGGCAGATCCTCCTGAACAGGACTGCTTCAGTAGATGTAAGGGAAGATTCTATATGGCACACGTCGACAGTAATCCTGCCACGCTAGCCCGTACTTCCGCATGCATTGGTGCTCATCCCGAGCTTCACGGTGGACCAGCAGGACCGTAAAGTATATGACGTAGAAGTAAGGCAGTATGTGTGTTAGACCTGCAGCATAAAAACATTGATATCAAGAGTCCAGAACTCAAAAGTGCCACCAGATTAATTCACAAATAAACTTTTATTCTCAATTCTTTGTGTAAAAACACAATATAGTGTCAAAACGAGCACAAAGAAAAAGTGAGACATAGTGAGAATTAGCAGCAAAGAAAAATAGGTTTCTAAGCAATAGTGAATGGAAACCCATATGAAATTTGGCTTACATATTAATAACCTGGAGTAAACTATTGTGGCCTTCACTATTTGTTTCTTCCCCATGTACATAAATAAGCTGATTTATATCAGAAATCCGCCACTATGATACCAAGAACCACTAGGGATCTTCCATAATCTCCCAGAAATTCTAATGCTAGTTTTTAACTCATTATTTGCTTGTATAAAAGTAAACTCTTCTGTTCAGTGCTTGAAATCAGATCCTGATCTGGCAGCAGGTCCACGTTCTGGCTGAGTTATCCAGTGTTATATGCATTTTGGCTTTATACAAACCATGGATTAGACTATCTTTGCTTTACTTGATGTTTTGACTAAAGATAATAACCCACCTCTGCTGATGTTCGATACTACCAATCAACCCAGCATTACAATTTTGAAACTGCTTTCATCTGAAGATTTCAATTTTTATGTGTTTGTCTCCCTTGATGAAATATTGCCTGCCATATTGTCTCTTTCCTGGTTATTTCTGTCTAGTCGTGTTTTCCTTCTTCTGTAGCTTTTCATTATTGCGTTCTTAATGTTTTAAACCATGTGGGCTATCATGTTATCTGCATGTCTGAGCTCACCCCTGTCTGCCCTCTGCTTTTTTTGCAGCTTTCTAACTGTGCCTGCCTTGCTTGTCACAACTGGTTTTCACCCTTCTACTTGTTCTTGAATCCTCCACGTAACCTTTGTTTTGAGTGCCGCAGGTTCATGTAGTCTACACTTTGACAAGCCTGCTGGTGTGTAATTTTCTGCTCATGCTGCAGTCCTGATTTTCTGAATTTCTGTCTTCTGGTAAAGCCAGATTTCCACTTGCTATTGTCTGTTTATTTTTCATTAGAAGACTGGGTAGTAGCTAGTCTCGTCTGAGAATCCAGGTCAGTAGCAACCAACCTAGATCTAAGCCATCCTTGATCTCAGAGCGATGTTGGCTACTTCTGGTTCCCACTGGTTACAATTTTGAGAATCCAAAGTCACCTCACTTTGTCATGGATGTTTTCCAAGGTTTGGATAAATTTTATTGAATTGCATTTCAGTAGTGCTTACTACTCCTGATAAGAAGCTGAAGTGCCTTAGAATAGGTACAGACAGCACTATTCCATAACGTAAGAAGAGATTAGTTTAGTAGTTATCGGTTAATGTGTTGGTGTACAGCTGTGAAAGCATTGTGTTTAATCATGGCCAGTGAGTTTCCTCTGTGTTTCTAATGCACAATGCAACCTCTAGAGCAACCTTATGTATATTTGCTTGACTCTATGTTCTTTCTGTTTCTCGATACCAGATATACTGCCTTAGCCCGTTTACCCCACCTTTTCCTTAACTTCTGCTCCTTTTGCACTATTATGAGACACTTAAATGTATCTCAAGGAACTTACCTTTATGCAGCCGCGGCCCAACTTTTGGGGCTGAGGGTCAACCCCCTCCCCTTCCCCTCAAGGAGAGCGTCTGCCAGGCTGAGCAAAGGTCAGCCCGACAGACACTTTGTTTTCAGGTTAGACAGCCAGGAGCTGGACATGTGCTATTTGCGCAAGTTCCTGGCTACCTGAGGTGAACTTTGCGGGGCTGAAGAAGTCACAGCCCTGTGGATGTGACTTGTTCAGCCTAGCAAAGATGCCTCGAGGCCTTCCCCCTCATGACAAGGGGGAACGTCACCGATTGTTTCGAACCTGGCTGCTTCAGTTTTAAGCGCTTAAAGTGCCCAGGGCTGAATGTCAATCACTGACACCTCATCACAGAGTGGGGTGGGGTCAGCAGTCTCACTGACCCATCCCATTCTGTGATGAGTTGGGACAGCTGCCTTCTCTCACTGGCAGACCTTAGGTTAGCCAGTGAAGGAAGGCAGCAGTCCCATCCATCCTGGGACCTCTGAGGGAGAGCTGAAGGTAAGTGTGTGTATGTTTTTATTTTAAATGAATGTTTGGTGTGTGCGTGCGTGTATGTTTGAATATTTGATAATGAGTGTTGTGAATGGATCTGTGTGTGCGCATGTGAGAATGAATGAGTGTGCGTGTGTGCTAGTGTGTCCCAGCTGCCCACCCTTCTCCCTCCTAAAATTACCGACCACCACTGCAATTATGTATTGTGTTGTGCCAGTTAGGTTTAGAAAGCCCACCTGAGAGGAGGAAATTAAGTTTACTGTGACCATACAGGATGGGAGTAGATTGAAAATACTATTACAAACATCATAGCATTTGTGAATCTGTGCCTTTGCCTATAGGCCTGCTGTTGTAAACGTCAGGCACTGGAGTCACACTCTTTTCAGAACTTACCACATGGCAGGGACCAGGCGAGTGCCATGATAAGATCCCCCAAGTAGTTTGGGTGCCGGACGATGCCCCACCAGCCTGACACAAGAAGGCGCTTTCCTGTTGCAGTTGGAATGGTCTCAAGGCCTGTGGGTTAAATGAGAGGAGACAGTCAAGCGACTTTAATAGTGCCTAAATTTTTCTTCCAAGGTATGAATATCTAATGCCCTGTTAGATGAGAAAGATGTACATTCAGTGGCCCGATGTACTAATAACTAGACGCAAGCCAGAAGGTGCAAATTGCACTCCAACAAATTTGCAGCTAGTTAGCACTTTGCAATGCAACTGATGTACTACGGAGTTATATAACAAAAATGCCCATTTGCAGGAGCTAACAAAACCTCCTGCATCATGAATATTAATGAGGCAAGGGGTAATTGTAATCCCCTGTGACTAGCTGTGCTCCCAAATTGTTTGTCTGTATCCAAGCAATGGTTTGCAACCACATCTGCAGTTGCAAAGAACTGATACATTTAATTGTGGCTCACAATTAGGTGGGGATGCACATTTAACACCCCTTCTATTGATGATTCATAATGAGCAAAATCTCTTTTTCAAGTTGGAAAAGCAGATTAGTACACGGCAAATCATTATTTTACAGACAGAAGCCCTGGAAATGTGCAAGTGACAAGGTTTAGTATTGAAAACGTTTTTTTACTGTTCATTAGTACCTGATGATTTAAAGGGGAAATGTGCTGCCTATTAAAGCAAGATGTCAGATTTAGCTCTAACGCAACACAGATATACACACTCCCACATTAGTCAGAAATTCCAGAGGGTAACCTCAAACTTTCAAAATGTTAATATTTCTATCAATTGATTCTAAGTTCATAAGAAGCAGGTTTGCTGGGAGTTTCACCTTTCAGTGTGCACCCTGTTTGTGTCTGTTTGCACACATACTACCTGTTAGGATGTTTTGTTAACATTTCTATCCCTTTTTGATACTTAGCACAAGTCCTACAAGTGTTGTTCACCTGTATCAATCCTGTCTATTTCTGCTGTTCATATGAGCAGGTGTAACAGAGATTTTCTCAGAACAATATCCTGGAACTGAAACCTAATTTGCTGCCTTAACAGGCAATTTGGTAATCCTTCTATTACTGTTGTGTCCTTAGGTGACGGCTACTTTTAACTGACCCTAGAACCACCTTTTCTTTCTTCTGTTGTTTGGAGACACTTTCTTAGATTTCTGTCGCTTACTACCATTCCTATTTATCTCTTGCATTTGTGTTGCTCTCTCCTGTTTGCAGTAGTTGGCCCAAATCATGTCTTGGATCCTTGATATCATTCTGGGCCTATTCTTTTACTTGGCTTATTTCTTGTTTATTTAAGTCATGTGGAGTCTGATCTCTTGCCTTCATTAGGTTTTAGTCATCTTTTTCACAGTCGTTTTATGTCAGTCATTTGCTGGGCACCTAGAGTGCCTTTCTTACTCTCTGTTTCTACACAACCTAATATGGGCAAAATCAAGTTACACCAAACCAGTAGAAAATCATTTGTTTCAAGCAAATAGAGGATCACTAATAAAAACAAGATGGGATTTATGCATAATCCTGAATTGGACTGTCTAAAATATTTGGAAATTAGCCAATGAAACACATTACCAGAAGCACGAAAAGGGACAATCCATCAAAATTCATAGGCAATTAAACTGGTAAAGAAGGATCAATACTTAGAAAAGATGTCAAAATATTTGGGACAACAGCAAGAAATGTATTTCACTTCTTGGTTTTCCCCCAAAATGGGTGTTTGACCGCCTGACTGAAAAAACTGCCAATTTGAAATGAAGAAAGTGTGAGTATTTTTTATTTCATGAGAGAATACACTCATAAGCGAGCATAGAAATTGTAGGGACACACTCAATGAAATCACATGGAGGAAGAGAATATTGAAATAAGACATAAAAACAGATACTGAAAAAAGGGCAGCACTAAAAAATGCAGTCATTCAAACTCATTCTGTATTGATACCAAGACTCACACGGTTGATTAAATAAGGTTCTACCGAGAAATACCTTTCCCCTAATTATTCTAAATGAGCAGATCCTCCAACTGACTCTACCCTGTCCATGATTTGAATGTACCATAAATTCTTTTCAGTGCACCAACCTACCAGTACTTCTAAAAATAAGATGTGCATTTGGTGATATCAACAGGACATAGCTCTTTATTTTACTTCTGGCAAAGCCAGTCTTGTTAAGCAACATTAGTGACACTTAAAAACCTGTTAATTGTTCGCCAGCCCAACAGTAAAGGTATCACAAACCAAACTGCAATGAGAAAGAGAAGCTACTCAGGGCAGCACAGATAAGAAAATATTTCAAAATATAAGCAGCATCAATTATTATTCATTGTTCTACTGAACTCAGGGACAGATTTATTAACCCTTTGCACTGGGTTGTTGTCACAAAAGTGACCCAAACAGGCGAAAAGGGATGAACTGTGATTATGCTGGAGAGTAGCCCTAAAACAAAGCACCTTGAGTAGTACATGGAGATTCCTATGCAACCATGCCCAGATGTTTATGTGAAGACTTATCTATTAAAAAAAGGCAGACACGGATTTGTGTTAAAAAAAACTACACCTCCTCGAGGCAGGCATAAAGTTGGTGAAAAGTACTCTTTTTTCCAACTTTTCATGTGTATTATACTATACACCATGCACACAAACTTGGAAATTTGTTAAACTATGTGTCAGAATAGTATTTTGTACTGGAAGGGTGATCTCCCAGTATGAAACCTATGCAAGACATCCCACCCACACCCTTGCTTTGTTTGTTTTGCAAGAAGACTAAAATGAGCCAGTGCCGGGGGGAGAGAAATACAGCTCCATATCTTAGTAAATAAATATGGTGCTGTTCTTCTCTCTACCTTTAACGCAATGCAGAACACCAAGTTTGGTTGCTATGCTGAGTTGCAAGAAAAAATAGTAAATCTACGCCAGTGGTTTTATGCAGGCCTAATTTACAGGTATTCTAGAGAGACAGTACAAAAAAATCAACACTTCAAAATACGCACTGCTAATCAACAATAAGACTTTAGCTAAAAATTGGTGGTATTAGTAAATTTTGATATTATTTTAATGTCAGGCTTCTGGACTCATACCAATGGAAAGCAGACAAGCCCGGACAAACAGAAGTGAGGTAAAAAGACCTTCATGGTCTCGGAAGCAATGCAACACTTGCAAGCAAACAAGAAGGACAGCTAATTACGGGGTGGGGTCAAGGGCTAAGGGGCAAGAATCATTCAATCAAGCAAGGTCAAATCTCCTCTATCACTGACATTTCTTAATACTGGTGCAGCCAACTGCTTTGCAATGGACAGTACCTGTTTCTAGCTCTGGGATACTGCGTGAAAGCTAGGACACACTTTATTTCTCAAATTAGTTTAAACAATTATGTCATTATTCATGCATGCTAGACAAATATAAAGTCATGATGTCAGACAATACATTGAAGTACCCACCAGCCACCCTGGGATCATTCGGGTTTCTCCGGAAAGTGTTTTTCTGTGAGTTAGCTCCACGGAAGATGATATAGCCTAAAGCTGCAAGAAATAAAAAGGAAAATGCTTATTGGTATTAGTGTGTGTAAGGAAGTACACACACAAAATCATTGCTGCTCAAAGAAATTCTCTGTGATATGTTGAACCAGTATCTATCTGTACCTTCATAAGCACTTTTATATGGAACGGATGATGATGTCTACTTTCCCTTTAATTAATAATCTTCCCTTGGGTGTTTGGTGGCGTTTAGCTTTTTTGTTTTAAAACCTTCGAACAAGTCCGAACTTCAGCTCCACTAACCCTTTTATCGCGGCCTGCCCTTTTTCTCAGTTTTACAGTCTTCTCTGCGCCCAAACATGTTTGCATAGGATTCAATAACTGCAGCATATCATGCCGCAGTCCACATTTCTGAAGCCATGGCACGCTGATCCTGCTGTATGCACAATGATTATGAAAAATAGTGGTTTGGGTGAGAGCTGCCCAGAGGGAGGTCTGTCCCCTGGGGATAAAGGGGGAAGTGGTGCAATCCAGAGGACTCTGCTCTTTTTGGGCTATATTCGTAAAAGGCTGTAGCCCAACAATATATATGTGGCCATTTTGGGCTTCCACCAACCATTTTGTGGTAGGTGACATGGTGGCAGCCCTTTGGCAGTGGGTTAGGTTGCTTTTTCCCCCACCTTCCCATCCCTCATCGCAAGATTTTTTCTTAATATATTAGGAAAGCTTTTCACAAGCAGTTTTGACTGTTTTGGTCTTGAACAGGTGGGCAGGAGTGAGGAGTTATTGTATTGTTGTCGCTTGAGACAGGTGTGATGTAGTTTGCGGTCGACCGACAAGTTTGCATGAGTTCAGCCAATGATGTTGCCATCGGCGAAACAGGCTGAAAGGGAGGGTGTGAACAGGCTCACACCGTAACGAAGTAGGAAATTAAAGGTTATCTATAGGATGTTAACCTTAATAGGTTTTAACAGATTTACTGTGAAGGGGCAAGGGAAGCTACAAACGTCACAATTGCAGGAGTGCAGTATGTCAGGAGGTAGATAGAGCGGCCTTTTTCACACACAAATTGTCAGTGGTCTGTGCTGCGCCTCTCTCACCCAAATGAACATTTTTACCTTGCATTCTTCTATCAAAAAAGTCTTTAATCTTTTAGGGAAAATACTTTTTTTAAAATTTTATGTATAAAATTTCCTGTTTTAGCAGATAAAACGGAGTACAGCATAGAAACATAACCCATCGCCAAATGCAGTATGCAATCAAAGAAACACATGGTATACATTCTGCAGGTTGATAAACCTTTTTGGAGAATAATAGTAAATGTACAGGAAACGGAAAGAAAAGGAAAAAAGGGGGGGGGGCTTAGAACAGGCACTCGTTTACACATGGGCCAATGGATATGTTTACAGAGACAAGGACAGAAAGGTCTATCAAGTAAAATTTCAAAGCTCAGTATGCATGGGGATGTGAGAGGCAAAGTACGTCTATGCCACTGTTAACACCGTCGAGGGTGCAGCGTTTACTCCATCTCACTCAGTATCTGCTGTGTCTAGTTGGGCATGCAAGTATTGCTCAAGGGGAAGTCAGATATCTTTGGGGCAGGATTTAAAGGGCATAGGATCGCAGTAAGCCACAAGCTGTCCCAGACAATACACAGCATTGGTAAGCCAATCTGCCACAGCGCGTGTGCCCCACTGCATCACCACTCTAAGCTTAGCAAGCAGAAAAAGGATCGCAGTTAGTTGGCGAAAATGATTAGGAAGATTCTTAAAATAGCCCAGCAGCACCACCACGGGCACACTCAAGTTGGTGTCCCGCGATGGCTTGAATTATATCGAATATTTCAGCCCAGTAATCAAAGATTTTTGTGCATTACTTGCTAGTAGAGTCATTGTAGGAATGCGCATAGGCAGCCAGGCCCATGCGACGTAAGCGCACAGGAGCGCAGTGAAGCCGGTATAGACTTGAAATGAATAAGGCCGAACCTGTAGTTGGGAGAGAGCGCGCAAGCCTGCAAGCAGCAGTAGCGCCATTGTTTATCTGAGAGAGGTGGTGTTATATCCGAGTCCCACGCCATCTCCCTCTTTGGATTGCATATTGGTGCTGTGGTCTACATTTCAGCGTAAAGCCGTGTTATCAGCCTACGAGGGGATGGATTGGTCAGTGTTGTCTCAATCACCTGGAACGTAGGCGGGACATCAGGGAACGAACCATATAGCAGATGATGTGCTGCTCGAAGTTGATGGTGCGTGAATCTATTGAGGAGACTGGTGCTATTTTCCGGAAGGGCCTGTTGTAATGTAAGATAGGTGCCGTCCGGGTATGTGTCACCCATAGACGTTCGATTCAGTTTGCCAGGTCTGTCTCCGGTGCTGTGTGGGTGAAGAACTCTATAGGAAAGAGCCAGTAATGTACAAAATGATCCTGGGCGCAGAAATAATATAGATCCATGTCTGGAGCAGCCAGTCTTCCATGCTCAAACATCAGGGTCAAAACTTCCCAAGCAATGCGCGGCTGCCTACCGGCCCAAGCCAGAGAGACAAGAACGATCTGAGCACCGAAAGTGCAGGGGCTGCAGGAGCAGTAGGTTGAGGAAGAGATACAGAAATTTGGGAAGGATCACCAATGGCTAAGCGGCCTGTCAGTGATAGTGGTGGCCGCCTCCATCTCTCAAGTCTGTCCTCTAGCCATGAGAGTAGTTGGCCATACTTGCCTTTCCACAACTCGTCCTTGCCTTTACTAAGCCACCCCCCATAATACTTGACAGGACCGGCTGCCCAGGTGAGTGAAAAGTCTGAGGTGAATGGGAGAATCACGCCAGTCAGTTGAACGTCCAGTTGATCTTTATTTCTGAGAGCCCACCAAAGCTAATAAGTTCTCTGATAAGAGGCTCTAGATGCACTTGCGGATCTCTGACATATAGTGTAACATCGTCTGCATGGAGTGAGACTAGGACCCTGGGCAGGGTAAAGGTAAGACTGCAGTGAGCGTGGTGCTGGCATAGTCTAGCAGCTTGTGGCTCCACAGCTATCGCGAAGAGAATGGGTGACCAGGGGCAACCTTGTCAGGTGCCCCTCAACACCTCAAAGGGTGCAGTGATATTGCCGTTCACATGCACTTGAGCTACTGGGCATGTATAGAGCAGGTGAATTAACTTAATGAAAGTTGGGGTCAGACCTATGTGTGCAAGCAAAGCAAAGAGGTATGACCATTAAGGGGAGTCGAACGCTTTAGTGGTGTCCAAGAAGACCGCTGCTGCAGAGAGACACTGGGATCGATGACATGTAGAACAGTAAAGAATGTGCGTAGGTCAGGAGTTGTGGACCTGCCAGGCACAAAGCCAGCCTGGTCAGGTCGCACAATGGTCGGTAATAGTGGCAGGACACGTGAAGCAAGAAGCCTGGCAAGTATCTTGTTGTCTATGTTGATTATAGATAATGGGCGTTATGAGTCGCACCGCCAAGCGTTTTTGCCCGGTTTGAGGATGTCACAATGAGAGTCTCACGCAGAGACGCCGGTAGAATACCGGTAGACAGCGATTACTTATACATGGCCAGCAGATGTGGGACAATCAGAGGGGCATACTCCTTATAAAATGCAATGGTGATGCCATCAAGGCAGGTACTTTCCCAGCTGGCTTTGCATTAATGATCCCGATCACTTCCTCTGCTGTAAAGGGTTCATCTAGATATCCCCCATCAAGCCATAAGAGTTGAATGGAATCAAAGTAGCCCAAGAAGTCCGGGGGCTCTGATCCATGGTGGGTGCAGTATAGGGTTGAATAAAAGTCGATCATAATATTCTGTATGGTTTCCGTGCCCATATGCACATTAGCCTGATCGTCATGAAGCTAGATGATATACTCACTTACCCACGGCTTGTGGGGCAATTGGGCCAGCAAAATGCTTGGTCTATTCCCAACCTATTCCAAACTGCCTAGCATGTGCTTCTCTACCGAGATAATTCATCTCCCTCTGCGCCGCCTCCTTGTAGTCTGATATTTTACTGTGAATAGATGCAAGTGTAGCGATATGATGATCCTCAAAGAACATAAGTTCAAGTTCTCTTATTTCTTCCTCTAAGCGCTCAAGTTCAGCTCGTAGGGAGCGAAGCACGCCCGCCTGCTTCGTTATGCATGCTCCTCTATTCAGAGCCTTAAAGGCTTCCCAAAGGGTCGATCTTGAAGTCTCCTCATAGTCATTGTGCTCAAAGAATTCCACAATAGATTTCCTGATGTCCTCCATGAAGACCTGATCTCGCAGGGCGCCTGCCGGAAGCCTCCATGAGAAGGCGCAGGTGCCCCAGCTGGAAGCTCAAGTTCCAATAGAACAGGTGCATGATCCGAAAGCATCCTCTGCAAATGAGAAACCTGGACTATTGAGAACTTTGCATCTTTCGATTCCAGACAAAAGTCTATACGGGACCCCGCAGAATGTGCCGTAGTGATGCACATACTCTACCTCTGAATGGGGTGTCAGGAACACCAGATGTCCGTCAAGGCAAAGTCATCTATGATGGTATGAAGCTGTGCCACTGCCTTGGGGTGTGGGATTCTAGTGCCACTGGATCTGTCCAAGTCCAGGTGCAGTACTATATTGAAGGTTTCCCCCACCACAGAATCGCCCAGGACCCATTGTCCCAGCTAGTCGCCAGACATCAATAAAGAATTGAGAGTCATCGGTTTTGGGGCCATATTCAGGGATGAGGGTAACACGATGAGCTAGCAAGACCCCTGATAATATGACAAATCTACCCTGCATATTGCAGCCAACTCAGTGCATGCGCCATTGCAAGTCCTCTCTGATAAGACTCGCTACCCCCCCGGGCATAACTAGAGTAGTAGGCAGCATGCAGTTCTCCAACCCACCTGATTGTAATTGCATCTGTGTATCCTTGGTTAGGTGCAGTTCTTGAAGGGAACAGACATCAATAGCATGCTGCTGAAGATAAGCGAAAGCCAGGCATGCTTTGCAGTGGTTATTAAGTCCGAGAATGTTCCACGTTAAGACCTTAATGTGATGCATGCACAGCATTTGTAAAAAACGCAAGGGTATCGAGTTCCTGCCGAGTATGTGTACATGCCGGGAGTAAGACCCATGTGCTAAGTAAGTGACAGCAGACGTGAGAACAATGAATATATTTAGCAGCCATGTGGCAACATTTAACAACCCAACAATCGCTTCCCACTCACCACCCACTTTGGCCCCCCAACTAGGCCAAATAAGTAGTCCCACCATTTCAAACATCCCCAACAACGGTAAAACATTGTCAATAGTGAGACTCATCCAGTGGAAGCAATCAGGTGGACCGTCTCTTCCCAGCACGACTGCTGGGTGGCCGGAGGGGACACCACTGGGGTCATCTGATCTCGCCCAGGCAGAACATTATCAAATGTTCTGGGTCTAAAAGCAGAACAAGGCAGCACTATATAACAACCCAACGTCTGCTGTGTAAGGATGTCTACAGTTCTTCCATTCCCCCCACCTCTAACTGTCTCAAACACCGTTGGTAATAGCCAACAGTTCAAGGGTGGGGGCCAGCAAGTCACACTATCAGGACAGAGCAGGCCGACTGCCCCGGTCCACAAGGTGGCTACAGCACAATTAATCTGTGTCACTAAGATGTCCTTCATTGCATTCCACGTCAAACACAGGTGTATTGTCAGGCTCCAGCGGAATAGTCTTAGTGCACTTGGTGGATTTTTGGGGTCCGTTTTGCCAGCATATCTGGCGTGCAGCTTTTCCAGGTACAGTAGTGAGTACTAAGCATCTGTGCGCTGGAGGGCTTTTTTTTTACTGCTAGAAATCCCCTGCCTGCCGACTGCACTGATACGATGAAGTTCGGAAATATCAAGATTTCAGATCTAACATATTGTAGTGGCCTTTTCTCCCTTGCAAGGTGCAGAGCGGTGTCACGGTCGCGATAATTTAAGACTCAGGAATGATGGGGCGAGGTGGGCCCCTGTGAGCAGTCTAGGGCTAAGAGACCTCTGGGCTTGCTCCACCGAAAATAGGGAGGAGAAAACCGTGCCAAACATTGGTCTCAGCATATCCTCCACAAAGTCCTCCATCCTTCCCATCGCTGTTGACTGTGGTATGCCCACAATGTGCAAATCGTTCCGGCGGGAGCGGGCTTCCAAAGCTTCATTCTTATTCCGTATTACTTCTGGTATCTTCTACATGTGCAGAGGCTTTTCCCTATCCGCCTCGAACATACGGAGCTCCAATTTGTCCATGCGGTCATCATGTCTGTCTATCTTTTATTTCAGCCAATCAAAGCGGTCAGCGAGGAGGTCTATTTTATTATTGATTGCTGCGAAGCTCTGCTTTAGGTCTAAGAACTTGAGGTGGATATCGGAGGGCATGGATGCACCCGCAGTCTCAGGGTGCGCCTCCCGCGCATCTAGCTGTGGCAACTCCATATGCGCGTTTGTTGTCGTTTATTCAATGAGTGTTTGGCTTGCCTAGTGTCACTCATCCCCATCTTCATGGCCTAAACACGCCTGCCCAGCTGAGCTAGTTTGGCTTCATATACTCCGCAACTGGTCCAGGTGAAGCTGTCAAGACTCAGTTCAGGGTGTTTATTGGAAATCCCCTGGCCCGGGCACAATCAGGCACTGCAGGTGAGCTCCAAATCAGTCAAGCAAGATGGAATCCAAACATACTCCACCGACCCCGCCACACCCTGCACAATCGCAAGGTGCACGAGCAGGTCGGGGAGGGGTGGCTCAGGGGTAAGCCTCAGCGAGGCACAGGAGAATCATGCACTGCAGCATCAGAGAGGTGCGGGGCACAGGAGAGTTACGTACCGCAGCCAAAGAGAGGTGCCAGGTGCACAGTCACTCACACTATATGTAGGATGTCACCGTCTCAGGCTCCCTTGTTGCTGGCCAGACCCTGCCACACACCGGTCACCGGGGGGACACGAGCACGTCCCGCTATGCTCCCAGGGCCAAACAAGATAAGCCACCAGGGATTAGGGTGGTATGATGAGTGCCAGGGGGAACTGTAGTTCATTGCGGGGTCCCCGCCATGAAAAGGCTGGTGGAAAGGCAAGTTTTGATCAGCATAGTGGTGCCAGCAGCGGCTTGAACACGGCTTGAACATGGCTTTCACTGCTGCCAACGCCTAGGGATCCATGATCCTGGTGGTGGCAGCGGTCTTGTGTCAGTCCAACCACCAGCATTGTAATCTGCAGTCAGACGCCAAGGTTACGGTGGTCAGACCGCCACCATGGGTACAGCGGTCTTAGGATCACCATACTTGTAATCAGGCCCATAGTCATTTTTTATTATGTTTTGGGATATATATACGTCTCATATTAAGCAAGGCTCACACCCTTAACTTTGTTCCAAGCACTCAGGCAACAGTTCGGGAGGTGTAATTGCAATGGATATATCTCTGTATTTCTAATCATAGATTACCAAGCTGAAAGCCATTTAGTAACACAAGCACTATGTGGTGCAGCAGAGGGCTCATAAGAAGAACTCTGGGCCGCTGCACTTATATTTTGTTTTTATAGTTTCTAAGTGTAGGACGATATGGACAGATATTCTGCAGCCTTCCTTCGTGATCTGCTAACGTTTAGTGCACCCAGCTGTTTAATGCTGAGAAAGTCTGACAAAGAGCACAGACACACCCTACTATGTCTAATAAAAAACACAGCACAGATTTTGTATAAAATCTAAGATTTCCACAAGTGTTTGGCAAGTATCTTGTAAGTCTCCTTGAATTCTTCAAGTGGTGATTGCAACATTGTTTCTTCAGTTCATACAATATAGCATAATTGCTGGACAAAAAAATCCTATTTCTGCTCCTTTTAGCCTCTTAGTAGAGAGGACGCCTGGGTTCTGGCAATTGGCAGAGCTGTTAATGGATATGTATAAGCCTAAAAAAATTAGTGTCCTAGAACTTCTACTAGAGCAAATAACTGTTTGCGGGTTTCCACTTGCTGCTTTACTTTAGAGAAATAGATGGTTGTGTTACAGTCATTATGGTCCTTAACTTATTGTTTTAAATGCATTCAAGAGTATCACTTCAACTTGCTTTCTCGCAGTGGCACACCTGTGGACTAGATAGGCCAAATAAAGAAACCTAAAAGGGTTTTTCTGCTATTTTCTTCTGTGATTTACACTACTCAAGAGCTGCCAGGCATTGTTAATTCCATAGTAGGAAAGCAAAGGTCCAGTACCTCAGCAGTCATTATGGTCTATCTAGCAAAATAAATGCTTTCCTATGTTGGTGGTCAGGGGAAAAAAACAACTTAGTAGACGTGGTCAGCCCATTCGCATCCTGTAGGTCTATGTACCTTTTGTCATCATCAAAAAGTAATGCAAACTCTTCCACATTCCTACTATTGTCTTCTCCATCCGTCTGGGTGTGATCAGAGTCCAAGCCAAAAAGTTGGTGTAATGTCTGTTCAAGGATATGCAGCAATGAAATTGAGGCAGATGGATGCAAAAGAGGTTGCAGCACATCAAGATCTGAACAGGGCCTTGGTCAATGTTGAGATGGCACTTACTCAGAGCCAGACACCATGATGGGTTGTGGTTCTTCCTCTGTCACCAATGATGTTGGTACTGGTGTCAATGCTTCAGAGACCAGTGTGGTTTCCAGTGCTGGTCTTGATGCAAGAATGGAACACAAAATGGGTTTGAGGGGTCCAAATATCACTGAGGGTGAACCCACCGGTTGTGACCCGACTGGGAGTCCCTGTGGATCTTTGCAAAGACGTGCCAGAGGGAGCTGGAAGCGTGCCAAAGAAGTGCAGCCCAGCATCTCGAAAGGTCTTAACCTGCTGCGACATTGCCGATCGACCTAGGAACTCTGGAGTATTGGGGCCAAGGATGGAATTGGTTCCTTGAGGGAACGGAAGCATGACCAGGAGGCATGGTGTGCCCCTGCACCTTTTTTTGGAGAGTGAGAGTGGCAGGAAGGGCAAATTCTGGACTTCAGGAGCTAAAGGGGAAGTCTGTCCTCATTTTAGTCTTCAGCCTGGAGTGGGACCAGCAAAGAGCCTTCCAATATTACACTAAATAGAGTTTCACACTCTTCGATGGTTTTAGGGTTCATCTGGGCACAGTCATTGCAGGCATTGGGGTCATGTGGTAAACCTAAGCACCAGAGGCACACCTCAGGGGGATCTGTCACAGACGTCTACTTGCAACAGTCTCTACAAGGTTTAAACCTTTTCATTTAAGGGGGTGACATCCCTTGCACACTGGAAAAAGTTTAGAAGAAAACGTCTTCACAGAGTGAAGAAAAATAGGAACAGAGCCATGTAGCCACGTCGGAAGGCGAGGAAAGAAAGGAGCAAATGTCAGTGTGCACGTGTGGTGCTTATTTGCAAGCTCTGTTCAATACTTCTGGAGTGGAACAGCACCCCCTACAGGCTTGCAGGAGCACTGCTTTGAGTTTTCCAGATCCAGTCTGGTATCCAGGGAAAATCACAAGATGAGGAATCTGAGATTAAAAGTATACATTGGAAATTGTGTTCATAAAAATGTGGCAAATTGGCTTCTGGCACCATTGGTCATTTCTTGTTGGTAGAAAAAGCATGTCTGATTTTTCATATATTTCCTCAACAGATGGTCCTTCAAAAGGAAAAGTGGTTGTTATTTTATTGGTTATGCAGAGTGTCACTTACCGTTGAGGCAGATTATGGCGACAGCTGCAGCTGTTGACAGCTCACATGGATGGTTGACCAGAAAGTAGGCCTGCAGGCTATATGTGAAGGGCACCCATGTGAGGTCTCCGAATGCTAGCATGAAGCCAAAGCCGTCATTGACGATATCCATAGTAGTTAGGATGGCCTCCTGTTGAGGAAGGAGAAATGCTATTATATTTTGCACCTCTTTAGGGGTATTGGTTAAATTCTTGATGTGACTAATAGGTATGTAGTCGTGGAATGCAGCAAGAATCCTTCAAATGTAATGGCAACAATTGTGTTAAAAGGGATGTTGATTGGTAGGCTAACCTTACACAAATTCTTATATTTGTTGTAATTTTTTTAAGGGCTAGCATTAACATTACAGATGTGTTAGTATGCTAAGGTGAAATGTAAAGCCGTCACAAGATGTATTGAATGTTTTTGAATTACTCAGTTGAAAAAAAAAAGCAAATTTTAAAATACAAACATTAGTTGTGATAGTTCACACAAATTATATTGCATTAGGATGGTGCATGGGTAAAGGTTAGGTTAGTTTACCAGTGCTATAGCTAAATGGACATTTAAATCAAAATGGCAGTACAGCTACGAGTCTGTTAGCTGTACTCTGATGAGGAGAGTCCCAAGGTGCACTGGCTATAGGTGCTTGCAAAAAGTTGCTAAATTCAACAATAAACCAAAAAATAAATGTTAAAATCTTTATGGTTTTATTATTTCCTACTACTTCTTGTATTTCATGTAATGGCAAAGCACACAACCACAATTCATTCATGGTAACACAATAAGTTATTTTTTTCAATTACATCTATTATTGATCGCTCACAATCCATTTGTCATGACAATTTGTCCAATTACTGCATTTCTCCTATACCCCAATGCATTTCGGACCTCTCTGGTCCTTCACCTGTGTGACACTATCTACAATACAAACGAACCAAACCAAAATCATTAACAATTTTCGCTTTAGCTGCATTGATCAAATAACAAATCAATTCAATACTGTGTCGCACCTCATTGAAAACAGCACAGCACTTTTCTGCACCCAAATCTCTTGTTTATGTTTCCTATAGGCAGTGTGAACGGGAACAATTCAGACTATCTCCCTGTGCCTGAGGCCTGCTAATTGAAAAAAATTAAAGGCACTTAGAAACTGCCTAAGAGAGGATAATAAGTAGCATTACAATAGTACATTAGTTATGTCCCCCCTCTTTCACCATACTTCCATAAAACACACTTCTTCCGTGGGCTAAAAACATATTTTTTTAAACAACTTATGGGGTTGGAAGAATCTTTGTACTCTATATTGTTTCTGTCTTCGAAAAGATAAAACCTTCAGAAAGTATTCACAGTGACTGTCAATTGTTTGGTTCAAAGAGTCAAATGGTTCCTTTGTTGTGTTGAAGGTGTCCTCTGAGTGTATTTTAATACATGAATAGAACTTCTTGATATATTACCTCATTGAGGCTATCCACTTTCCTTTATTTTGTTGTAATTCTGAAGCAATGGAGGACCACGCTATGTGGCAGGGTTGACTGAAAGACAAGTTACTTACCTTCAGTAAAGCCTTATCTGGTAGAGACTATGGCGATCATTATGAACACGGCGGTAAACACCGCCGACCGCCGTGGTGGCGGTGAACAGAAGGCCACCGTTGGCAGTGAATGTAAACCCGCCATATAATGAACGAAAATTCCCACCCTGCCAAAAATCACCAGACCACTAGTCCCCGCCATGACCTTGTCAGCGGGAGTGCTGGACCTCCCAACCCCGCCACCGCCGACCACACCCACGTCCCGCCCTCCAAATAATGATGCACAAATCACCTTGGTGGAAAGTGGAGGCCAGACGACCATTGGCGGTGCCGACAGCCACGGGCGGCAAGTGGACTTAACAGCAAGAAGTGCACACATTGGATAACTATAAACCCACACACCTGACACACAGTCATAACCCTATAAAACACTCCTAGACACAACCCATAATCCTTTGCAACGAAACCAGGCCAAAGAAGACGGAGAGCACCAGAAGCAGACACCTAACGCCACCATACACGAGACGCACACCGACCCACAGAAGAGCACCCTCACCGCGTTTCCAGCCCCGACACCATTCACCACACTCACCATGTCACCCCCCAAACATCCACGCTTCACAGAAAGGGAGTTAAGGACCATGGTGGATGAGATCCTGAAGGTGGAGCCACAAATATTCGGACCGAGGTGCAGCACACACCCATCGCAAGGAAGATGGAGCTATGGCAGACCATTATGAACAGGGTCAATGCAGTGGGACACCATCCACGCACCACGGACAACATCCGGAAGAGACCTGCGGGGGAAGGTCAGGGGCATGGCATCAAGGCACCACACTGCAGTCCAGAAGACTGGGGGAGGACCACCAACACCACCCGAATACACCGACTGGGAGGAAAAGGTACTGGCCATCCTGCACCCTGAGGGACTCACTGGAGGAATGGACTCGGGTAAGTTGTCCACATTTATCCCATATACACCATACCTGTAATGCATGCACCAACACCCACCAGGACCAATACCCCACCCAGAAAACAACCACTGAATCCACCCCCCGCATGACCACAAACCCACTAACAGGCCCACATTCCTCCCCCTGTGCACAGCCACCTACCCCTGCAAGGATCCACAATGGAACTACACCCCCCCATGCAACCCCACACCTGAAGCAAAATGTAGTGTAAACCTGACAAAGGCACCCTGGATGGCCACTGAAAGTAACACCAGCACAAAATAGCCCAGTCCAGTGCACCCCAAACGTTCATGCATTTGTAACAGACATGTCTATGTCCCCCAACAGGCACCACCACCCATGCCACCCTCATAGACGGGACAAGGAGTGCCAGTGCCCCCCATGGAGACAGAGGCACCTCGCAGGACACTGGTGAAGGATCCCTGGACACTGATGAGCAGGCAGGCCCCTCACACAGTCCTGGACTGTGCCCATGCAGCAGCCCCACCCAGGATACCACTGACACCCCTACCACCCAGTCAAGAACAGCAGCCCTGGGCAAGCGTGCCCACTCCTGTGTATCCAGGCCACAGACTGGTGGAAGACAGGTACAGAGGCCACAGTCTCCCATTCCCAATGTGCAAGAAGGCGAGGGCCCCAGTACAAGTGGTACTGCCAGACCTCTGCAGGGGACAGAGGCAGAGGGGGCTAGGGCAAGTGCTAGGGCCTCAGTGGGCCGGGGGGAGGCCACAGGATGGATGCAGCAGCCCAGGACGTGATATCTGAGGTATTGGGGGCCTAACAGCATACCCATGACAAGTTGGCACAGATAGTATCCACCCTGGAACACAGTCAGAGGATGCAGCAGGAACACCACCAACAGGCCATGGAGCAGTGGAAACAGCACAACGCCACTATGTTCAGCATAGTAGGAGCACTGCTGCAGCTGGTACAAACCCAGTCTGAGACCCACACAGGACAGGAGTCCCCCACTACAGCACCGGACACCGACCTGGCAATTACACCATCATCAGAAACATCCCAGGAACTACCCTCACAGGAAACCCAAGGGCCAACCATGTCATCCCCTCAAGATCAACAGCAGGTGCCCAAGCGGACCCTCAGGCCAAGATATGGCACTGGAACCCCAGCAAAGAACAAGGCCCCCTTTAAGAAGTAACTCAGCAACAATCTGCACAGCAACCATCCCACTCAATCAACCACCACACATTGCTAAGAGGCAATATGAACTAATGTAAGAAATGATGGACCCATCAATACTACCAACAAGGCTGCCACCATGTTGACATTGAGAACACCCACCCATGACGACTTGCCATCACTGTAAATAGCACTATTCACTCCCTGCCACCAATAAAACACATATCACACCTGTAACACTGTCCCCTGTGTTAAAATGTGAACCAAGTGAAGTATGGATGCAACTGGCTGGTAACCACTTTATTGTCGAATCGTTGCATGAAAGGACTCCTGTGTACCTAAATGTGGGCCCAAAGTAAATGCACTAAATTTAAATCTGTACCATGCAGAACTGGACCCTGTTTCACATATAAGATTAAAATCCGCCCATATGACTAAGCACACTGACAGTATGTGTCACAAACCCCAATGTCAGCCCTACGTCCCACACAGTTACTGGAAGTAGAGTTGTATCTGCTGGGTCCTGGAATTTACATCTTCCCCTTCCTCATCATCACCATCACTCTCGTCCCCTCTCTGAGGTAGCTGGTCAGGACATACAGCACCCTCCACCTCCAAGAGGGGGACAGAATGTCCCACTGCCACGTTATGCAGCATGCAGCAGGCCACCACTATTCTACACACCTTTTCAGGCCCATAGGCCAGGGACCCCCAGAGATATGTAGACAACAAAATCTAGCCTTCAGGAAACTTATTGTGCGCTCTATCACCCTCCTAGTACGTCCATTCCTCTCTGCATCCGTCCTAGGATTCCTCACTGGTGTCAGGAGCCAACGCAAGTTTGGATAGCCAGAATCAACTAGAAAAAGGTGCAATACAGAGTAGTCATTGTCAAGGGCCTTAGTCAGACAGCCTGGCTGTCTGCTAGGTGTCAGTTACCTACGATCCACCCTCTGTCCTCTTGGGGTTGTTCTGTCTTCTGTGGCACACTACTGTTCCTCAGCACAAAGGAATCATGGACTGAACCTGGGAACATGACATTCACATGTGAGATGTACTGGTCTGCAGTACATACCAATTCGATGTTCATGGAATGAAAGTTCATTCTGTTTCTGTACACCTGTTCACTGACTTTTGGGGGTATGATCGGTATGTGGGTGCCATCGATGGCACCTATCACATGGGGTATGTTGGCAAAGGCATAGAAATCAGACTTGATGGTAGGAAGGTCAGTACTTTGGGGAAATCTCACATATGACTGCAGGTGTGGTACAAATGCATTTAGAAATCTTGTCAGTACCATGCTGAACATTGGCTGTGAAAATCCAGCACCCATGCCCACTGTCACTTGAAATGATCCCGTGGCCAGGAAATGGAGTGCGGAGAGCACCTGCACTTCAGTAGGGATGGCATGCTGATTACGATTTCCCGGAGTTAGTGCTGGATCCAGTAATGCCCAAAGTTCCAGAATTGTTGCACAGGTGAGTCTGTAATTGATTATAATCTGACGCTCCACCATGGTCCTCATATCCACAAGTGGTCTGTACACCGATGCTGCCCTTCCTCGCCACAAGGGTCGGTACCTACGAGGGATATCAAAAAGGTGTGATGAACACACATACATAGGCACACATTGTCATCAACTGTGCACTGCATACTTCATTGTAGTGACTCGACAGTAACACGTTCTTGACAGATCTACATCTACACCTCAATGAGGGAACAGTGTTTTTCATGTGTGTTATATTTCGAAATGGTCACATGCATAGGTGCTTCATGTGGCAAGTAGGGCCTGCATTGTGCACAATTTTTATTTATAGATGCGTAGTTACTGCCAAAATGTCTGCCCACTGTAATCCAGGCCTGTCGTTGTGGAAGTGACCTCATACCACTAGCGGTTGACGTAACAGCGTAAGGCGGTGTTTACCGCCGTTCGCACCATCATTGGTTAACATGGATGCCAATGGGGAATCGTGGCGTATCATGATCGCCGCCGGTGGTGACGATGCACACCGCCACAGTACGTGCGCAAATTCGTCATCTATACTTCACTTGACTCCCTGATCTCGTGTGAACAGGTACTCCACTGTGTGTACTGCTGTGTCCTGCCTCTGGTCATGGATGTGGCTCGTGTTGCAGGGGAAAGGGCCCGGCCTTCACCCAGGAGGAACTGGAGAGGCTAGTGGACGGGGTCCTGCCCCTGTACACAAAACTCTACGGACGGCCAGAGGTACAGGTGAGTCTGGGTTTGGGGTGCACTGTTTGGGTGTAATGGATGGTGTTGTAAGGACATATGTGTGCACCTCTGAGCCTGCATGGGCCATGGTGCATGGCATGCTGCGTGCATATATCCTGTAAGTCTGACAGTACTGTCCGTCCCATAGTGGACAAATAGCCAGCTGTACCTATCTTGCAAGTGCCTGACCTCTGTGTTCCATTTCTGTGTCACCCTTTTAGGTCAGTGCCCAAAAGAAGAGGGAACTTTGGCACGCCATCGCCAAGGAGGTGCGGACCGTGGGGGTCTACAACCGGCGGAGCACCCACTGCAGGAAGAGGTGGGAGGACCTGCGGCGCTGGGCGCGTAAAATCTGTGAGGCCCAGCTGGGGAAGTCCTCCCAACGTGGAAGTGGTGCTCATCGGGCACTGACCCCCCCCTTATGCAATGTATCCTGGCAGTGGCGTACCCAGACCTGGATGGGCGCTTGAAGGCTGCACAGCAGTCACAAGGGGGTGAGTACTCATGTCACAAACTTAAGTCTGGAAGGATGTCTGTGCGTGCATTAGGGTTCATGCTGCTTAGAGGCAGGGACTCTGACTGGTGTCCATCTACATGATGGTCCCCAAAGGGTGTAGGGATGTGTTTGTCAGGTCTCCCACACATCGGGTCCTTAGGTAGTTCAGGGGATGGGTGTAGAGCAGGGTTCTGGTCAGTAGTCAGGGGCATGGCCATGGGCATAGTCAACGGTGCTGCCTGTTGGGGGTTTATTCTGGGTGGGTGTATGTCTGGCCACTATGTACCTCCATTCAGCTATTTACAAGTGTCTCTCCTGTTTTGTCTCCCCATCCCTGTTCTCTTGTGTTGGTTTTGTGCAGCAGCAACATCTGGCAAAGGAGCTGAGGCACCGGCAAGTGGGGAAGCATCAGCCCACGGATCCTCGGAGGCAGAGACATCCGACGCCAAGGGGACAAGTGGGTGGGAGGGAGTGAGTACCACGGGGGAGGCAACTACCACTGGAGGTAGTGACTCCGATACCTCCTCCGATGGGGGCTCACCGGCGGTGGCGGACCCTAGTGGCCACACCACTACAGTGACATCTTCCGCCACCCCCCATTCCCACCGCCCTCCCTTCTGCTTCCCACCGAGTTGCCCGTGCCCGCTCACCCAGAAAGGTGGGCATCTCCTTCACCCCAGGCACCTCCTCCCCTGCCCCAGTCAGCCCTGCTGCCCTCACAGAGGAGGATATTGATCTCCTGAGAACCATCTCTGTAGGGCAGACAACCATTGTCAATGCCATCCAGGGGCTAGCATCAGAGGTGCAGCAGACAAATGCCTATCTGAATGGCATTCACAGTGCTGTGTCTGCCCTACAGAGATCTTTTCAGGCTCTGGCCTCCTCTTGGACGGCAGCCAGTTTCCCTGGCCATTCCGTCCCCCGTCCAACCTCCTCTACCCCTTCCAGCACCCCACTCCCTTCACCCGTCCAAAGCACACAATCTGACACGCAGTCAAGCACATCAACACACAAGAAGTGCACTTCAAAACACAAGCACCACACCTTCCACCACAAGCATTCACACAGCCAACATACACATGCACACACAACAACATCCACTTCCCCCAGTGTGCACACCTCTTCCGCCTCCCTGTCTGTCCCCTCTACATCCACACCCTCATGCACTGCACCTTCATTCACTGTTGCTGCTCCTCTTACTGCACTGACCACAATAGCAGACATCTATACATGCACCCCAGACACCACACCTGCACTCACCACAACTACTGTAGTTGACACATGCAGCACACTCACCAGACTTGCAGACACCCACACAACATACATCCACACTGGCAGCCTGTCTTCTCCCACTGTGTCCACCCCCTCTCCTCCAAGAACACACAAACGCACCAAGACACCCATCACACACCCACTATACGCACCCCTACACCACATACGTCCACAGCCTCTTCCTCTGCTCCCACGCCCTCATCCACGACCACCCCAATTGCTCTGAAGAAACTTTTCCTCTCTCGTGCTGACCTCTTCCAACCCACTTGCCCACCCCATCTAGTCCCTAAGCGTGCACACCTCCTTGCCCTTTCCACTCCTTCCACTTCACAGCCCACCCCTGTCCGCCCCTCACATTCCCCTACCTCTTCCCCTGAGAAGAAGAATCCCCGTGCAGAGCCAAGTCCATCTGGCTCCACCTGCACAAAACAACCCCTCTATCCTTCAAAGGCAAACCCACACCCCCTCCACCTTCCAAGCGCAAGTCCAAGCCCCACCCGTGTTCTAGTGGCACAATGTTGCACCCTGGTCTTTCGTTTCATTGTTTGTGGGTGTGAGGCATTTGTATGTACTATGGTCAAGTTGGATTTGCCTTGTGACGGGTAAGTACCTCTTGCTGTGGGGTGTATGGGTTGTGCTGCTGGGAAGGGTTGCGGGGGCGTTGCAGGATGGGTGGAGTGGGTGGGTATGTAACTGTGCCCTTTCCTCCCTTGTTTCGTAGGTTGCGGTACTTACCGCCGTCGTCTTTGTCGGCGGTCTCGGTCGTGGAGGTATATCGCAAGGAGCAGGGCTGGCATGATCTGCAGCTCTCAATCCATGCCTGCTTTGGTGCATTGTGTGGGCCTCCGGTGAGTGTTTCATTGGATTTGGTTCATTTCCGCCTGGCTTTGCGTGGCGGTGGTTCCCGCCTCGGAACTGGCGGCGGAATAGTGGTTCCTAATTTGACGGGTGGGTTGGGCCTTTCAGACGGCCTGTGGGCGGACTCTGCTGTCGTCGGCGGCACTACTCTACTGGCGGTCAGTGGTTTTCTGGATGCCTGTGTTTCGATTGGTTCATTATTTGGCGCCAGGACCGCTCCTCTGTTGGCGTTTTTTACCGCCACCGCAGGCGGCGCGGTACGGACCACCGTGTTCATAATGAGGGCCTATATCTAGCTGCAGATTCCTTACACTCTGAATTCTTCCCAGGCGTCAGATTGGGTCCAGAAGATTTTTTGTGAGCAGTACCCCTGCGCACCAGAAAGTGGCATTGATCCGCTCTGAGTTCGTTGTTGGCATTGTTAGTGCCGGAAATGGCATTGCAGTACCTATTATAGGCACCACCCAGGCGCGCCAACGTCAGTTTCTTTTCACGACTTTCCATACCAGAAGGGCAGAGCTATCAAGAACACTGACTACTGTTGTGTCAAAACTAGGGTCTCAGAAAGCGAAGTCCCTTCCCCTAGAAATCCGTTTAAATCAGTTTGCAGAAAAGGGAGGATGGGTGGGATGAGAAAGTCTGCAGGACTGTCCAGGCAGTAGTGTTTGATACACGTGTGCAGAGATGACCACGTTGCTGGCTGGCAGATGTCCAGAACTCTGCATGCTAATGGAGTGGTTGCAGCTGTAGCTTTTTGTGGAATGAGCTTGCAAGCGCTCATTGGGTTGCTGTTTGGCCAGTGCGCAGCAGACCTTGATGCAGAGCACAACCCAATGAGAGATAGTTTGCTTCTGCACCGCCCGACCTTTCTTCACACCCACTTCCATGGTCGTCCAACCAGATCTCTTTTTGTTCAATCAAGGTTGAACACCAACCTTCCTTTAGGGTCTAGGCGGTTGAGTCTCTCCTCTTCCTTGGAAGGGTGTCAAGGTGCGTAAAATATAGGCCAGGTGATTGATTGGCCTTCATGAAAAGTGTGATCATGTTTGACAGAAAAGAGGCCCTAGCGCAAACCACCACTTTGTTAGGATAGATAGACAGGTAGGGTGGCTTAGATAATAAGGCATGCAGCTAACTCACTCTGCGGGTAGCAGAAATTGCCACAAAAAGACTGTTCTCAATGTGAGAAACCTGAGGCGACAGTTATGAAGAGGCTCAAAAGGAGAGCACATCAAAAAGGTCAGAACCAAATTAAGATCCCACTGAGGCATAATTGATGGGGGAAGGAAGGAAGAGACGAGTAAGACCTTAGCGGAACCTATGTACAACAGGAGACTTAAAAAAAGATAAGGCAAGAGCAAAAAAGTAGAAATGGCAGATAAATAGCCCTTCAGAGCGCCCAAAGCAGAGACCTGCTGGGTAACGGAAAGAATGAACAGTAGAACCCCAGAAAGAAGTGCAGAGAGGGGATCAACAGACTTATCTGTGCACTATGCCACAAATTTCTTTCAACAACAGGCATATACCGTTTTGGTGGAGGGATGACTGGCTGCCAAGATGACGTTACAGACTTCGGGAGGAAGGTCAAACGCTGTCACCTGCCCCCGCTCAATCTTCAAGCAAGAAGGTGGAGACTGGACAGTTCCGGGAGAAGAACCCTCCCCCTGCTGCTGCGACAGAAGATCCTCCCAAAGGGGCAGTCTGATCCAAGGATCAATGGACATGCTCAGCACCTCGGGATACCAGACACTCCATGCTCAGTCTGAAGCCACAAGGATTACTTGGGCCTGGTTGTTCATGATCTTCTTGTGAGCTCTGGGCGGGAGTGGTGTGGGCAGAAAGGCATACAGGAGGCCTGAATTCCACTTGAGACAAAAAGAGTCCTCAAGCAAGAGCCGCCTTGGAAACTCTAGCATGCAAAACTGCTGACATTGTGCATTCTCGTCAGAGGCGAACAGATCTAACTAAGCCTCTCCCCACTGCTGAAAAAGACTTTACGCCACCTCCAGGATGAACTGCCATTCGTGATCACTGAGGCATTTTTGGCTGAGTTTGTCTGCTCTGGAGCTCAGCGAGCTCGCCAGATGTTGAACCACTAGGGATTTGCCCAGCTGTTCCAAACATGTCCAGAGGCATAAAGCCTCTTGACAAAAGGTCCACAACCCAAACGCCCTGTATGCTGCAGTACCACAAGGCAGTGGTACTGTCAGTGAACAACTGCACCAGCATTCCCTTGATGGAGGGTAGAAAGGCTTTCAATGATAATCAGGTTGCTCGGAGCTCCGGCATGTTGATGTAGAGTCCCGCTTCCACCTGATCTACACCTCTCAGATGGCCGACCCATCCCAGGAGTGACGCATCTGTCACTACTGTCAGATCTGGTTGGGGAAGTATCAGCCTCTGACCCAATCACAGTTCGTTAACCACGACTGCAGATCTTTCGTAGTTCCCTCCGAGAACTGGACCATGTCAGTGAGATTCTCCTGATGTTGCGCCCACTAAAACTTCAGGTCCCATTGCGGAGCCTGCATATGCCATCTGGCATGTATCAGCAGCAGAATTCAGAATGCCATGAGTCCCAAGAACCTCAGAGTCATTCTCACTGAAATCCAGGATAGAGGCTAAAACATTAGTATCATAGCATGAATATCCTAGACTTGCCGCTCGGGAGGATAAGTCCAAAACTGCACCATGTCCAGAAAAGCTGCAATGAAATAGTGCATCTGAGAGGGAGTCAGGTGTGTCTTCACCACGTTTATAGTGAACCCCAATGAATGCAGGTTTGCCGTACTCTGGAGGTGGGTGGCAACAGCCTGGGCCAAGCCCACTTTTATCAGTCAGTCATAGAGACAGGGGGAAGACTGACACCCCTGATCCCTGTAGATGAGCTACAACCACAGCAGTCACCTTGATGAACACCTGAGGGGCACTGGTAAGGCCAAAGGGAAGCAGGGTGAACTGAAAGTGCTCTACCCTGAACCACAAATAGCAACTGTGGGCAGACAAGATGGGGATGTGGAAATAAACGTCCTGCAGGTCCAACGCTATCATCCAGTCTCCTGGGTCCAGGGCAGGCAAGACCTAAGCTGAGCATTTTTACTTTCCCCTACTTGAGGAACAGATTAAGGGCTCGTAGGTCTAGGATAGGGCAAAGAACCTTGTCCTTCTTGGGAACCAGATAGTAGTGGGAATAACCACAACCACCTACTTCTGGCACGGAACCCTCTCTATGGCTCTCTTGGCCAAGAGAGCAGCAACTTCGTCACGGAGAAGGGATCAGGTTGTGTGATGGTGTCACAGTTCCTGTAGTGGGGATGTGTGAAACACCTCCACCCAGGACAGGCTTTGTTTCTGACCACAGAGTGCACAAAGCCAATCACCCCATATGGTCAGAAACTTGTCTGACAGTGTCAGGCTGGCACAGACCGGTCAGTCCTACACTAGCAGTTTGGCTAACATACAGGAGGCATCTCTAAGATGCCCTCTGTGTGCATTTTTCAATGAATCCCACACTGGTAACAGTGTGGGTTTATTGTGCTGAGAAGTTTAATACCAAATGTCCCAGTATTCAGTGAAGCCATTATGGTGCTGTGGACTTCGTAATGACAAACTCCCAGACCATATACTCAATATGGCTACACTGCACTTACAATGTCTAAGAATGGACCTAGACACTGTAGAGGCATATTGCTCATGCAGCTATGCCCTCACCTGTGGTACAGTGCACCCTGTCTTAGGGCTGTAAGGCCTACTAGAGGGGTGACTTACCTATGCCACAGGCAGTGTTTTGTGGGCATGGCATAAGAGGGGTGCCATGTCGACTTTGTCTTTTTCTCCTCACCAGCACACACAAGCTGCAAGGCAGTGTGTATATGTGTGGTGAGGGGTCCCCTAGGGTGGCATAATACATGCTACAGCCTTTAGAGACCTTCCCTGGCCACAGGGCCCTTGGTACCATGGGTATCTTTTACAGAGGACTTAACTGTGTGCCAGGGTTGTGCCAATTGTGAAAACAAAGATACAGTTTTAGGGAAAGAACACTGGGGCTGGGGCCTTGTTAGCAGGGTCCCAGTCCACTTTCAAAGTTGGCATCAACACTAGGCAAAAAGTGTGTGGGGGGGTATAAACCATGCCAACAGTGGCACTTTCCTACACAGGCTATCTTTTTTTGTTAATACCTCTGGATTCTCAAATAGGTGCCCACAGCCCAATGCCAGAGGAGCCACGGGAGTTTAAGACAGTGGTGCAAAACAAACAGTCTCTTATAATAGCCAGGTTAAAAACAGCTTCACTGTTCTTCCATAATGAACACCAAAGGGTCAGAGGGGCTACATTGATGAGATCTGGAACATAGTCCAACCCTAGTTCCAAGTGTAAACAATAGTGAGGAGTCGAAGGGGACACTCCCAACTTGTCATTTTAAGACAGATTGTTACTGTTCAGGCAAGGGTTTCATCTAATTTGTTCACGGGTTGACAGCAGAATACAGTAATGAGCAACTTCACGTTTATTTAGGTGCATTTGAATTTCAGGTGTGCAGAAATAAGAATTGTGACCAGTCCTGGCACTCTGGAGGAAGGAATTTGTTTCCAATCACCTAGTAAGCCTACATTGACTTTTAGTAAGGACATGAGTCTCGGTCATGTGTTTATTTATGGCACACAGGGCTTCTTTACGATCAAGGATCAATCTTTGTAAATTCAAAATTTGGAAAACATCTCCTGCTTCATCTGCTTAGCTAAAACTCTTTAATACTTCTGAGAATTCCAAGAATCTGTATTGCACGTGAAGTTGGTAGGCATTTTCAATACACATTGCCATTATTCTGGAAGCAGTTAGAGGTACAGATAAAAAAAAGAATCACAACATCTTAAGACTCCTCTAAACATGGTTATAACTGTAAACAAAGTTCAGTATAAATGTTCTTCAAGAATCTAAGTTGTACCATCAGTTTTTAGGATAACCTATATGGATCACTGTTGCGCTGTAGAAATGCACAAAAAAATAAAATTAATAAAAATAAAAATACAGTGAGCACAGGAGAAACAGAGGAAGGAAGGTGGCAGGTCGAGAAGGAATTGAAGAGAGTAAGAGGTTAAAAGAGGTTGAAAGAGTGGAGGCACAGGGAGCGAAATGAGGGAGGCATTCGGGAGGAAAAGCACCAAAAGTGGCGAAGATAATAATGGCACACCGATAAATTGTACCAACAAGGAAATTACCATCAGCAAATGTACTTATCTATAAAACTGTTGGATAAGTAATACAACAAAGTAACAGTGTACCATGTAAAGAAGCTGTGGTTGACAAATTAAGACACTATCCATACTTGGCCACAACAACAATGCCATAATTATAAAAACTGTTTACGCATCACTGGCCACAATGATTAGAAAGTCTAGTGCACCCGATAGTCAGTCTGCAGAATGCAACTGGTGAGGACCCCCTCGCCAAAGTGCCAAAGAACTGGAATAACCTGTTGTAGGCCAAATGCTTCTGAAGCAATGCCAATATGGGCTTGTGGAGCCACCTCCACCAAAAAAAGGTGACCATAGTGAGGCAGCCTCATCTGAGAATGGCTGCACACTGGGAACATCACTCACCTCATTCCAGAGAGCATCCACGACATATAGGAGTTGAAAGGCGTTCACTAACATCATGGCGAGCGATGGGACGCCCCTCAGCTCCATTTCCTTCATCTGCATGGCCAGGTTTATCAGGGCCTAAGGAGGGAATAGATTGAAAGAAGCATATAAACAACCATATCAACTACTTTTGTGCGAACGCTTCTCTTTTTTAAATATACCTTTTTAGTGCATACTGAGGTGGGGAAATGGAGGTCTTAAAAATGTGTATTAACTGTATACACCACGCATCTCATACTGCTGTTGTCAGCATCAACCCCGCTAGTTTGTGTCACCCCAGGTATTATGTGCAGGATTTAGGATTCACTTTTAGCAATTCTACATTATGCAACACTAAAACACCTGGCCTAGGAAATGACACAAATGAACAATGCTCTATCATATACATGAGACACATAGCTCTCATCTGAAAATTGATTTTAGTTGTCCGGCACCTTCTTTTTCTTGAGAAAGATCACAGCATGTCACCACCTGAAACATATAACAATCTGACTGGAGTGGGTTTAAAATGTAAAACGATTATTTAGATAACTTCAAGCAGCAGTATTTTTTCAATACTCAGCCTCAAATCCAAGTTGAACGGACCTATGCACTTATGAGCTTATCTACTGAACCATCATTAACTCCTAACACCAGACTATTAAAAAAACTATTTCCAACATAAAAATATGAACTCAAACAACTCAATGAACAGGTGCGAATCGTTTAGCCAGCACCAATAAGCCTGAGGTTAAAAGTGCTATTAATTCATAGCAACACAAGCAGAGCTAATTAGGCTAAGGCTACATTTAATAATTCTGTAACAACCTCCAAGAGCAGAAACCCCCCAGTAATTTGTTTTTGGAGGTAACTACTACTACTTCACAAAACTCCCCGTCCACTGGCTGCACCTGGATGCAAAGTCCAGTAGGCCCTCTGTGCCCTCAGACCAGGCCAACCCCCAACCTTTGGTTATAAGACAGCATTACTAGTTCAGGCCAAAACACAGCTGTGAGTAGAGCTGTTGGAAGTTCAACTCCTTGTTACCCCACATTCGCCAGATTTGTTTCTTAAGCAGTGTCTTGCATCATCGGCTATCAAACAGAACACCAATACACACATGCTTAAAGACAGTATGTAGGGACCAGGATCACGAGAAAAATAGGCTCGGGAGTGGGGTAAAAGGAGTAAGAAGAGAATGTGGGCCATTGAAATGAAAGCCTAATCAGCTCAAACCCATACTCGCATCCCTACCTCATCCCCCTAAGCTCCTCTCCCCAGAACACAGGAAATGTTGGGCTTCTGGCACCAAGTCATAAATTGGCAGGACTGTCAGCCCTGGCGTTTACTAAAGGCCCATGCTCTCACACGGACGACTGTATGGGCTCATGGAGATAGTGGTTACAACTTTGAAAAGCATGCCTTTAGTTTCCTGCCTCTCACTCAGATGCAACAAGCGGGGCAGTGGGAGCAACAGAGAAGATGGTGAAGATGAGGGGGCGCAAGTAGACTCAAAAGAACATTTTCAGAAAGGTGCAATTTCTTGGTACCGCCAATGGGTGAGTCATGCTTCACTTCTCCTGCCCAAGTGTGTAGAAAGCACCATTTTCAAGGGGATTCTTAGAGCATGGTTGTGCCTCATGTTTTGTTTTTTATGGTCAGTGAAGGCAGCATCATTAACAAATACCCTCCGACACCTACCCAGCCAATAAGACCTGGCCGCAGCTCACAGAAATACTTGAGGTCAAATTTTCCCAGCCGGGGGTTCAGCTCATGCCCGATGAAGAAGTCGTACACGGGGTTACCTGTCAGGTCAAACACAAGCATAATTAACAACTAGGGACTACAGAATAAATGTTCTTCCTAACTCTGTAGTCGTATTCGGCAAAAAACAAATAAAGCGTTGTCATGCATAACCAGATTTTTGTGAAAATAAATATGGTTTTAATGAAGTGAAATAATAATGAATACAAAATGAAAAAGTCATTATCATAAATCTTTTCATTTGATATTAAGTTGAAAATCATGGCACTACACAATAAAGAATACTTTGAAAAAATATGCCTATTAACCCTAACACTTCCCGTACCAATAGCTACCTATCTCTTCATACTTACCTCTGTATCTGGGTATTTACCTACTGTTACATCTCTCTCTCTACAACTGCTCCCCCCTTGCAAGCCCCCCTCCTTTAGATCCACCTCTGCATATGCCCATCTACACCGGCACCTACATGTACCCCTATATGTTTACTTACTTTACCATCTAAACCTATTTATGCCGCAACACATAACCAGAGGTAGCTTCATGATTGGGGCAAACACAATTCTACCACTTAAGAGAGCTAAAAGGCCTCTCGTGCGGGGCTTGCCTTTCTCTCTACAGTTTTTCATCTTCTGGTTGCATGTTTTCTCAATATTTTCTCAAAAGGACTCCTCTATGCTCCTAAGACGCTATTTTAAAATGGACCCTATTTTATGGTTTAAATCTTTTTACTGGTTTTGAAACAGTAGGATACATCATCATTCCACCTACATTCATTAGTCGGTGGAAACCACAAAGATATCGATGCAACAGAATATCCAATGAGGAGGGGGAACAAAACCTTAGAACAGGAGCATCCACAGGAAGGGAAGAAGGAGTATCGACCACTAGAGCATAAAAAATCAAGACCTAGAGCAGCAGGCAGGAATAGTGAGCAGAGAGAGTGGAGGAGAAGGGGGGGTGTAGAATAAAGTAAATGGCTATCTAGCACTCACTAGGGCAAGTGGGTGCAGTCAACATGTGTAAGGTGCAAGACCTGCAGATATGTTGCAGGTAGGTCAGTTCTTGGAATTCGTCAGAGAGGTAACATATGCACGGACAACATGTCTTGTCAAACCGTGGTAAAGTATTGGACACTACAGCTGTTCATTTCTCCATCCCTAGAAGCTCCCTGAGCTTACTGAGTCAGTCCAGCATCGTTAGGACCATATCAGAACCCCATCGGACCAGTAATGTTTGTTTAGTAGCTCCCAGTGCCAGGGTAACAGCACAACCCTTGGCGGATTTTAAGGGGTACGTCAGAGGATTTGAAAGGCCCAGTAAGATGTAGGTAGGGAATCTGGGGAGATCAGAGTCAAATATGGTATCTACTGCGGACAACACCTCCGTCCAATAAGAACCTATTTTGGGGCATTGCCAGAGGTGTGTAAGAGTACTGGGCTGGCCTCAGCACCTCCAACAAGCAGTGTCACCGTCCATCGGGCAACCTTCGCCAGCGTGAAACACCAGTAGTGAGCAACCTTGAGGAACATTGCTTTAGTAGAGGTGCTATGGCCAGAGTTGCAGGCCCAGTAAAGGATGTCGGCCCATTCCCTAGCAGTGAATGCATGCTCTCCTTCGGCTCCCAGCGGCGCCCTGCAACAGATTTTGAAGACATAGGCAAGGCATTACCAAGTCTGTAAATGTCCAAAAGGAGATGTTTATCAGAGGAACACGTGAGCAGACACTTCTCAAAGGTCATAAGTGTGTGTTCAGTGTGAGCTTTAATCTAAGGCTGTGAGTCCCAATGGCGATATATTGCCAGTACGTGGAGGCTGGGAGGAAAGTCTGGATATCCTATGATTGGTGTGGGAAAATGGAAGTAGATAGCTTTCACTGCGTCTGGGCTTTATCCCGGACCCCCCCACACTGTATCCGGGAGCACCGGTGACACCTATACCCCCACCGGACAACGGTGTTTAGGAAGCCACAGGATTTTCCAGACATCGATACTCGCCACTGCCTGATCTACACAACACCAATGCTCTCCAGTGCTGGCCATGACCACTCTACCACATAGCACAACTGCGCTGCCTGGTAGTAGCACAGGAGGTGTCTGTCTCCTCGCCATGCCCACCCTTTTCCCTGTCCCAGATAAAGTCCTCAATAAGATGCTGCAGTTTATCAAGAACCCGGGGAAGGGGGGTAGAAGTGGCAGTGTTTGCATAACAGATAAAATGTTTGGTAGGAGTGTCATCTTAGTGGCTGCTGGTCTTCCCAGCCACGAGAAGCCGTAATGCCGCCATTATGAGATCAGAATGGGCAGTGCACAGAATCACTGCATAGTTGTGATCAGTGGTGCGTCTAACAGTGAGACAGAGCTGGAGGCCCAGATAACCAATCCCATGTGAAGACCAGGAGAATGGGAATGTTGTTCTAATTGAGTCTTATCAGCCTTCAAGATAGATAGATTCGGTGCAGAAGATTTCTGCAAGTTGGTTTTAAATCCAGAGGTGGGCCCAAACTGAGTCAGTTTGTGAATCACTACTGACAGAGAGTCTTGAGGTTTGGACAAGATCAGCAAGATATTATCAGCACATAATACTGTTTTATGTTCTCTACCACCAAAAAGTACTCTGGAAATGTTTGCGTTGTTGCAACTCCATTATGTGAAAGGCTCCATATATAGAGCAAAAAGGAGGGGAAATAGTGGGCACCCCTGTTCAGTGCTCCTGCAGATATTACATGGCTGTGACAGAAGCCCATTGACCCTCACCACCTCCTTAGGGGAAAGAACAGCTACATTGGACCTACTGGTGGAACCGGGATCAATACCGAAGCGCACCAGCACCATATGGAGGAATAGCCAGTTCACTGGGTCAAATGCCTTCTCTGCGTTAATGGATAGGACAAAGGCCAGTATGTGAGAGCCCAGCTTCTTATCTAGCAGGCGGCATATATGCTTAGTGTTGTCACTGCAACTCCTTTCCGGTATGAGCCCGGTCTGGTCTGGGTCCACTAGTCCCTGCATATAAGCAGCGAGGCGGTGTGCCAAGTTCATGGTGAAGAGTTTTGCATTCATGCTGAGAAGCAAAATAGGGCGGTAGGAAGAACACTGCCTAGGATTCTTATATAGCTTAGGGAGCACTGTGATCGAGGCAAGCTGCATCGTATCCATCAAGGTGCCAGTTGCACTAAAGGAGTGGAACAGTAGCGCCAAAAGAGGAGTGAGCAATGGCCCAATAATTTTATAGAAGTTGGAACTATAGCAATCCAGCCCAGGAGCTTTGCCTGGTTTCAGGCACTGAATGGCCATTAACACTTCATTGAGTGTGATGTCCTGGTCCAAGTTGGAAGCATTCTCCCAGGGGAAAGAGGCCGAGGCGAAGGGGACCTGTGCCAGGTAGGAAGTGGCATCCACGTCGTCCAGCCTCTGCTGAGTAGAGGTCAGCATAGAACTGCTTGAAATCTTTGACAATCTGCTCATCGTGTTGTTTGGCCAAGTCATCATTTCCTGTGACCCCGTCCACTCTGTTCTGGACTGCCTGGGATCCTAAGCGGTGAGCTAACTAATGCCCCACTCTATTCCCTCCCATATAGTATTCCTGTTTGGTACGCAACAAAGTATATTCCACCCTGCCTGTTACATGCTGCTGTTACTTGTTGCTGTGTCGCAAAGGAACCAGTGTGAATGTGTGCCTTTTCTAAAGCCTTTAAGTTAGATTGTAACTGAGCATGGATAGTGTGTCTACCTTTAATGAGGTGGGCCGCCATAGCCACAGAGTCCCTTCAGAATGGCCTTTAGTGTATCCCATAAAAATGCAATAGGGGTGGATGGAGTGTCCTTAATAGCTAAATAAGAAGTAGTGGCAGTCTTGATGTCTGTAATGTTGTCTTCGTATGCAAGAAGCTTGGAGTTAAGTGTGAGATGGCGAGACGCAGGTAGGGAAGTTACATGAAAGTTCAATGTGAGTTCAGAGAGAGCAGCCGCACCGATCTCAACTGTCACAGTCGCTTGGGAAATGTGTGGGGCGTGAGACAAAAGTCAGTTCTAGCAAACCTCTGGTGAGCAGTGGAGAAGAACGGGTACTTGTTAGTGGTCAGGTGTTTTAGGCCCCAAATGTACACCAATCCCACCTCCGCTAGCCACTGTATACATGCAAGGGTGAGGACCCCAGTTTGTCTCGTCCTCTGAATGGACATAAGCATCCGGGACGATTTTGAAATCCCACCGTATAATGATGCCTGAGTCAGTGGTGCCCAGAACACAGTCCACGACCTCCTTTAAGAAGGCTTCTTGGCAGTAATTGGGGGCATAGAGATTCACTAAGGTAAAGACGTGACCCTTCAAATCAATCGCAGTGCCAGAAGCTGACCAGGTAAGTCAGTGTGAGTATGTAGCACCCTCCCCGGAAAGTGGGTGGATAAGAGAATTGCTACCCCCACCTTCTTCCCCTGTTCTGAGAAAAGCTGTTGGCAACCAAACCATCTAGAATGCAGACATTTCCAGGCCACTTTTAGCAAGTAAATTTCACATATAAGACAAATGTCATATTTGGCATCTCTGAGAAAGGATATACTCGTGAGGTGCTTAGCTGGGGAAATGAGGCCATGAACATTCAGGCTAAGTATGGCACTCATTGAGCAACGGTGGTGAGAAAGCAAAGTGAGGCAAAGAGAGCCAAGTAGTGCATTTTATCTCTACATGTTGGTTCATATCACAGTGTCTGCTGCAGGTGGAATAAAGGCATGGATCAGTTGGGTAAAGTAGAGGAAAAAGATAACAAGGCAACAAGAGAGATCCCTGCATGCAACATAAAACCATAACCTAAGAGTCCATGTCGTAGGTAACAATGTCAGCTATAATACTGGAGATCTGGAGCACCACCGCCAAAAACAGTGACAATGGCGGGTGTAGCCAGTCTCCTGGGAGCGAGTCCATCTCCAACAAGGAGCAGGCTTCATCCAAAGTTCTAATGCTTCTGGTGTCATTGTTCCAAACAAAATGAATGCGGAAGGAATGACCCCATTTGTAATTAATTCCTTTAGTGCAGAAGAACTCAGTAAGTGGCTGAGGGACTCTATGGCGCAGTAGATCGTGGTAGAGGCCGACTTTTGTGCCATCAAAGCCAATAGCGCTCCTGTCGCGTACGGCAGCCATGATAACCTCCTTTTGCACATAATAACTTCTAGTTGATAGCGGAGTTCCATATTGGTATCTCCCAGTCCAAGGAGTTTCCTGCTGTGTTCCTCCAACTCCTCCTCACTGGAATCATTGGTTCGCTCCAGGGAGTCCACCCTCTGGCCCAGATCAACAACTTCTCTGTATGTCTTTCATTTCAGTTCCCATGTTCTGTTTGAGCCCCGCAAAATCCTCTCGGAAAGTCGTGAATAAGACTTTCAGAAATGCCCTGGTAGCTGGTGCGTCGTTCACTTGGGCACTTTTCACGGCTGGCTCGGCCCCGTGGGAGGTGGTGGAAGGACTCCCCCCCCCTTTTGGTCTGGTTTCTTCATTTGCAGCTTGTTGAACAGGTCTTTCAGTGCAGTGTCTTTCTTAGCATTTCTGTATTAGGTAGGGCTGTGAAGGTGTCCCGTAGTTCTCAAATAAAGGTGAGATAGCCACGGGGTGACTCACAGGGCCAGCAATCTCAGAGGCACAGGTAGGTGTGGTAGCAGGTGATGGGGCATAGCGCTATCACCACAGTGATCTGGTGGCCCAAACCAGGCACGAGGGTAGGTCACTGAGTCAAAGGGTACTGGAACCAGCAGAGGACAAGTTGCTCGCCAGAATCAACAGGGTGCCATGATTTGAGCCACTTCAGTCAGGGTCACGAGTGGCGAGGAAGGCCCTCGGCAACTACATGATGCAGCATAGAAAGGGGCAGAGCCGGCACGCATGGTGGAGTCTATGGGTCGTAGCAAGGCCTGCTCACCAAGGCAATCACTTGCTCCTGACTGCAAGCAAAGGAAGCATGTACATCCACTAAGTCATGTGCTGTGCAAAAGTTCAATGATGAGGGGCACACTGGTTAGCATGCATTAGCCAGCCTCCTCCTGTTCGCGCCACATTTCTCTTGGACGACCTGCCCTCAGGAAGCCACTCTCCAACACCTGGCCTTCTGGCTCTGTCAGGCCCGCAGCCCCCCTCGATGAGAATGCAGGATGCAGTGATCAGGCTGTTGCCAGTCTGGGCGGGCCACACAGCAGAGACTGCCAGGCACAGCGGGGATCCACTACCTCCCCCCACATGCCACACGCATCCAGAGAGAGCCACATCAGGTCGCCCCACATAAGATGCTCGTCATCACAGGGATGCTGGCTGAGAGCTGCAGGTCAATCAGCAGATGGCTCCAAGGTCCGCTAGGCAGCACAAGGGCCGAGGGCTACAGCCACCGCCCGAAGGTAGCCGCAGGAATCAGGGGCGGCAGGTCATGGCTGCTGGCACACCTGGCTCCCACAGTCTCCAGGACACCCAACCAGGGTCGAGGGGCCATCCGCCTTCCCCGATCAGGGCGCCACTATGGCTATGTTCGAGGACAGGGTGGGGATTCTCCTGCAGCAAAGTGCGGCCAGTCACAGGAGGCCTGGCGGGGTGATAGCCACAGCCGCCATGTTGGCTGCACGGTCACTCGCATTACTCCAACAAAGCACCCGGCAGGAAAGGGGTTGCAGATGCCGGAACCTCGACTCTGCAAGCCTCAACAAAGTCCCAAAAACTATAGTGGGCTGAAGGAGGGCCCAGGGACGTGGCAACAACCCCGTTTTCAGAGTCAAGCAGCGGAGCGCCGAGATTGTGTTCTCACTCGGGCACCATCTTTGGACAGACCCCCATTGACCCTGATTTAAAATGTCCAAATCTTGTCTGTCCTCGTTTTCTTTTGAATGTCCCTCTCAATCCTCTTCATGCTTCCTTTCTTATACAACCCACTCTAAGACACATGCATGTTTGCCTTAATCTCTATTGTGGTATTTTTTCGAAATACCACACCTAAGTCCATAGATCAGAACCTCTCTTTCTTTGAAACCATAAACCGCAATCTTAACAATAACTAATTTCCTTTAGCCTGCCTTTTGTTCCACCAATCATATGTATAAACTCACATGTTCCCTACCAATAATCATGTCTAACCCTGTGAATTAAATCTACCACAAAGAAACACACAGAATGTTTTTCATTGAGAGCACAGAACTAACCCCGGTAACCAACAATAACTAATAACCACTGGATTAAGCATCAACCCTGGGTTCAAGCAATAAGTTTCCTGGTGTAAAGCATTTCAACTCTTCATCAGGGGTGGTAAGCACTATATAAATGAAATTACAATATAATACAGCTACCTTGAATCCTACCTCTCTCTCTACGCCATCTACACTTTTACTCCCACCTCTATCTACAAATCTACTTATCCCTGCATACGTAACTGCAGGCAGCATTCTGATTGGACCATACTCTTGTATCATCATTTGATGCAATTCCTTACATCGTTATTACCATGAATGTAGGGGGGATAAGGCACACTTGCATGAGTTCCTTGCTCAAGGGCACATCCAGTATGAGAAGTTACAAAAACATATTATGATCATGTCCAAAATAGGTGTCTCTTTAGGTTTCATAGCATTTTTCATCATCTTTTACTGATGTATTACTACCCGTTAGGATTAGTGCTCAGTACGCATATCATGTCAAATAAATCCAGTTTCCTTTTTAGGATCTAATGCTAATATTCTGTCAAAACCCAATTTGAATGCATGTTATTTGACAGCCTCTCTGCCACTGGTAATGCTTTTTCTATTCAAGGGATTATGGTCTTACAAGGCTTGGATGATGCTTCTTACTGAGGCCAGGGTAAACAAAACTTCAGTTGCTTGTTTTGACTTCTGGTTCCAGCCTGCTATCCTTTCGAAGGTATAACCAAAGGCGAGAGAGATCTTGTAGTTATTTTTCAATTTTTAACATCTTTGGCACTTTCTGAGAAATTCACAGTTAGTAGGCCAATAACACTTGGACTAACAAGCATATGCAGATGAAAAAGTCTATTACCAGCTGTAAGACAAACCGAATAACTCAATGCACAACTAAACATGCCTAAATCACTTGCTCTTCTGCTGGAAGGAGAACATTCTGTGCATAAATGGAATAAAAACAGCTGTTTCAGGTAACATTATCAACAAAACATGATTCTCTACCCTTAGGCTGAGCCACAAGATTCCAAACTGCGACCACAACCTCAATGGAGTAAGGTGCCCTCTCCCTTTACTACAAACTTTTGTTTGCTCTTTGAATCAATGCTTTAAACATTAGTATCAATGTCCCTTGTTCCATAACATTTTCCTCTAGTGTAAACTGACCACAGTGTGAACCAGTAAGAGCCTTTATCTTGGCGCAACTAGATTACTGTAATGTTATTTCAAATGACTCAACAATGCTACTGCCGGGCTACACAGACTATAGAGCTAGCATGTGAGAATATTCTGAAATCTCAGCAAGAAAGACCCCATTAAACCTCCAGTGTAAGCAATCCACTGGCTGCCAGTTAACAATACTGTCAAATGCAGCATCCCTCCACTATCCAGAAAGCATACTCAGACTCAGGACCGAAGGCTGGGCGTCGACCTGAGCTACCAATGCTCCTTCCAGAGTGTAAAACAAGGGGGAAAAATCTTTAAACTGAGAAACACTCTCCACTTTATCCTAAAGTCACATCATAACCAGTCAAGTGAGAAAACCTTTGAAAATTAAACTTTTGGACTTCCATTTTACTGAATTTTACCCTGATCAATGGTCACAACTGAAGAAGAACATCAGCCCCAGCTACAAACTCACCTGTAGGGGATATAGGGCCTGACATACAAAGGTAATTGTTTGAGAACTTTTGTGATTCGCTATTTGGTAATCGCAAACACCAATGTGCAAATGTGTCTTTGACACATTTTAAGATTCCCAGTGGATCACAAATAGACCTACCTCATGAATATTAATGAGGTAGGTCTCAGTTTGCAACCTATTGGGAATCCCTAAAATTATAGAGATGGTGTCCTGCTGGGCTCAGTGACTGCTTTTAAATAAAGCATTTTGTTTTTTAAATAAAGTCCATTTTCCATAAAGGAAAACAGGATGCATTTAAAGAGGAAAATGAAGTTTTCTTTTCATTTTTTATGAATACTCAGCAGTCCCTGAAACCATTACCTGCTCTTAAAAAAAATATCTTACAAACATTCAAAAAGGGAAGGGGTCCCTTAGGGACCCCTTACCATTTGAGTATGGGTTACCATCAACTTCAAGTTGGCAGTATACCGTGATTGTTTTGTGACCGCATTTCGAATGCAAAACATTCACACCACCACTGCAAATCGGTTTCAGGAAGGGATGCCCTAAACATGCCCCTTCATAACACTGAATCGTTAACCCAATTTGCGATTCAGTAATAGGTTACAGAATTGCAAATAATGCTTTCTACATCCCAAATAGCCTTTTGCTTTCACAAACGGGACGATTCTGCTAATCGGCTTGCTTGCGACCGGCAAAAAGGTATGTACATGTGCCCCTAGTTTTTCTCCATTCTCTTCTTTATGTAACTGATTATTTTGATCTCCGACCAGAAGTCCCAGAGTAACCACATAGTAAAACCCCACCCCTTACTTCTATTGAATAGAGAAATTAATGCCCTTATTTGTAAACAGTAAAGGGAACACACATCCACAAGGCAATCCCAGCTAGACATTTTAAAAAGAAGGAGGGGGCAGTTAAGAGTGCACCTAAAAAAGGATGCTACAGATAGATTTTGGGTTGCAGTAAGGGAAGCGGTCTCTACCGGCCACACTAGGCGGTTCTGGTCACTGATTGCAGAGGGGTGCGGTTCAAGAACCAGGCCCCTCCAATGTCCATCAATGAATCAAGCTGGTCGGCCTTTCTATCTGGCCTCTATGCCTCCAATGGGTCCACTGTGGAAGTCCCCCAAACTAGAATTGACTCCTCATATTCATATCCCACTCTAAATGAAATTGAGGCTGTTATAAGAGGAGTGCGTAGTTCTGCCGCAATGGGACAAGATGAAATCCCTATACAGCTAATAAAACATGACATACCCACCTGGTGTAAGATTTTATTCTCAGTGGATCAATACTGCTACGAAGTCAGGAAAGTCCCTTTATCCTGCAAGGGTAGTATCATTGTTCCCCTGTATAAAAAAGGAGATCGTAGCTGCCCCGGGAATTATTGCCAGATTGCACTTTTGGATGCGGTCGGAAGCATTTTTGCCAAATTTTTGCTTTCACAGATCAACGATTGGGCAGAAAGGAATAAACGTATCCCCATGGAACAGTCAGGTTTCAGGAGAAATCAAGGCACAATTGATAATATCTCAGTCCTGCAATTAATTAATGAGAAATATGTCTCTCTGAAAGTGGAAGTGATCTACGCAGCTTTTGTAGACTTCTCCACAGAATTTGATAACGTAGATCGGGTCTTGCTGTGGAAGAAGCTCTTAAGTCTAGGCATGCCTGGTATTCTCCTTGACCTTGTGGTAGCCCTTCCCTCCTCCACCTGGTGCAGAGTACTGCTAGGAGGTGAACGAGGCTTATCTCATGCCATTCCAACTAAAAACTCCCTAAAACAAGGGTGTATGTTGGCCCCATTGCTATTTTCTTTGTATCGCTCAGACTTACCCACTCATTTAACTCAGTGTGAGGGTTTCGCCCCCAATTTAGGAGGTAGACCGCTATGTTGCCTGCTTTACGCAGATGACTTAATCATATTAGATCGCACCCCAGAAGGTGCTTAATAACTGTCTTCAAACCCTCGAGCAATACGCTTTGTCTTTTTAGTTTATCAACATTGTATTAAGAATATCACTCTTGACTTAACACTGGGAAACATGTGAAAATTGCAGTCCCATTTTTAATCCTCATTCCTGGTGCGCCCTAACTTCTTAACTACAATTCATGGTGCAGCGGCAACCTTGGTTTCTACAGAACCTGCCCCTAAAAACAAGACAGATGTATTAAAACTATTGCTCTCTGGTATTTCCAGGACTTGTTCATTGTAAAATCAGCGACTCTTGCTGCTGAAAAGAATGGAAGAAATATGCATAACGGACCTCCTCGCTTTAGGTCGTGCTAAAAAACCCAGACATGGGCTATGAACTAAAAATAGCTCCTATCAATTGTACTTTGCAGATAATTCTACCAGTGCCCATCAAAACAATCTCGTTTTTAAACAAAAGATTGTTGGGGGACCAAAATAACTTTCCTGTCACTGATTTTAGCTTGTGGCATGTTTCTATTATCTCGTCTGATAACGTAGCAGCTATCTGGGAGAATATTTTCCTAAAACAATTTATATTTTTTGCCATGCTTTGCCTCTTTGAAGGCTACAGTACTGCCTCTGTCAAAAACCCTATCTTCTGCTCCTGATGATCTGGTGAATATTTGCCCTATTACTTATGTTTTAGATAAACTTCTTGAGTACGATTATCCATTTTACGGACTGACATCAGTGTGCACAATGTTTATGTTCCTAGCACTCCGGTATCCTTTAACTAATGGACAATGGAATGTTTATATTGGAAGGTGGAACTGTGATTGTTGTTTAAAGTCTACATGAGCTACTGAGAGAAGTAGTAGCTGGTCTGGCATGTAATCCACCAATATGGGCATCTTTAGCCATCTCCTATATGGATGTTCATCATTTACCAGACAGTCGTGAATTGATAGTCTCTTCACTTTTTGAAGCTTAGCTCATCAAACACTGAATATATTGTATTCACAACTACTCCCAAGAGATTCACAGGCTTAATGAACATTTTCCTCCGGGCACTGGTCCAACACTACTCTGAAGTTTCAAGGTTTAGTAGTTTTAAATTCAAAACTCTTTTTTTTAGTTACTTATTGAAAGAAGCTCAAAATCACGTTTCTTATAACTTTCCTTGTAAGGAACGTCCATCCTTTATTAGGCACCACTAATTTCAGAACCACAGTTTAGCTGCATGGCAGAAGTGTTGCTTTAACTGAAATCTATTCAGCACAAAGCTGCTTATTTGATTTCTAGCACATTTGTTCACAATACCCAGTAGTATCTCATTTGCACTGGTTGTCTCTACCCTTTCCACCAGAGTTCAAACTGTGCTGCACTGCCTTCAATGTCCTCTCTCTTGGTAAGCCTAATTATCGTGCAGGCGAGTGGAAGATCTCATGTGACTTCTAAGAGAACAAAGCCTTGATTAAAGTAGTATGGAACAAGTGCTGCTATTTATAACACCTAGTAAATATCAGGTGGTAAGGGTGGGATATTTACAGGGCGTAGTAAATTCCTTCTATTCGTAGTTTGCATTTACAGAGGAGACAACATATGAAGGTTATCATTTATGCACGCTTTACTTTTTTAGTCTCCTATATACAGGATTCTTGTTTGAAACTCAATGAGGTAAAAAAATACAGAGTGGGTGACAATATTACTAACTGTGGTAAAAAAAATCCCACGTGGGCCTCCTCATAATAAGGGCTTAGAAGTCATGTGCCATCTAAAAGTTCCTAAATTTCGACATGCCACTTTCGGCAAATGGTCCATGAGTCCCAAAAAATAAAATAAAAAATCATATAAGGGGACAGGATAGGGATACCCTGATCCCCTTCACCTTTTGAGTGATCCCCAGAGGGACACTCCCTTGGCACAATTTTTCGTTTTAAATTGAGTCGTCACGGTCCCTCAGGTCCCAGTGTGGCCCCTTATCAGACTCCTGATGGAATTTAAAAAATGTACACACAAAATGGTGACCTATAAGTATTACTATAATTCACTGCCATAAATGCACATATTATGTCACTGAAGAAGTCTGAAATCTATGGCAGTGAAAGCTATACTTATGTCAGTTATGTTTAACTTGTGAATTTCAGTGCTTTTCTGGTTTTAAAATGGTAGTGGTTTCTTTACGTATCACTCTACGTTAACCTTTATTTTTGAGCCCGCCCTTTTTCATTTTAAAATCTGGTTACACAGATGCTTGGACCGGATTTAAAAAAATATATTTTTGGCCCCCATGAGACACACTCCCTACAAGGCCTAGGGAGCAGGGTATCCCTACCTGTCCCCATGTTTTTTTTTTTTAACCTTCTGCAAGACAGAGGACTGAGTCCCTGAATCCAAAAATGGCTGCCGCCACATCTTTGGTGTGTGGTGGCAGTCAATCAGATTTTAGCATTTGATCTGTCTGGTTCGAGCATCCTCTGCAGCCTAATATTACATAAACTTAAAGCTTAATTTTTTTTAAAAACAACTAAATGATTCAGACCATATCACAAAAAGGACACTTTCTGGACCAAGAAAGTGTCACATTTAGTGTAATTAGGTTTGTGCCACATTTAGTGTAATTCCGCTCAGCCGTTTCCCTGTTCAATTTTCCTATTGAAAATTGAATGGGGAAAATGCGTTTTGGGATCTCCTTTTTTTCGGCCACTGCTCGATGGATCACCCTAAAACTTGAGTCAAAGAAGCTGGGGTGGATGAACATTTTTTGGAAAGCTTAGTGAAGATTTGATAGATGGCTCCAGAGTTATAAGCAAACTAAAAAATCAATTTCCTATGGAAACATGGTCCTAATTATCTATGGCAACCTCCACTGAGTGATATATGTTATTGAGAGTGACTTTGTGCTTTTTTTCTTTTTCAGTATTACCAAAATAAGTACTTTATTGGTAAATGTCTTCATTTTGCATTCATTTCATTATTACAGTATGGGTCTTCTCATTGGCTAACCTTGTCAAGCACCAGTCAGTAAGAGGAGGACCATTCCTAACTTGTAACAGGATGGTGGGTTCAGTGAGACTTGCTTATCCCACCTCACTTGGTGGCAAGTTGTGAAAGGGTGATGGGAGGAGTGATTGATAGTCTGTCCTGGACACTTCAAGGCTGAAACCCAAAGCTTTATACCCAATTAGAGAGACAGAGAAAATAGACTTGGTCATGTTCTCCACAACAAAACATGAAAACACAAAAAATGGTCAGGCCGCTAAATAGTGTTATGCAGGGGTTGTGCTCTACCCAAGTCCAAAACAATTTTAGGGAAACTGCCTCAAGGCCTCGGAGACTTAGTAGAGCACAACCCCCACATTACAGTATTAAGAAACCTGGCCATTCTAAGGCCCTCATTACGACCCTGGCGGGCGGCGGAGGCCGCCCGCCAGGATTCCGCCCTCCATAATTCCCTGGGCTGGCGGGCGGTCTCCAAAAGACCGCCCGCCAGCCCAGGGAAAAACTCCCTTCCCACGAGGATGCCGGCTCGTAATCGAGCCGGCGGAGTGGGAAGGTGCGACAGGTGCTGTTGCACCCGTCGCGTATTTCACTGTCTGCAAGGCAGACAGTGAAATACATTTTGGGGCCCCCAGGGGCCCCGCGACTCCCCCTCCCGCCATTCGGTTCCCGGCGGGAGAACCGCCAGGAACTGGATGGCGGGAGGGGGAGTCGGAATCCCCAAGCCGGCGCAGCAAGCTGCGCCGGCTTGGAGGATTCCTTGGGGGCAGCGGGAAACCGGCGGGAGACCGCCGGTTTCCCTTCTCTGACCGCGGCTAAGCCGCCGCGGTCAGAATGCCCCGCGGGGCACCGCCGGCCTGTCGGCGGTGCTCCCGCGTGCCGCGGCCCTGGCGGTTACAAACCGCCAGGGTCGTAATGAGGGCCTAAGTGTTTTCATGAAACTTAAAGCTCCCTGAGTAGCCTCTATCAGTGGTGTTCCCCTTGTCATTAGGATGGAGAATCCTCACAGGACTTTGCCAGGCTGATGATGTCTCTGCCCTCGGGCAGAGTGATCTTCAGCTCGCACAACTGCAGCTGCCTGGTACCTTCGTAAACTAGCACATGAGCCGAGGTGCCTGGCCACAACACAGCAAGTGTCTATCATTCTGACCCTTGCTCAGACTGAGAGACACTCATTATGCATTGGAAAATGGAGGGTGGGGCAGGACACACCGCCACTGCATCAAAACTTGTGTGCATGTATCAACTGCAGTCCAAATGCCATCCTTGCATCTTTACATATATATAAAGAAAAGACTGATTTCTAAGCTGTTTCCTAATGATCACATAGTGCTTGGGATCTGGAAAATACTCACCAGAGTTTCCACCTGGTGCCAACTCGGATTCTGCTGCACAGAGGGACTTGAAGTAAAGGAAGAAGCTGAGGACCAGAGACAAGATGGCCGCGGAGACTGCGAACTGTAGGAAATGATCATGTATGTAGCTGAGTCGAACACCGCAGGCCACGGACACACAAACAGACAGCGCTGTCAGGACGAAGGCATGGAATGCTGAAACGGTAGTAAAAGAAGAATAAGAACACCAAACATTTACAGTGCCAAGGTAAAGGATTGTATTTATTCATTCCTGTTGCCCTACTTTCTCAATGTGTCCTCTTCTCTGGCCCCTTTTTGAAGCAATAAATGGAAACTGAAATGTTCCTTCTTCTGGGCAGCTTGATTAATGAGCGTGGAAGAGAGAGGTTGATGCTTAATTGAAAAGCTAATGCCGAGCGGAACCTTGTTGGAACTAGAGAAGCAATTGCCTATAGTACAATCGAGTATACATTCAGCTAATTCCTCTGCAAAGCTAGCCAGTCTACACAACAAATAACTATGATGCAATTTTGTAGCAACCCATACCACAGGATCTATGAACAAAATGTGAACTGCTTTTTCTAGAACATAAGGACATTAAGAAAACCATCTGGATGAGGGCAGGGAGAGTTTTTTTGTCTAGGGTGGCTTGGATAACGGAAATTGTGTGAGAAAGGACCATGGAAAACAGATTTAGTAGAAGTTGGCATCTTAGAAACAGTCATGGACTTTGTCTGGAAGGGCTATCAGGAGTGAAAGCTATTTGGAAGGCGAAAGTCAAATGTATGTAAAAGTGTCACCAAAATGGTATACTGAATGTAGGTTCAATGAGGAGCATTCAAAGTCAGAAGTTGGTTGGTAAACCCAGTGCTTAATTTGAGCCGGTGGGGGCCACTGACACTTATGTTCAGGGACCAGCATGTCATTTTCTGCATCAGATATTCCCTGAGAGCAAAAGAGTAAAAAACACACACATTGGAAGTCTAAGGAAGAAAAAGATAGATAAATCATCACAGAGGAAGAAAGCAGGATTATGTAGTGTCTGGTAATGAATTAAAGAGGTTGAAGTTTAATTGCACCAGCCGCGAACCTCTGAGTTGGAACTTCAGGCACTGGCGCACTTTCATTTTCAAATTAAGTACTGGGTAGACCTTGTGAATGTGGGTCATTTTGCAAGAAGGGGCTTGCAAAGAAATACCGGTGTCCCTCTTGGGTCGGTGGAGTTCAAAGTAATGAATCGCAGTCCTTGTAAAATAGCACATAAGAATTTGTATTGTATGGTATGAAGAAACCAACTATATTATCAGAAGGACGCTGGAGGAAGAATGGAATGAATTTCCTTTGAGTTCATGTTCTTCCATAAGATTACAGTATTGACATACACAATAATAATTAGCTCTTTCACAAAATGGTCAAAGGTCAGATTTTTAATGACCCCCGGATACTAGGACAGTCACACAATTCTTTACTGACGTGGGGCTACACAAAATCTTAGTATCAGACTACAGAGTAAAATTTGCACCCGAGAACCAACAAAGATTTTGAAAAAATACCGAAGAAGCACACAAGAAATGCAATTTTTATCATGCACAAGGAACCACAGTTATCAAACAAGCTAAAAGAATGATAGAGTAAAGCAATATTTGGAGCCTACCACCAGCTTTCTCACCCCCGCATATCTATAAAGCAATTGCCAAGTTTACGCTTACGTGGGCATACTGTATTTTTATGTAGATTCCTCAGACAGGACCGAAATGATAAGCAAACCAGCTGTAAGCAATACCAGTACCATCAGGACCGGCTGGCGACAGGGAATGGCCTCATGCACAGCAAATACTGGTAACAGTTTAGAGCCTGAGTTATGGTTGGAAATATGGTTAGGGTTATAAGGGAAGACAGTGGTGTATACCTGAGACTGCTTTGAAAGAACAAAATGGGCATATTCTCTGTAGACTGCCCTGTTATGCGAGCAGGGCCTGGCCATAGCATAAACCAACTGTACATGGCCTTCGATCATGCAGTGAACTTTCAGCACAAGGCCTGGTGTAAGACTGGGCTGTGTAAACAGGGCCTGGCCTGGGGCCAGACACGACACCAAAAAACTGTCCCATCCGACTCGGCTGTGCTGAGCCTTTGGCCGTACACAGATGGCTTTCAACCTACGTACTGAACGAGGTGTAGAGCTGCGCTATCTCCTCTCCTACCCAACCTAGGCTTGCTCAATGTTTGTCTCTGTGCAGCTGGCTATGGCGGAGACATTAGCATATGCCGGTGATGCCATGCGCCTATGCCAGCCACAAATGTTGAGCCCCGCACCCAGCCCACAGTGTTCACTGTGCACTTCCTTTGATCATTAGCAGTTATGCTGTGTTTTTGCCTGATCTGCAGCCATACTTCAGCCTCTATTTTTTCGCTAATCCACCTGTCGATTCTGCAATAAAAATATGAAGTTTAAAAAAAAAAAAAACATTAGAGGCAGTAGCAACCTCTTTGGGATTCTCACTATATCCTCCTCAAATCAACAAATGCTCCTCTTGCTCATTTTTCTCATTTCTATTTTTTTCTCGGAACAAGCATCAATACTTCTTTTTTAATGGTCGCTATAGCAGACATTTTCAGCCAGTAAGACTGCTCGGTTTTGCGGGTCCCCTGAGGAGCTGCAAATTTGCATTGAACCAAGAGTAACATTTCTCCCTCATCTAGACAGATTCCTTTACTATTCAATTTTTGACTGACAGACTAGCAAATCCAAGACTGTCAAGCAGTGTGACAACAGATGATATGGATAGAAGTTGGGTAGGAGCGGAGATTGGATTATACACAAGACATTGCTTTTAAGATAAAAAAGGCATGGGTGCCCTAAGGAATGGAGGGGGTGCTACTGTTTGTGGTGAGGCTCCTTCATTATGCAGACTGGACAGAAATGCCACCCACTGAATGGAAGGGTTAAGCCCACGGCTGTCTCTGTTACTGGTTAATGGATGAGCTGGTGCCACTGCGCTTCCAGTCCTAAAGGTGCCTGAAATTGTGGAAAAACAGAGAACAAAGGTTTCCAGTTCCAAAGAAGGGATTTGGATATTTTTAGGCACATTTTTTCCTTTATTTGTTGTGACAGTGCAAGGTTCACAAGAGAGCTCAGTTACTGAAGTTCTTCAGAGGCATTTTGATCACAGTTCTTTGTTCACGGCAAGTGGCTCACAGAGAAAAGTATTGTATATTTCCTGCCATCAGCTGGATCCATCATATTGTTGGCCTTTGACCTTTTGTGGAAATGTCTGATTATTTTAGGAATTATTCTTCCCAACATAATAATGCGCCTAAATAAACAGCATTAGCCTGTGGCAAACAAGCACTGGCAAAGCCAATAGGTGTCACCTATGCAAGAGCTTCTGGCTTTGCTAATATGTTTTAGCCACATTGTATATCATCATGGCTGCTGTTCAGCATGGCTAAACGCTAGTGGGTTAAAAGAGAGTGGCATGGAGTGGAGTGTTGTAAAGTGGAGTAGAGTGGAGTGTTATGGAGTAACAGAGTTGAGTGCGTGGAGTCTAGTGGAGTGAAGTGGAGTGTCATGAAGTGGTGTACAGTGCTGTGCGGTGTGGTGGAGAAAGTACAGTGTTGAATAGTGGAAGGGTGTAGAGTGGAGTAGAGATGAGTGGCATAAAGTGGAGTAGAGTGTTGTAGAGTTGAGCAGCATAGAATATTGAGATTTGGTTTAGAGGGTGTTGTGTGGAGTGGAGTACAGTGTTGTGAGTGGCATACAGTGGAGTAGACTGTCAGAGTGGACAGGCACAGAGTGGAGTAGTGATGTAGAGCCAAGTGATGCAGAGTTCAGTGGCAAAGAGTGGAGCGGAGTGGTACAGGATGGAGTAGTGAAGTAGAGTAGTGTCGTAGAACATAGTAAAGTGGAATGGAGTGGCAGAAGGAGTTGTATAAAGCTCTGTACAGTGGAGTAAAGAGTCACAGAGTGAGTAGGGTGTCATTGAGAGGAGTAGAGTTTAACTGAGTAGAGTGCCATAGAGTGGGAGTGGATATCGTAGAGTGGAGTGTCACAGAGTGGTCTAGAGTGAAGTGGCGTAAAGTACAGTGGTGCACAGTAGATTTGCTTGAGTGCAGTGGCATAGAGTGCGTTGTTTTTGACAAATGTGGTGTAGAGTGCATTAGCGTAGAGTGCAATGACGTGGAGTGGAGTGGAGTAGAGTGCAGTGGCGTACAGTAGTGCAGGGTAAATTGCAGTGCCATATGAGATAGATTGTTTCTGAATAGAGTGGAGTGGTGCAGGGTAGAGTGGATTGGTGGAGGATAGACTGTAGAGGTGTACAGTAGGCTAAAGTGGTGTAGAGTGCAGTGGTGTAGAGTAGGGTTGTGTAGAGTGCAGAGGTGTGGCGTGCAGTGGTGCAGAATAGATTAGAGTGGTGTAGAGTGATGCAGAGTGTAGTACAGTAAACTGCTTTGGTGTAGAGTGCAATTGAGTGCAGTAGAGTGCAGTGGCATAGGGTGCAGCGGCATAGAGTAGAGAGGTGCAGAGTAGAGTGGTGCAGAGAACAGTGGTGCAGAGTAGAATAGAGTGGTGTACAGTGCAGTGACAGAGCACACTTGCAGAGTAGAGTGTCGTAGAGTACAGTGCTGTAGAGTACAGTGGCACAGAAGAGAATGGTGTAGAGAGAAGTGGCCTTTAGTATAGTGGTGCAGAGTAGAATAGAGTGGAGTAGAATGCAGTGATGTAGAGCGCAATAATGTAGAGTGACGCACTGTGCAGTGGCATAGTGTGCAGTGGCGTACAGTGTTGGAGAGTAAAGTACAGTGGCTTGCAGTGCAGTCATGCAGAGTAGAGGGTGTAGAGTGCAGTGGAGTAGAGACCATTGGTTTTGAGTAAAGTGGTGTTGAGTGCATTGGCGTAGAGTGCAGTGGTTTAGAGTGGCTCAGAGCACAGTGGTGTAGAGTGCTGCAGAGTAGAGTGGTGCAGCTTAAAGTGCAATGGCGTAGAGTGGAGTGGCATATAGTGGAATGGCATAGAGTGGAGTGATGCAGGGCCGAGTAAAGACTTAGGGCCAGATGTATCAAAGGGTTTTATCCTTTCTAGGTCTATAGGAAAATGCATTAGTACATATGGCCCTTAGAGTGCAGTGGCGTAGAGTCGATTGTTTCAGAGTAGATTGAAGTGGGGCGAAGTGGTGAGGGTAGAGTGAAGTGGTGCAGCTTACAGTACAGTGGAATACAGTGCAGTGGCGTAGAGTGGATTGCCTTAGACTAGAGCGAAATGGCGTGGGTTGGTACAGGGTAGAGTTCAGTTGCATAAAGCAGTGGCTCAGAGAGCAGTGGCGTATTGTGGTGCAGAGTACTGTGATGTATAGGCAGTGGCATAGAGTGGAACGGCACATATTGGAGTAGAGTGGCCGAGTGCAATGGCATCGAAAAGACTGTTTCAGAGTAGAGTGAAGTAGCGTAGAGTGGAGTGGTGCAGGGTGCAGTGTTGCAGAGAGGAGTGGCATAGAGTGGAGTGGTGCAAAGTAGAGTGAAGAGGCCTACACTGGAGTGGCGTACAGTGCAGAGTCAGAGTGCAGTGGTGCACAGTAGATTACAGTGGCATAGAGTGTAGTGGCGCAGTGTGTAATGGCAGAGAGTACTGGTGTACAGTGCACTGGCAAGGTGTACATTGACATACAGTGCAGTAGAGTGGCATAGAGTAGAGTGGTGCAGAGTAGAGTGCAGTGGTATAGAGTGTAGTGGTGCAGAGTAGAGTGGCAGAGAGTTCAGCGGCGGAGAGTGCACAGTTGCAGAGTAGAATGCTGTAGAGTGCCTGGTGGAGAGTAGAGTGGTGTAAATTTCACTGGTGCAAAGTGCAATGGCGAAGAGTGGTGCAGAGTAAAGTGATGTAGAGTGGCTTAGAGTATAGTGATATAATGTAGAGTATAGTGCAGTGGTGCAGAGCAGATTCGCCGTAGAGTGCAGTAGTGTAGAGTGTATTGTTTTTGAGTAAAGCAGTGTAGAGTGCATTGGAATAGAATAGTGTGGCGTGGAGTAGAGTGGCACAGGGCAGATTGCAGTGGTGTAGAATGGAGTGACAGAGTGGAATGGTACGGAATGAGTACAGTGCAATGTCAGAGTGTAGTGGCATATAGTGCAGTGTAGTAGGGTGGCTAAGAGTGGATTGGCAAAGAGTGCAGTGGCGTAGAATGAAGTAATGCAGAGTAGAGTAGCGCAGAGTGTAGTGGCATACAGTGAGAGTGCAATAGAATGGTATAGAGTAGAGTAAAGTGATGGTGAGCACAATGGTGTAGACTGGTGTAGCATGCAATGGCGTAGAGTGCAGTGACGTGTTGCAGGGTAGAGCACAGTGGTGTAAAGTGCAGTGGCGTAGAGAGCATAGATTGAGTAAAGTGGTGTTGGGTGCATTGGTGTAGAATGTAGTGATTTAGAGTAGAGTGGCACAGAGTAGAGTGGTGCAGAGTAGAGTGGCGTAAAGTGGTGCAGCTTAAAGTAGGATGTCGCAGAGTTGGGTGGCGAATAGTGGAGTGGCGCAGAGTAGAGAGATGAAGAGTGCAGTGGCATAGAGTGCAGTGGCGTAGAGTAGATTGTTTCAGAGTCAAGTGAAATGGAGTAGAGTGGAGTGGTGCAAAGTAGGTGTGGGAGGTGCAGGGTAGAGTGTAGTGGCGCAGGGTGCAGTGGCATAGAGGTGATTGTTTCAGAGGTAGAGTGAAGTGACATGGAGTGGAGTGGTACAGTGTAGAGAGCAGTGGCACAGAGTTGAATTAGAGCAGTGGCACAGAGTTGAACTAGAGCAGTGGCGTAGAGTGGAGTGGCATAGAGTGGCGCAGAGTGCAGTGGCGTAGTGAGTAGCGCAGAGTGGTATAGATTGTAGCGGCATAGAGCATATTGTTTCAGAGTAGAGTGAAGTGTGTGGAGTGGTGCAGGGTACAATGCAGTGTCAAAGAGTAGTGGCACAGAGTGCCCTGATGTGGAGTGCAGGGGTACAGAGTGGAGTGGCACAGAATAATGTGGCACAGAGTGGAGTGGTCCAGAGTAGAGTGAAGTGGCCTAGCCTGGAGTAGTGTAGAGTGCAATGGTGCACAGTAGTTACAGTGGCACAGTGTACTGGTGTAGTGTGTAGAGTGAAATGGCAAAGAGGGCACTGGCAATACATGCATTGGCATAGAATGTACTAGAGTGGCATAGAGTAGAGTGGTGTGGAGTTGAGTGCAGTGGCGCAGAGCATAGTGATGCAGAGTAGAGTGACATAGATTTCAGTGATGGAGAGTGCAGTGTTACAGAGGAGAGTACCGTACGGTACATGGTAGAAAGCAGAGGGCCATAGAGTGCATGGTGTAGAGAGCAGCAGCACAGAGTGGTCCAGAGTAAAGTTATGTAGAGTGCAAAGGTGTAGAGTGGCATAGAGTAGAGGTTTGCAGGTTAGAGTACAAAGATGTACAGTGCAGTGGTGCAGAGTGGATTGGCATAGTGCGCAGTGCCCTACAGTGTATTATTTTTTATTAAAGTGGTGTGGAATGCAGTGGTGTAGAATAGATTCACGTGGAGTGGAGTGGCAGAGGGTAGATTGAAGTTGCATAACGTGGAGTGGTTTAAAGTGGAATGGCACAGAGTGCACTGGCTTAGAGTAGAGTGGTGCATAGTAGACTGCAGCGGCATAGTGGAGAGTGGCTTAAAATAGAGTGGCGAAGAGTAGAGTGCCACAGAATGAAGTGCTCCATAGCAAATTGTTGCAGGGTGCAGTGGTGAATAGTAGAGTGGTGTAAAGTGCATTGGCATGGGGTGCAGTGGCATAGAGCGGTACAAAGAAGAGTGTCATAGAGCGCAGTGGGGTAGTGTCCAGTGGTGCAGAGTAGAGTGGCAAAGAGTGAAGTGATGTAGAATAGAAAGGCGTAGAGGGCAGTGGCGTATAATGCAGTGCTGTAAAGTGTTGCAGAGTAGAGTATAGTGGTGTGCAGTGCAGTGGTGCAGAGTAAATTAGTGTAGAGTGCATTCATTTTGAATAAAGTGGTGAAGAGTACATTGGCACAAAGTGCAGTGATGCATATTAAAGTGTAGTGGTGCAAAGTAGAGTGCAGTGGCACAAAGTAGAGTGGAGTGGTGCTGAATAAAGTGGGACCGAGTAAAGTGGGACCGAGTAAAGTGGTACCAAGTAAAGTGGTGCTGAGTAGAGTGGCGCCGAGTGGAGTGGCACAGGGTAGTTTTTTCAGAGTAAAGTGGAATGGCGCATAGTAGAGTACAGTGGCATAGAGTGGATTGGCATATACTGCAATGGCGTAGAATGGAGTGCCACAGAGTAGAGTGCAGTCGCAAAGAGTTCAGTGTTAAAGAGTAGAGTGGCTTAGAGTGGACTGCTGCAGATTGGAGTGGTGAAGCGTGCAATGATGCATAGTCGAGTAGTGTGGGGTAGAGTGCACTGACAGAGTAGAGATGCGTACAGTGAAGTGGTGTAATGTGGAGCGGTGCAGAGTAGACTGCAGTGGTGTGGAGTGGTGGAGAGTAGAGTAGGGTGGCGTAAAGTGTGGTATAATGTAGCGCACTGCCATAACAGAGAACACATCTTCAGTTAAAATGACCATTACATTTGCACAAACATACGGTTTTACTGATAAAAGTATACAGAGCATAAACGATAATGTGGGGAAATGTCATCACCTAGTGTAATGATTTGCTTTAGTAATAAAATATTTGTTTCCACCACACTTCAAAATTAAAAAAAAAAATGTGCTTTATTTGTGCTTTTAGAATTCCGATAAATTCTGAAATATCTGCATAATTCATTTGCAAACATTTCAATTTTGCTGTGGTTTAGAAAAAACATACCATTGTACAGCACACCCGAGTAGCCAGCGTGATTGTCATATAAAACCTCTCACTTTGAGGTCAGAGAAGGAAAAGTAAACACCAAGCTATTGGAAGCCAGAGCCTTAAATTGTACCTTCTTCTTCAATCTTTAAATACACAGCAAATGTGACAAGATATGATCAAGATTTAAAGGCCTGTTTACAGAAATCTAGTACTGGATCAAGAATACATTATACAAGCATTTGGCAATGAAAGGGACAAACTCAAGCTCGACAACCTAAAAATATATAGCCAGCAAATACAAAGCATGCAAGTGTGAGTTACAAACCACAAATGAGCAACGGACAGAATGCATTCCCTGAAGAAGCTTTCAGAACGTTCCCAAAATGTTGTTAGCAAAACAGACAGCTGGGCCGTCTGGTTTGCGTCTGCCCAAAATTAAGATAGAATAGAAATTACATCGCAGCTATAGGCTCACCATTTATGGGATAATAAAGCCTGCTTCTATCTCGAAGAACAAGCCCTTCAGCCACCTGCAAAAAAATATATATTTGAATTCAAAATATTATATACATATAGGGTCTGAGAATGTTATATATCTGACATTTAATTCTCCTTAATAGTAATACTAATAATAACAATGATGATTATAACGATAATAATAACAACAATATAAAAAACTATAATAATAATAATAATACAGCAAACATCACAAACTGAACTGTCTCTTGGCATTTAAATAATCGGTGCTAATTTTTAATCTTCGCTTTGCCATATCGTTTTTTTTTTTAAATCTTAAGTTATTCCACAAACCTTGCTCTGCTCTTATCTATGACTTTCTGCTATGGTATACCATCGTTCACCACATTCTCACAGACCTTTCCCACTGAAAGGCCATTGACAGCTGCCTGTATCCACCTGGAGAACAAGATGAAGCTGACAAATATGAAACATCTGTCATATAACTCATACTTTCGCTGGAGAAATGCAATTTGGCAACCTTTAAGTCTCAAACTGAGTCCGCCATAAATACCTCCATCACCAAATCTTCATCATACCCAAGCATATGGATATTACCATAGGTCCATCAGTATACTAAGTCGATTTTATGGTCGAGTCTGCGAGTGCAGGCGCATGCGCATGCGCATGCGTCTCACTTGCAAGACTCTTGTGTTCAGTAAAGGGCTTGGAGCCCACTTGTCGCTCACCATTTGTTGGTTTGCATGGCACTCTTCTTCACAGCCTAGTAATTCGTCAACACATGCCTGGCATTATTTCAGTTTATTTGTGTGGAGCAGAGATCAAGCGCTAAGTGATTCAACTGAATTAGTGTCCGTCTGTTGCTCCCTACGTGATAGAGGTACTAAGTTTTCTTTTTAACTTCTAGTGCCCTGCAAACAGAAAGCTTGTAACTGGCAAAACACGTGCCCAGCAAACAAACAAAATTGCACAACTTTATTTTTTTAAGCTAACTTTTTTATTTTGCCAAGCTGTCTTTTTTCCATTTCCATGCATGTTTTCTTTTGTTTTTGCTCGTGGGTGCTGTCGTCAAAAGATGACGATTAACTTGTTATAAACTTGCGAGGCCTATTGCATTGCAAATGCTTGTTAAAAATGATATTATGTATCAGAGTTTGTTTTAAGAAATACAGATTCCTCTTCTAATTTGAAAAGCGAAGGTTATACAAGCATACAAGCAAAAGCGGCAAAAGAAATAAGGTGCTGCCCTTTTACAGTCGTCAGCGCTGGCAAATCATGACTTTGTACTTGACCACTGTGAATTCCAGAGTCTCGAAAAAAATTATTTATTTCTGAAATACTGCTTTTCACTTCCTATGTTTTTTCCTGTTGTTTTTCAGTAAGTTATTCAATTTGAGAATGTATTTTCTGACTAAATAAGGCACCCCTGTTCAAGAATTGTTCAAAGTGTTGGAGGAAGACTTGGCTGAATAATTGGATTTAGACAACAGCAAGCACTGCTGTGGTATGTAGTTTTAGAATCAAAGGGACCGAGTAAATATCATCGGCAAACAAGACTGACCCTTCGGTGAATTACAATACATTCTTCACATGAGAAGAGAAAATAAAATATACCTGCAACTCGGTATTCTACTATGAAACCAAAGAATAGGTCACCTTTTGCAAACTGTTGTCAGATCAGAGAAAATTATATATATTTCTCCAGTCTTCCTCTCGGCTGATGGAAGTTAGTTGGACAGGGTTGAAAAAGAGAAAACTCCTTTGATGTTGAGGTCTTATTTGGCATCACAGCCATCTTTGGTGAGAGACCATCTTCGAGGAGATATGTCATCAAATAAGCTATGGTTCAACAGCGAGGCCTTCTGCTTGAATCACACATAGCCAACATGTTCTGATAATGAGGAGCCATTTGAAGTTGAAAACACCCTGTTTAAAAGACACCAGTACTGGGTCGTGGCATTCTCATGTCTGCTCCAGTGTGATAACCAAAAACATGATTTAGTCTCCAGAGGGCCAAATGTCGACAGACCTCTATTCAAATCACCTGACAAGGGTTCTTCTACAGCTCAACCCAGAAGAACCCATAAACGTGTCCAAATTTCCAAGGTGGTTCCTACAAACAGTCTACATTTTCAAGCAGTACTCCATGTAGGGAGACTCCACCTCTCAGAAAAGATACACACTGGATGTCTCCACCTGCTAAACATGGAGTTAATAGGGATGCTGGTCGTTTGTTTCTATATGCACAGATTTAATGGGGCACTCCTGTTTGTTCCTTCTGGACTAAGGACACAGTCCACAGAATACCTGACGCCATAACATTTTGCACATGTGACCAAAAAGTTGTATAAACACTCAACTTTCTCAGTGGACAACTCATATTTCAACATTAGTCAATAATGAAAAATAGAAAACACTATGGAACCAATAAATAACATCCTATACTTTACTGAAACCATCCATGCAAACCTTTCTTACCCCAGCTCACTTAGGGTCACACAACATAGTTCCAGTACATATAAAGCCCCTCCTGTGAAACCATTCTTTGTCAAAGATCATCTCTATGTAGCCTCTCTGGTAGTTTCTGTGGTGAAAATAAGAGTGTTTTATTACTGAAGTCACACGTATGTTATTGGCGGAAGGCACTTTATTATAATCACACATAAAGAAGTTAAAGAGACATTCACAATATTCTGGTTCTCTCACTATCTACATTCTAATTTGACAATGTTGCAAAACAAGGTCTACAGGATTGGTGAACCGAGAAAACAAGCATGTAGCTTCAGCCCTCCCTCCCAATAGGTTTATTTGTATCAGTCATACATGGTGCTCTGTTTTGTTTCTGGCAGGGACAGGAGATTGTGATAAAATGGTGCAACGGATGGCTAAGCTCAGTACTGATAGTGTTGATTCCTACCAGGGGCTCTATTCCATAAGCAATGGCCTTTGCACTCATTTCTTTTAAGCAGGCGAGCTGGGGCCCAGTGTCCCCAATTAAAATGTCACCATGGCATAGACTGCGGCAATGCACCCTATTTGTACTATGAGCTCAGGACACTTTAACAATGCTGAAACTCCTTTCAGTCTTCCCAGTCTAGCCACTAATAAAAACCTGCATCTAAATCCAGTACCATGTCCAGCAGGGTTCACTTTAACAAAAAGATTTCAGGAAAAGTAAGGTCGTAGTTTTATGGCAGGTACATTACATGACTGTCAACCTACTGACTGGCCCAAGAGAGTGAAGTCAGATGTTTAGGTGGACGATCTCATTAAAATGAATCAAGAATCAATACTTTGTGGATAGTGATACAGATCTGAAAAGCAAGTGATCTCACTGAAATCTATGGCAGCATTTGCTTTTTGTGGGGGAAATAAGAGTGACAAGAGGGTTATACTCACAAAACAACAGTGAGTTGATATGAATGATAATGCTGATACTTCTGAAAGTTCAGCTTCTTTAAGCATTCAGTCACTAGGCTTAGCACGGGCTCATTATATTAGTCCTCCATTTACAAGAATAGGCACCCTGAAATACTTGGGTAAGTACATTATAAGATCCACACATAAAGTAGGTGGACATAGATCACACATTCTACAGCTCTGTTTCCAACTCTCTTCTCATCTGACCATCCAAATTCCATAAAATGCAAAAGCCTTAGGGGGTCATTACAACACTGGCCGCCATACGGGCGCCAATGGGGCCGCACTCCCGCGGTGCCCATTACAACATCCCCGCTGGGCCGACGGGCGCAAACCTAGTTTACGCCCACCTGCCCACCGGGGATGCGGCCGCAACATAGGAGCCGGCTCCTAATGGAGACGGCGGTGTTGCAGCCGTGCGACGGGTGCAGTTGCACCCGTCGCGCTTTTCACTGTCTGCTATGCAGACAGTGAAAAGCTGCATGGGGCCCCCAGGGGCCCCAGGAATCCCCTACCGCCAGCCTCTTCCTGGCGGTGCAAACCGGCAGAAACAGGCTGGCGGTAAGGAAGTCATAATCCCCAGGGCAGCGCTGGTTGCAGCGCTGCCCTGGTGGATTATCACCGCCGGCGCTAAAACGGCGGGAAACCGCCGGCCCCGGCGGTCAAAATACGGACGCCACTTTAGCCCTGGCGGTCTCAGACCGCCAGGGTCGTAATGACTCCCTTAAATTGTTAAAAACCCACCCACACAACACAAAGTATAACAATTGCACACTAGGAACCTCTTCTTGAAGACTCCAGATGAAGACAGGAACAGGATGAACCTCATCAGCTAGAAAGACAGAGGCCCGCATTTGGATTTTGGCAGTCAATTTCCCTGACCACCGAAGCCCAACCCGCCAGATGACTGCCATATTACAAGTGCTGGCTGCTTTCCACAATCATTGAGGTGGAAAGCAGCCAGCAGTCGTGCTGGCGGTTGGCGCTGCAGAGGCGGTTCCCTCGCCGGCACCGCCATGCAAGCAGGACTCCACCCACCGTATTACAAGTCGTAATACGGCTTGGCGGAGTCCTGCTGGTGTGGTGGTGGTGGCGAGAGATGACTGCCAACACCCATCCCCTCCCAGATGTCCCCCTCGACTGAGGAGGTAAGTGGCTGTCCGAAGGGAGGGGGGTAGAGTGGGTCTGAGAGTTTGGGTGCATGTGTGCATGTCTGCAGAGGGTGGAGAGGGGTGCTGAATGTGTGCGTGTATGTGTGTGTGAATGAGGGTGTCTGTGTTGATGAACGTGAGTGAATGGGTGTGTCTGAGTGCATGTGTGAGTGTGTGGATGGGTGGGGGGGATGTGTGTGGACACGTGTGTGTCAGCAAAAAGAATGAAGATTCCTGTCACCAGGTGCATGACTGCCAGGGTTTTTGTGGCGGGGTGACCGCCACGGAAAGCCTGGCAGTTTGCAGCCTCGTAATCCGGACAGCAGGCTGGGGTCTGCTGCCCGATTGGAGGTGCTCGCCGCTGGCTGTGGTGGTGCGACCGAACCAGCGGGCCAGGCGGAGTTGTGGAGGCTTGGCGTCTGCCAAGCCTCTCAACTCAAAATGTGGCGGTCCTTACCGCCGGCTCTGCAGCGGTAGAACCACCATGGCGAGGCTGTTGGTCTCATGACCGCCAGCCTCGAAATGAGGGCCTATGCTACCAGTACACTGTCCATGAGAGTTGCAAGTTGCACCATCCTGATAGAGGTGTATCAAAAATCTCTATAGACAGGATTTGGTATTTCAAGCTTCATCTTCCTAGAAGGAAAAAGTCCTAGATGTATCTACAGGTAGATATATATTCAAATTAAATCATGTGACCATCAGCGGACCAAATGGATTAGCAGTTAAAATCGGAAACATAATGTATCCCTGCACAGATTTTCTTACTTGTGCTTGACATAATGTAAGCCAGAGACATGACAAAGAATGACACATTTGCTTTTTTGAACAAACACCCTTTTCAGAAAAAAGGTGATTGCAGTGATTATTGGCATAAAGACTGAATTGCACACCCTCAAATCTGTGGGCTTAGTTGTGGCAGCTTCCTTAGAAGCCAACCTCCAGGTTGGGGTGGAGAGTTAATGAACAAAGAAGGGTACCAGAAAGTTCAAGCCTCATGATATCTGGATTCAGCAAATCACAGGTCAAGGATGCAGTGCTAGAAGATTAAGAGGAGACAACTACCCCTGTGCTTCTCTTGTGCCCCTTCTCTGCTACATAAAGAATGCCCCTTTACCGTTCTGCATCATTGTAGGAGGAAGACCACTAACAGCCAGATGTACAAAGTATTTTATTACAAGAAACTGGAAGTTTGCAATCACAAAAAATACTTTTGGTATGTAGAAAACTCAAATTATGATTTGGTAACAAGACACATGATGCTGACTGCTTACCTTAAGTGGAAGGGTTCTGTATTAGTACATAGGTCAGTTGGCAAAAACTGAATGGATTTGGTAAAAATGGGTGCACCATTCAGGACCCTCTTTACCGAATACATCCAAGTTCCTCCAGGCTTTGGTAACATCACCAATTGCCCTTGGGTGTTGCATATCATTCAGGACAGATCCACTCTACCATACGTATGCTAGCAGGTGTCTTCCAGCTTCTGGGTTTGTTGATGACGGGTAGGTCAGTGGACTGCAGCCTCTGGACAATAATATTCCAGGAGTAGTAGCAGCATCTATGATATCCCAAGGGGTCCATGCCAGAATCTAGGAGGGTCACCCCACTAGGCGATTTACACACCTATGTAGGTGTAATAGGTTTTAGGAACACATTACCATGAGAGCAACCTTACTCTCTTAGTGAGGATTAGGTCTTTTTAATTTAGGTCCTAATGTAACGCCATTAGATACTTTTGGACTACCCATGGCGTCAATAATGTTGACCGCATCTTTGTAGTTTAGGTAAACTCACACAGATTTCCAGAACTACAATCCTGTAGTGTAGGGCATTCCAAACACAGACTCACACTTCGGGAATAACAGACCATTATTCCTGACAATTCCCACTGTTTGTTTTAGCACTGACATAAGTCCTACCGCTCAGAGTACAATTACAACATCAGCACCTATAGTCAGTTTTAATTCACACTCCTTCCATTCCTTCACCATTCAAATACTGGGAGGCACTTAGCACCCCTTGCACCTTTCAACAAAACATCTCTGACAAAAAGCCCTCTTGCGGGGCCTGTCGGGCATTGCAGCATCGGCCCAATGAGGAGTAAGCCCGACGATGAAGCATGCCACCTAATGATGGGTGAGGCCACTTGCGCTTACAAGCAATCGTTTTGGGTGACCTCTTCTCCTCCACCAAATCGGTAGTGAGGAGTTGCCATTAAGGAACAGTGTACCTGTTGTTTATTGTTAGCTGGGTGGTGGGAGAGTGTACACTGGACCGCCCAAATTCGCCCAGTCCCCATCTTCTATTGTTTGCTAGCTGACGTCTACAGCTTAGAACTACAATCCACTGCACCTAATTCACATACAAGTGGTTTCCATTGCATGTGATAAGTAGGCAGCAAGGAAAATTCCAAATATCCACTAGAAAGACAGAACAGACTCCAGGCAGGCTGTTGGTGCACACTCACAGTAATCCTGCCTTATGTCTCACAGTGCCAACATAACTATCAAGCCACCCAATAAGGATCCAGGGCTTAATTTTCTGATGAAATATCATTTATAACGAAACCGCCAGATGCCAGCACTCCCCATCGATTCTTTTGGTGCTGGCTTTTGCATTGGGCTCTCCAGATCCTGTGCCTATCAGGAGCCAGAACTTTTTTCCCCTCAATACATTTATTTTAAAAGGCAAGTGCTCCTTATACTGCATTGTGCCTTGTAACGCTAACATCACCATCATGCCAGACAATCAAGAGCTAGTGCTTGAATTCCCACTGGCAACACCCCGTCAGTGTGGGGCTCAACAGCAAATGGCAGAAAAAAAGTTATGAGAATCTCATGTTTCATATGAAGGACCTACAGCCACAACCCTTACATCTCAGATAAGTAATCAGCACCACGTGTCTCATGCATGACACAGCATACCGACTCTCATACCCATAACTTGCAAACAAAATCATTCACTCCACACCAACAACCTTGTCCACTTGCCCCTCACTAGGACACAGCACCATCAGTAAGACACTGAAAGTGGTGCCCATCAATGCATACTCTTGAGTGACCAATGCACAAGATATTGTTGGCATCATCAAACACGACAACCAAGACTCACATTTAATCACAGAATAATGGCTCACATTCACATTTACACACATTCTTGTGTCACGTACAAAGCCATGAGAAGCAACTGCCCCACTACGTGGCCATGTAACTTGACATATCAGGTGTACAATACCATACTAATAATCATGGCATCAGCACACTGGAAACAAAGAAGAAGAAAAAAATCATTCACTTTTCATCTATGCATCCAGGATCTGGAACAAAATTCCAAATGAAATCAGAAACTCTTCAACTGCCCTTCAAATCATAAAAAAGTGAAGATAAATTGTTTAAAGGAGCTGCACTCCATACGCAGTAATTCTCACCCGCTAGCTACTTCTATTAAATGTGCTCAGTTATTATCTGTTTAGCACTCCAGTGTTTCCGAACTATGTTCGTGCTTTACAGGATTCACTATCTACAAACAGGTATATCCGAGATCAGGAAAAAAAACTTCTGAATGAGACTAAGAACATTTTTTTGAGATCCATTAGCAAAGTCATCACGGAAAGGAAATCAGAATGCAAGGTCTACAGCAGATAACTCCTTCCATCCAGAAATCCAGTGACTCTGCATGACAGACCTCCATTATGCCTACTTCTTTGTTCTGGGAAATTCATCACACTTGAGAATACTGGAGACTTCAGCCTTAAGTCTGTCATAAAACTTGTTTTCCTATGTATATGACAGTGATACCTGCTCATCTCCTGAAGCACAACTTCCTAATTTACTTGTTCGTCTTTAAGGAAGCAAAGCAATCCCTGACCGTACAACACCAGCTCCGTACCTTTTAAAATTGGGTGACGTTATCTCTGAATTCTTTCAGCTAAGAGTCATACGAGGAAGCCAATCTGAATACAAAAGCAGGAACAATCACTGTTGCGTCACACTAATAGCAGATTATATGATATACAAGTGATAAATAACTATATGGTATCTATGAAGGTAAGAAGTTATCCATACATACATCATAGGGCACATCCTTTCCTGAAGGATCATATTATGAAAGTGAGCATTGCACAATCCATATTGGGAAACCTGGGTTCCTGAAAATTCGTGATCATTTATGTCGGGCTCCACATGCGGCACCTGCTGGAATGCCATGACAGGACTGCAAACACACAGATAGCCCAATACTTTTTAAATTAGTGGTACAGGTAAAAGGAAATAATGAAAGGGATGGTTTTCCAGAAACAAGAATAAAATCTAAAATTATTTTCTTTGGGGGGCAGATTACACAACATGAATTTATCAGAACAGCCCAATTTTCGCCGATTACTCATTTTCTACATTGAATGCAAAATTACGCAGGAATAGCACACCTTTGCTAAACACCTTTTTGTATCATATCAGGGGCCTCAATCATAATCTTCATATCAACAATATTCTTCTTTATTTTTAATAGTTTCAAAAATACAAAGTTACTCAAATATGTAATAAATAAATAAGTAAATACAAAGACAACAAAACAATAATTCTGTGCAATCGCCAACAGATCTGCCATGCTGCCATGACAAAACAGATCTGCCATGGAAGCATGAGCACTTTGGAGACAAAATGGCAGGAAAACCTAAATAGGGCAGGCTGGCTGTGGCAGAGCCTATGCCGCCTCAAACGTCTTATAGACAGACTCTGCTGTACCAGCAATTCTGCAGCTGGTCACCCAAACCCTAACAGAGGCTCTTGGTGCTGTGTATACAAAGATAGGTGCCTTGCCCTGGAATGCATGCCTTTTTATCAAACTTGAAGCATGGTCTTGCAAGTTAGCCTTTAAACGCCTGACTGTAGTTAGTGGGGCAGGGTTAATGTATTTCAGACATTTTCAACCTGTGCTTTTTTGTTTAGATGGGCAGGGTTAACCTTTGACCCCCCCACCCTTCATTCCTCCTAAAGTAACTTCAGATCTCCATTTGCCTATTATATTTTTGAATCCCAATGCCACTGTAAAGCAGTCATTGAGTTTCTTGGACGCAAATGGATTCAAAGGAATTATTAAAAATATAAAGATGTGAGTTGTTGAAAACAGAAATTTTGTTTCATGCCAATAGTCACTGGAGTATCTATGCATCAACGAAGCACATATTGGCAGAATGTGACTTGCATTTGCTTACGTCTCCTTAATTCCTAAGTACCAGCCACAGTTTCTTTAAGGAATATTTCAGTTTTTAGAATGGGTTGGGTTCCTGTGTGGACATCTTTTTACATTGCGCTGTGGTGCTAAAGAGCGCTGTGCAGAGCCTCGTTCTGCTGATGCGGGGCAAGCACATAGACTTCGTGAGCACCAAGGCCCTAATAACCCCTTTGTTGTTGCCTCCCAGTATTTGCTGTCCTCCTGCGGTGCAGCAAGGTGGTAGAGACGTTTTGGTGCCCCTCACGGAAAATCAATGAACATGTGGCTGTTTGTAGCTAAATAATCATATAGTTCGTGTATCCAGCTGGCTCTATCCTTCGTTTGCAGCAGAAAATGTAATGCTGCTCGCCTGCCATGGTGATTCCTCACGAGAGAGTTGGTGAAAATCGTCTCCTCCAGTATAAACTTTTCCCTACTGCCAGTCCACCGACCGTGTCCTGCTGGTTGCATAAACCAAAAGCTACTGCCTCTGAGACTTTGGCAACTGGGGATCTTCGTGAGGTGGGCCAGGAGAAGTAATACCTGTAGAGAAGCATGATGCATGGGCCCCTAGTTCTCCGGCGTTCAGTGGGGGCTTGAAGGGAGTAAGGGCCTGCCCGGTCTCCCCCCTCCAAGCATATCGGGCATAGCTGGTGCAATCCATCACACGGGCGAGTAGACTTGGTTGTAGGATGGGTTAGGGCGGGGCTTGATTTAGCTTACATATAGTTTGGATGGGGCTGGAGCGGCCTCTTTTGGCCAGGTCAATACCCAAGGAATCAGGGCGGGGTCGTTTTGAGCTTAGGAGGTAGGCCTTAGAGTTTTAGTTTTGTTTCCTTAGTTTCAGTTTCGATCTAAGTGGATTTTAAATGATGGCAAAGTGTAATAAAGTTGTGGCGGTCTTATGACAGGGCTTGGTCTGAGTTTATTGAGTCGGGGCAGTAAAAAGAACGGAGGGTCCTCACATGCTTTGGTATAGGAGGGAGGATGCGATTTGTTTCATAATGGCTCAAATCGATAAGGGTCTCACAGCAGTAAACATTTCAGGTAAGTTAGCAGGTGTGTCATTTTTTGTTAAATATTTTGGGGGTTATGATCCTATAGAAGGGGAAATTTGTAGGAGGATGATGGCGAGGGAAAAGGGTGTGTGGCTGGATCGTAGACATCCTATTTCTAGGGCGATGCTGAAAGATATTTGGGGTGTACTGAATCGGGTTTGTTTCTCCGAATGGGAAGTATCTATGTTATCCTTGTCTATGTCATGGCTCTATCATGGGGCTTTTTGAGTTTGTGAGTTATTAGGCACCAGGGGTTTGAGTGGTTCACGGAGTTCTCAGGTAAGTTTGGTTCATCGGGGGTTCATTTAGGTCTCCCCCCCGGCATATCAGGCGTAGGTGGTGCAATCCATCATGTTGGCGAGTGGGATTGGTTGTACGCTGGGTTAGGGCAGGGCTTGATTTAGCTTATATATAGTCTGGGTGGGGTTGGGGTGGCCTCTTTTGGCCGTGTCACACACCAAGGAGTCAGGGTGTGGTTGTTTTGAGTCCCTCCTGCCCTCCCTTAATAATTGTATTTTAAAACTTATTGTAGGTTTGTTTTAGTTACTAGTATGCTTTGTTCATTTAAAGGATTTCATGATAATTTTAGGCAGTTCCTATTTACAATCTGGCGGATTTGCTTATTTTATGCTTTAGTGGAGCAGGTCGATTTTTTAGGTCATTGCCGCAGGTAGTGTGGTCTGGTAAGTGGAAGTGCTTTTTTCATTCTGTTTTCCGATCTGAGGTGAATCAGTAAACAAAGAGAAACAAAGTTGGGTGGGTGAAGGAAGCAAAACAGCAGAATCGACGCCAGAGCAACATGGACGGAGGGCAGTTGGCTAAGAGTTTGAAGAAACACAGTCTAACTCTCTTCAGTATTCACTCGAATACGTTTTCTTAGCCTCTGATTGGCATACATAGATTCAAAGCCTTGTTTTTAGGTTGAGTCTAGACATCGCTCACGCCGTCTCTTCAAAATATATTGCATCTTTTTGTAGGCACAAGCATACTCCCTTCATGAGCATACAAAATCATGGCCTGACATGTTGTAGACTTTTTTTTCATTTGTTAAAAATCATAGATGCTGCCCAACATGTCTTAAACCATTGGCAAAGACAATGAGTCCAAAAAATGAGACAATGCTTGTATTACTTCCTTTTGTTAACCTCCATGTAGTCCTCATTGCATCTTTTGGATTTCCTCTCCTCTCTCATTTTTAGGTCGAACGTAAGCGTTCGACCTCTTGTATACTTTTAGTATACTTCTTATGGCTTAAAGCAATTTAATTTGTTGGTTGCAGTGTCCTTTAAACATCCTTGCATGCTAGTTGTCAGTTCTGAATTTTTGCCCCTCCTTTTTCTGTTTCAAAGCAGTGACCAACTACTGTATCATTCCACTTTGGTTTCTTTTATCTGTTGCTGTGACGGACTACTTTGTCATTTCTTTGATGTTCCCCTTTCACTGTGGGTATTTTAGGCTGGTAGCTGCCGGCGTTTTATTGCAATATTCTGTTGCTCCCATTTTCTCCCATGTCGCAGACATTTGTTTTGGCTTTATTCCAGTGCTGTTCTCGTTTACCTCTGGCTCCTAAAATAAGCTTATTTTACAAAAGAAACACCCAGTTATTTAGCTCACTGCTCACGAAAGCCACTATATGCCCTTTATGGTAGAATGTAGTTGAACCTAGAAGCAATGATGTGAAAATTGCTTAGCCTCACATCACATCTCAAGTCTCTCTCTCCAGAGTATCTCCCTGCCAGCACTCACAGCTTCGCACACAGGACATTGCTTATCTCCTTTACTGGTCCTTAATCTTCTCAGGCTGCTCTGCGTGTTGAAATGCGAGGCAAGAAAGCTTGCAAGACTTTTCATTCTTTTAAAATAAAATAAAATACTTTTCCAGCCTTATTTTTTAATTTCTGTTCAGACGTTTACACAACGTGAGGTAGTGCTGTCATTTTGTCTCTCATAAAGGGCGAGTGATTTCTGATGCTCTATCGGACTTTTACAGCACTGGTTGTCGCAAATTTATCAAAAAGTTACATACATTTAATACGGTTAATTCTGCATCAGTATGTTCCAAATTATATTTATGGTGCCTTGTTGCTAGCTGGCACTCTGGGCACATGTCATGCTCCATTTTTTTATTCCTAAGACCAGATAGATTTTAGTATTAAACACACACTTACACCTATAGCATTGTTTTTACATGAGATTTATATGATTTACTTGAAATGTATGTGCCTTACTGGCTATTCATTAATAGCAGATTCTTGGATATAAAACTGGCAGAAGTACTATCCTCTTTTGACTTGCTTTACTGGCCCTTGTCAAACGTTACTCCACACAATACAACACCACACACTTCCACACCACTCAACATAATTCCAGGCCACACAATTCCACTCCTTACCACATAATTCCACACCAACCCACATAATTCCACTCCACAACACACAATTCCACTACACACCACATACATCCAATACACACCACAAAATTCCACATCATGCTATATAATTCAATGCCACGGCACATAAACCCCCTTCACTCCACTCTACAACACACACAATACCACATAATTCCTTTCCACATAATTCCAATACACATAACTCCACTCAACGCCACACAATTCAAGCACACACAATTCAAAACCAAACTATTTCACGCCACACAATTCCACTCAAACCCACATAATTCCACATAACTGCAATCCACACAATATAATTCAACATCCTTACATATAGTTCCAATCCAAGCCCCTCCACAAAAACCCATACCATACAACATAATTACACTCTGGCGCTATTAAAGGCCAACGCTCTGAATAGCAAGGTTGCGTACTCTTAAATCCACCCCTGGCCTCTTTAATCCACTGTCAGACACTCTGTGCCCCTTTAGCTCTCTTTTGTGGGTTCCTGCTTTCTTCCTTTGTGTGTTTTCCATCTTTCACTTCCCTTGTCTTTCACCTTTGTGAGTTTTTCCCTCTCTTGCTTGCAGAAAATGTCTGTCCACTGGCAACCACCAGATCAAATTAAGCACTGGTTGATGCCCCTCGTTCACCAAGTCTGTGCATCTCCAAGGTCTTAAGTTCTCATTCTGATGAGCTGTTTAGTGAGTACATATATTTATATATATATTTATATATGTGTTTGCTTGTGGACATGTATATCCCACCATTCAATCTTTCGATGACTTTTTAAGCTCTCTCATGGCTGGAACTTTTGTTTTACAGATGAGCATAGTTTGTGTTTTAAGGGCATTGTTTGTAATATTATTATAGCAAGCCTGCTTTGCCTGAAAATGTGTAATGCACTAGGCTTTCTAGGGCCTAAATATATGGTTACACTGCAGAACGTTCTGCCATTCTCTTTTCTTGTGGTTATGCCCATTAGGGGCTGACTAAATGGTTACATGAACATGTTTCTTACAAATATTATTTTTATAGTGGTGCCCTCTAGTGGCTGTTCTGAGCATTACAGTCAAGATACTACAATATTCTCTGCACTTGGAAACGCGCCCTATAATGCTTTGTGGGGCATTCCTTTTTCAAAACAGTTTTGCCCATAACTCCCTGCACAATGTGCTTTTCCTGTCTAGGTCATCTCTTGGTCCCCAAACTAGACTGGGAGGACCCCAAAATATTATAATAAATATAATAAATAATGGCAATAGTTTCATTTTTTGACGAAGAGAGAGGAAGATGGTAAATAGAAGTGCTTTTGTTATGTGCAGGGCCACTGGTATTATGTGGCAGAGAGGACCAAATTATGCAGCAGGATTGATCAATTTAAGTGGCAAGAAAAGTCCAGTTATGCATTTTCAATGCCAATAGCATTAACTCAAGCAAATGTGAGGCCTATTGCATTCAAATGCTTGTTATTTGGTCTTGTTGGCGTAATGTAATGAAAGAAATCCTAAATTAAAAAGCATATGACTATATGGACCTAGAGACATTTTAAATCAGCCCTTTTCACCAACTGATATGGCATTCACATTTTATCAGCCCACTGCAGGAACAGCATGAGGCAATGAGTCAGCCCACTTCCACCCTGTGGTCTCCTGAGAGTGATGGCATTTTGCTCTATTAGATGTACACATTTGTCTAAAAAGAAGTGTACTTCACTGCCAGGGATTGAGGTGCAATTTTTCACGTTGGCAATGCTTTTTCTTTCCAATCTTTGTCCTTTAATATTCTTCTGGTCATATTTGTGATTTTTAAAATACATTTCCAGGCAATGGCAATTCAAGGCCAAAAGTATTGTTTCTTTGGGCCAGTAACATGTCTTTCTGTGATATGCACTGAATGCAAAATTGGTTTCTATGCCAATTCTAAGCCCACCTGTCTCCTAGGAAGCACTCATATTGTTCTATTATAACCCTATAGAATAGTTCATTATTTTTCAGAACTGTAACCTATTTATTGCAAGAATCTGATGGCCTTGTTCATGCAGCAGCACGTTTTCTTTTTTCCCTTTTGGTAAATCTATGCAAAATCATGACCACTCATCAACTTGCCAAGGCCAGACCTAGTGGTTTTGACAATGCTTGTTTTTAAACATTGTCATGATCATAGTTAACCAAACTGGCAATGTTTTAACAACAGTTACAAAGTAGCGAGATCCAGGACTTTGCCACTTTGCACACCCCTGTTCATCGATCAAACTCATGGTGAACCTAAGTCAGGAGCTCACAGTGACGTCGAACTTGACAGACTAAGCTACACACCTTGGGATGTGCTTTCTAGGGATGGAGGCCTTCTGCGAAGCCACAAAAGTGGACCTCGCTGCATAGTAATGCCGATCATTGTGGATAACATCATATATTGACTCTGATTTGCATGGATCCCATAACCAATTTTCTAATTTTGTAGTAGGTTCCACCACACGCTTGCTCAGTATAAGGTGCACCCTGTCATTTGCACGCATCACACAATGTTCACCCTCTTATATATTTACTCCTATTAAATTGTGCTCCATCGTGTATGGAATGTAAACAAAGCCAATGGCATTTCATTCTTAAAAGAGGACCTCATAATATATGATTACTCATTATAAAGAGTAAACCATCAAATATTTGTTACTGGTGCACTATACGTACAGCTAATAAAGCTACTTCTATTACATGTTTACTTATATGAAATTGGAACTCATCATACATTTAATCCTAATAAATTTGGGAAAAACATATTTACTGTTAGTAAAGTGGACTACATTGCCTATAGACTCCTAACAAAGTGGTTCCCATGGTGTACTAATAAGAAGGTGCATCAAATTATAAATATACAACAAAATGTATGCAGAAACAAATAAGTTTGTCATATACATACTTTCAGATGGTTCAACCTGTAACAAGCATTGGCGAAGCCAACAGCTCTTACCAATGAGCACTATTGGCTTTGAAATGTTCTGTAGCCTTGCTGTACAGCAACACGGATTCCTTGCTGTGTGGCTAAAACTAATCAAAGAAAGCACTATGACACAGCCAGGGCTAATGCACTTTAAAAAAAATGTGCATTAGCACTTGATGCATCAGTCTTTTTAATTATTATTTTAAGCCATGCTGCACAGCAGCCTCGTTGCTATACAGCATGGCTAAAATGATTGCCAAAAGACAGCACTGCCCATGTTGTCCAGCATGAACAAAATGCAGGGGCAGAGCCAATAGTCTCAAAGGTGAGACCTATTGGCTTTGCCAATGCTCGTTGATATTATACGCAAAGGGAAAAAGGGGAAAAATTCTGCCCACTGAATAGGTCAAAGCTTCTCTCCCTCTTTCAACAATCCCAAGTTTAACCACTATTAGTTCAACAGATCTGAAAGAAGTGATATTTATGACTACTGAAGAGGGGGGGGGACGTGACTAAAGTGACTAAAGTGGAGTTCACATTAGAACAAAGCAGAGGAGGGATTAAACATCCTGGGCATATCTAAATTTGGGAACTGAAGTTCACCCACTGAACATTTGGAGGATTGACACAACAGAGTGGTCTGGTGGAAAACCAAGTACGTTTAAACCAACAATTGGTAAAAAAATATATATATTTATCCCTGCAGTGAGTGTCATAGTAATACGGTGTCATGGCCTTATCCAAATAGAAAAAAAGTGCATAGTTTAAACCAATGATAGAGAGCAAAATGAGGGCTCACGAAGTTGGTTTGAGTTAAATAACCATTATTCCCTTCTTATGATCATGTCAATCATGGATCTTCCGCGTATGTTTTGGAATACTCGCTCAATGTACAATTTTGCAGTTGGAATATACGTGATTTCCTGCAAAGGGGGTACATGCGAGTATCATTTACACGAATATCATGTTATGTTTTTGCAGGAGACTTGGTTGCAATAGAACCCAAATACCAATAGTTTTGCATCTATCTCTGGGCCAGGTCTTACTCGTGAAGTGTGGCGATTATGTGGGGGTGTCCTTACACTGATTTCCACAAGGATAATAAGTAATGTGAGAAGGGCTGAAGTGGAATGCGAGTGGTTACAAATAATAAGTGTTGAAGTGCAAACAGATGTGGATTTTAGGATAAATGTAATGTTAGTTAACATATACCTACACAAAGAGTCAAAATCAAGTCTTAGCGAATTTTGAAAAAAATTGAAACCCTGATGTCCAAGCTACAGCCAGAATTTCTGGATAGCATAGTGATCACTGCAGGTGACTACAATCTGAAAATCGATCAGAGGAAAGTAGATGATGTATTATATGACATTCCTGACATGCATAAAATCCCATACAGAGTTTTCCCGATAGTGCCGCCTTCGAATGCTGCAAGTATTGTGTGTCACTGGTTAGCTAGAAATGGATTAATAAATCTAAATGGTCCTTTGAACTAGATAATCCGGCAAGCAAAACATTTCAGTTTGGGTCTCACTATTGCCCTATTGATTACATGTTTGTTTCATATGAGATTGTTTTTTATGTTTTCATGATTTTAATGTAAAGCAGTATGAAGGTAGTAATCATTGGTTACTACAGGAGGCAGATACTGAAAGATGCAGCTGCTATCGATAAAATGCTATTAATAGAAATTGATTTTCCAAGAAGATTAAAAATGCTACTTGGTTCAAGGCAGCTCGAGGTTTGGAGTAAATTCCAATTGGTTTACGACCCCTGGAACAATTGTTCCAGCTATAAAGATAAATTAGCCTGGTTTGCCTCTCTTACTAATAGCATGCTTGTATGTTACAACAGACTAGCATTGTTAGTAACAGGAGGAGATGCCAGCCTAGAACTCTATCCCTAGGGTGGGTTGATCAAGATTGTAGGAATGTAAGAAAGTCATTCGAAAAACACTGCTTGCTTACAGGAGACACTGATGAGCTGTAAATGTGGATCAAATACAGGAGCTGGCAAGGCAGTATAAGAACCTCATTAGAATCAAGAAAGTGTCCTTTTATAATCAAAAATGAAATGAAATGGTGGAGGTGATGCAGACGGGAGGACAGGTAAAAAAAATTGGAGACTGTTAAACAATACATCTTACACATGCTGTGTCTTTTACTGAAGAGGATTGGGTTTCACATGTAAAACATGTATATGGCTCCATCTCCTTAAACACACCTGAAAAAAAGTATAAAGTAGATAAAGAGATACCCAAAAACTGGAATCGAGTAGAAATGGATTTCTCTGGTCCCCTCACTAAAAAGATACATACATGTAATCGATTGCACCAAGGGTGTGATCTAGCTCTGATCCTTTTCAGTTTATGAGTGGCCAACTTACCCAGTTCATGAAATATCTTTTCAAATTGCCTTTTCAACAAAAATGGGACTTATCCATATACCTTGCTTAGTGTACCCTGATGACATTGTTATATTAGATTACACCCCAAGGTGTCTTCAGAAGAAACTTGTCATCTCAACAGAATACTGTAAGGTAATTTTCTTAAGGATAAACAAGAAACAAACTAAAGTTTTAGTTTTTGAGAAAAAAGTGTCCCATTTTAGTTGCTTTTAACACAGGACAAAATTAGAAGAAATTAGAATGTACAAAGATGTAGGAATGCTCTTTAAAAAAAATGTAAATTGAATGAACACATAAAAACTATTAAATCCAGAGCATTTTTACAGTCACGTTTCCTTGTGAAATCCAACTCCAAATTTGGAGGGCTGGCACTCATAAACATTTTTGCACAAAATCCCGCCTATACCACTTTATGAATTGGAAATATTCTAGGTAGAAGGAAGTGATATTTTAGACCCTGTGGACAGTAGTTGTTTAAAACCTACCAAAGGTTCACTGTCCAAAGTATAAGCTGTGGAATTAAATTAATGCTGTGGTGGTCACATATTGTTAGTACACATTTTTAACAATATTAAATAAACTCTCATAAGATGGTGAAGTACTGGAATTATCCCAGATATGTTGTTTAGTAGCACAAAACAATTAACTTAAAGGGGCAAAGGTTGTTTGTAATATATACTGTTATTAAGTAGTATTTTTGTCCCCGGACTTTTGACGATTGGGACCTACTTCCACATAAAGAGTCAGTAAATGACATGGTATTAATTATGTCTTTGCTAATGATTGACTTTTTTATCCTAAAATCCCTCAATTAGGTTAATACTGGAGACCTTGTGAAATCTGAATGTATTTATCTTTTTTATTTGCCAGACCCTGTGCTTTGTCAGGAAATGTTAAAGTGCAGATTAGGATGCAACCCCATATTGAGAGTTCCATCTGGGCCTGTACACATTAAAGAAATGGGAGGTTCTGGTGTATGCCCTTTGATTATGAAATGTACTATTACTCATGGCTTAATTGTTTGCCCTTTATTTATAAATATGTGCCATAACATGTTAAAACCCTCATTTATAAAATATGGGATCTGCATGAGATATATATAATGCCACTGTGGAATCCAATGTGCGCTTTTTCAGTGTTATAATTGGATTGGGACACTCTTTATGATTTGTGAGAAATTTGGATAATCTTGATATGCAATGATGAGAAATTGTGTAGATCGAGTATTTGCTTTACTGTCAATTGTCCTAATAAACATATTTTACCACTACTACTTAGCCCAGAGCATGCTCAGGTGAGCAGGTAGCCTTCAGGAATGAAGCAGGACTTTGTGGTGTTTCTCTTATCGCTTAAATCAGGGTTGCTTGTTGTTCTTCTTACTTATAACTTTTAGGAAAGATTATCACATGATGTAACCATCGCCATCCTTACCTCTAACTGGAGTTCTCTCCTATATGTATCTTTCCACTTTATCATTCATAACCAATTATCTGAACATCTTCTAAGTACTAGAAATAGAGATCGCTGATGGAGTTTCCAATAGAACTAAAAGGCAGGGTACTGAGAGCGCTAGAAGGGCAACACTGAGTTATCTGTGTAACCACGTATTGTGTGGTTTGACTCATATAGGTCTTTGAACATTTTTATTTTTTTGCCTTTCACAGATTACAATGTGTCTCGAGACTACTAACTATTTCCAAAGACATTGTGAGATTCTATTGGGCCTGCTGAAAATTCCCGCCAGTATTGATGTGGCTACCTGTGATGGTGAACTGCAATCACACATAGTAATTTAATAATATTCTAGTGACAGTCCTGAGACTTCCCAACAATCCCAGAAATCCCAGCAACTCTTCACTAGATAAGCAAGACATCCGGTAGTTCTATGGACACTTTTGTATGCTGCGGTTAGTTTGACATTTAAGGACGTGAGATTAAAACAGATGTTACCAAGCAGTCTTCTAAAGGGGGGAGAGTGGGAAGGTCCCTACGACTGGTTGCTGGGGAGAAGATCTAGTCCAGTGGTTCCCAACCTGTGGGCCGGGGACCCCTGGGGGTCCGCGGCTGCTTAAAACATTTAATAATATTAGGTCCCAGCTATCAGTAATGACTCCTCGGGGGTCCCCGTGTTCCAATAATGATTCAGTGGGGGTCCCCGGGCTCCAGTATTGATAAAATCGGGGTCCACAGAAGTCAAAAGGTTGGGAACCACTGATCTAGTCTATTGGCTAAGCTGCGGACTAGGAAATCTTGGGACCTTGCTCCCGTGCTTGACTGCAAACAGTGTGATTCTTGGCAAATACATTTATCTCTCAAAGCCTCAAATAGAAAAATGTGTAAATCCCAAACTGATGTAGGGGGGGGGTGCTTTACATCTGAGCTAAGTTTAGGCGATATAATAGCAATACACATGTGTGCACAGAGTCTTTCACAGCATGGACACACCTGACGTAGAAGGTACAGAGAGTGCGAGGCCTGTGGACACCGAGTATAACGTGGCACCTTGTTAGGCGGCGTGAGACGCCTGTGGCACAGTGCAGTGTGAGGAATGTATGGCACGTGAACATAGTCGCCACCGAGCGGTGCACACCGATAAGGATTGAAGAGGGCTTCAGGCGTGTACACACAGAGTGAGGATCTTGAGGCACACGGACAAACCGAGTTAAAAGTTTTGTGAGACTGGAAGGAGCCTGCACTGCCATTGAGGACTTTAGACTCTGTTGCCGCCGATCAGTCACCTTTCACAGGCGCTAGACCCAGTGCTTAATTTGACCCAGTGGTGGCACATGTACTAATTTTTGTGGTCCAGGGCATTCTTGTCATCATCAGACTCTGAGCAACAGAGGGAATGGCAAAGAAGGAAGAAAAGATGAAGAGAAAGAAGGGGGGACTGTGACCAAGAGAAAAAAAACAGGAAAGAAAAATAACTTTCAAGAGTGAGATAAAGAGACAGGAAACGTAGTCAGTTGGAAGAAAGTGGCATGGGATGGTATAAAGACGACACCTTTGGTATTCAATAATCCCGACATTCCGCAGTGGAAGAAGCAGGTTCCTAAGTGCAATTTGGACCGTTGCACTTATATATTTTTTTTTTACTTAGGGACCGATCCTATTACCCAAAAAACATCTAGAGGAGCGCTGAACTCACAGCATGCAGTACATGAAAAGCAAACTCTCCTAACTGTAGCATCATGCACCATTCATTGTGTCAGCAAAGTGACACCAACCTCTGATATTGGCCCTACAGATACAAACAGATAGCTATTCTGCTGCCCTGTATTCCAGACTGTACCTTTCCAATAGGCAGCATGTACAGCAAGGCTTGGAATCCGAACCAGGCCAGGAGAAGCAGCAGGGTGTGGGGGTTCCAGAGGGAGTCGGGCGCTGGCAGAGGTCCTGGAAGGCTCAGCACACTTGCTTGCTCTGTGCCGCAGGTCAGGAGGAGGTAGAACACGGTGCTGGGCATGAGGAAGAGAAGTGCAGCAGCTCCTGCAGGTGACGGAATAAAAGTGATGGGGCGTTATTCCATATATACTGCACAACAAAGCCCGAAGAAGGTTAGTGTTGAAGCCTAGAAGAAGGGTAAGAACCGTAACTCGGGCCCATTTGAGAAAGAGAGTGACTGTTTATATGAGTGTTGCTCGGGGCGCGAGGGGGGAGGGGGTGCGAGAGAGTTGTGACGGATGTTGTAGGACACTATAAATATATGTACACTAGTAATACACCTACTACGCTGTCATGGTCGGCAAACATTAACTATTCTTTATTCCACATTTACTTACAAGCAGTTAGGTCGGTATAGCGCATGCAAATTATTTGGTTCTATATAACACATACTACATGGTGAGTAAATTCCGTGACAGACAATACTCTGAGCCCTGGGCTTTCAACCAGGTTCAGGGCTCTGCCGGTTCCCTGTTCATGCTTTCCAAGTACCTATACATACATAAATACACAGCATAGCTTGCATCTTGGAAGTGCTGCAAACTGAGTAGATCTTTGTGGTAGCCCTAAAAAGGAGGACAAGTTACTAACATAATTCAGATGTTTATACATCTTGATGTGGAACAGGGCATGGGGGGGGAGGGGTAGAGGCAGGGAAGAAGGCTGTCATATGTCGAGTTCCAACACTCCTACATGGAAAGACTGGAGGGGTTCACGGAAGTGCAAACAGTAGGTGGGGCAAATGATGTTCCCTTTTACTTTCCTGTAGTAAACCGAGACTGAAGAAGGTCTCGGGGTACGAGGGGAGGTGTGAGGAAACGCCTGCATACTTATAAATGGATGTCAAATGTTGGTGTGGGAGGACCATGACCCACCCAATAAGTGCCAAATTGTGGGAGAGGGCTGAGACGTGCCTATGTATGGATTGCACACGACAAGCCAAAAAAATAATAGGCGGGGGCATACTCTAGGTTTGGGTTTAGCACAGCAAATTAGCAGGAATGTAGGAAAATCTTGGGGATTCACTCTCTCTTGGCTCCACACAGAACACCTACTGAGGGTCAGGGAGAAAGGTTGGTCATCTCGTGTCTAGGCTGTGTGTAGAACAGATGAATAAACCTCTGTAAAGTTGGAGAAGGGAAATCAATAGAAAGCTGGCAGCAAACCTGCCCCTTACCCAAAGCACCACCAAACTCCCTTTCTTTAGTCTGCGGTACTCTGTATTTGTCCGACATGGCTCTCACTCTCAAAAGGGTGGGTGAGAATGGATGGGTTGTCCGGAAGTATCCTGGTCTCTTCTTGTGCAAGTCAATAGTTTGGAAGGAACCACACTCTACTGTAGTCTACCGTGTCCAAGTTGGCTGTGGCAGATAGTATGGAGTCTTGTGATTTTATGGATGGATACTGCCGGGGTTGTTCTTTGGTTCTTCTCTTCAGTCTCAGTGGCAGCTTGGGATGATTGAACAACTGTCGAAGCAGATATGTCCTTCGGCTATTCTCTGTGGGTGCAACAGAGGGGTGGAAGATCCTGCTGGCTCAGAAACTCCCAGTGGATGCAGTTTGTGATCTTCTTTTAGTGGTTCACATTTGTTGGGTGATTCATAGGCCCTGTTCTTTTCTTCGAGGTGCATCACAAAGGCAATATCACCTTAAGATGAACTTCTAATTGTGCAGCAGTGCCTTGGTGTTCACTTTGACAAAGTTCTGTGTTCTCCTCCAGCTTCCTGTAAAGTGAAAGGAGAAATAGTTCAAAACTATGTGCTTGATTCACAAAGCATTTGCTGTTTCTTAATCTTGTAGTACTCGAGGCTTAATCTTAGACTTCAGAAATAAGCCACAAATACTCCAAGAATCAGCCACACTTACTCAAAATAAAATCTTTGTGAGTCGGGTCCTCTGATCTCTGAGCAACACACTGTTCCCATTTTGTCTATGTGATGCACGTCTGAACCCTTGTGCGTTGTGATTCTGCATTTTCCACAAAAGAATAATATCTTGTTTTAAGCTACACTTTTCTGGTGACCTTGTAGTACACTAAATAACCTGCTTATGCTGTATCATATTTTACTCTTTTCATAAACAGTGGGATCATACACTCAAGTGTAACCTTGTTAATTTTCATACAAGTCCATAGAGTGTGAGTATTATTCCATCGTTATCAGGTTTACACATTTCATCGTTAGAGGCTTCATGCACTTTCAATGGGTCTACTTCATCATTTGCTTCATTGTCAAGTATAGCCTTTAGGTTTGATTCACAAAAAGAGAGTAAACTACACTCTGAGTTTAATGACTTTGTATGGATGCAGGTTATGGACCTGATTTAGAGTTTGATGTAAAGGTTACTTCCAGTGGCAGCTGGTGATCTTTGAAAAGTGGTGGGGCATAATACAAGCCAGCCACATTTTTTTCCAAAGTTGCCTCACTCATACATACTCTTTCTCACATTCACTCCTTCCCCTTACTCAATTTAACTCCGTCTCTCATTCCCACTTATACTCACTGGTTCTCTTTCTCACTTTGTGATACACACCCACACACTCACTGACCGTGGGACCTGGTGCAACTGTACCTGCTACACCACTAATAGCTACACTCTCCACACACTTCTACTTCCCCTCACAACCTCCAATCACTCGTTCTAACACACTCACACGCATTCGCCCACTCCCTCGTACTCATTTTCAGTTATTCATACACAATCTCAAACACAGATTCTCACTCCCTTCAACTCTAGTTGACACTTTCAAACACACACACTGTCAATGAATCCCTCAGTCCCATTCAATCTCAATCACTCACAAACACATAGTCGCATGGATAGAGAAACAACATTTTTCTTTAATAACTTCGTTGGCAAATTGAAGGCTCCACAGCAGCAGCAGAGAAGAGGGATGTGGTTCTGGGCACTGGAACCAGAGAGCCACGATTCCCAACAGAGAGCAGATGGAGCAGCAAGGGCAGGCTTAAAAAAGGGAAGACCCACCTCAATCCATCGCCCAGCTTCTTCAGAAGACAGGAAGCACACCATATAGGAAGCTGAGATGGTGCTGGGGATCCTGCCCTCGCTGCTCTGTGTGGTTTTTTGAATGGCCGCAGGGATGCAGTGATGTGCCCCGACAGCCACATTTTAGCAAATATACCGTGTTGCCTGAAGCATGTGCAGTATGTCTGCTAAATAAAATGGATTGTGCCTGTGTGAGGGCATCATAGTTGAACTAGGCCCCTCAGACATGCGCAATCCAGACATCCAGGTACAGTGTGCTGTGTTTTAACAGCACTCTGTAGCTGGATCATGTGTCAGTCTCCTCAGGTCCATCTTCCTCATCGAGTCATTAGGGGCCTGGAGATCAGACACAGAAGGGTGACCTGCGCAGTGCTCATGAAAACACAAAATTCATGTTTTCATGAACACTGCTAATTTGACAAATACGGAGGGGCCTCACAGGAGGCAGGGGCATGGCTCGAGTTGAGGAAGGATACGAGTAGGCCCCATCTACCCACTATTTTCAGAGGGAAGATGTTGTCTACCCTGCTACAAAGCTGGCCGCTTTCAGCAGAGTGCCATGTTCTTTTCCTACTTCTCCCAGAATTCACAGAAATATGCTGAACTTGCCCAGTGTAATTACATTTTTTGACACCGGAATAGTTTCAGCAGTGCCTGCACGTTGTCTGGTTTTGTTCTGAGCAGCAAAGTGCAGGTGAGAAGGGAGCTTATCGGATTCCAGCTTCTGCCCATAGCAAAAGCCGAAATTAAGGGACCATTAGGCCTCTTTTTTGTTGGAGTAGGAGCCACGCACCTAGATGCAATGGGAAACGCTTATATCTTCATAGGTACTTACGAGAGAAATTATTTTGATTTTGTTCAGTCCCTGTATATAAGAGATATGCACACATTGTAAGAATGTCAGATGTGTTGGTCGCCCCAGTATTTACACAAATAAAAATTGAAATACCACTATTTTGTTTAATTCCTTTTATAGCGCTTTAGCACCACAGTAGTGCTGAAGCGCTCCAAAAGAAATAAAAAAAAAAATAGTGGTATTTAAATTATTTGTGTACGTGTGATGTAAAGCTCTCTGTAGTGCCACTACTCATCCCAATGCAGGGTGTCAGAGTGCTTTACATCACACGTACAGATTATACATTTACAATAAATCATATGTGTGTACATCAATATAAAGGATGTGTTACATAAGACAGTGAGGGTTACAAGTTGTATGAGCCACACATCCTTCATAGCTCACTGTGCTATATTAGAAGGGTTACAATTTATGAACTGCAAGTAACAAAAGGATCTCTGTGTTAAAAGCAGTAAACCACTTACCCATCTACATAAAATACAAATCTGTCATAGGTGTGTTACATAATGTGCTTTGCAGGAGACATATTAACCTTCTAGGCTACTTTGATTAAAAACTAGGACTAGGCAAAACACAGATCTCTCCAGCAAACGTGTTAATATCCAAAGTTATCTTTACAGTATTTTTATTCCCAGACATTTACTGGGTGCACAAATATCTCTGTGGCAGGTTCCTTAATGTCACAAGATACTTTAAAATACAGACATTGCAACTAATTAAGCAGAACAGATTTAATGCCATGTTTCTCCCTGTTGCCAATTTCTTTGTGGGGAGGTATAAAACAAATATATAAGTTGAAGCCCAGATTTTGAGTTGGGGTTGCATCAATATTTTGGCACAACCCCAATGCAAAATCAAATTTGTTAACTATTGTAATGTGCTCAAATGTACTCATTATAGACCAGCTAAACTTATGAAAAGTCTTAGGATCTGACGTCACTTCCTGCGAGGCCATGGGTTGTGCTGCCACTTCCTGTGATGCACAATGGTGCTATCTTGGGTAGATTAATACATTTCATAGTTAACAACTGCAGTTTCTAGCATCTTTATTGCAATGTGTTAACTACTTTGTTCTTGGTGCCAAGTTTAGTATGCCACAGGCGTAAGTACTAATCAGTATAATACTTGTTAAATCTCTTAATAAATTTGAGTGTCCTCATAATAGATCGACTGAACATGCATGTCACTTCCTGTGATGTCACGCCCATTCTGCCTAACTTGGTGAGTCCCCACCACTTATTTTTTTAAGATTTGAGCCCTGGGCAGGGAGCTGTGCCCTGAAGACCAGATAATATGCTGCTGCTGGTTACTACGCCACAGCATGACGGATATCCCTTTCACCTTATTAAAAGTACATTATATCCATTGCCACTTGCAATGAGGTGGACAGGATATTATTCCGCCAAACTCTAAATCATGTCCTTACTCATTTTAGGAAGGTATAAATATGTCCCAAGTTAAGTTTTAAAACCTATGGCAGAGGCAGGTTTCCAAACACCATGCTGGGAAATTGTGTGAGTTATCGTGACCAGACTTTGGCTCCTCTATATATCTATTGTACAGAGCTCACTACTGTGCATGGAGACATGAAGTTTCCTTTGTGCGATAGAACATTCTTACTACAGATTCCACGGGGAAAATATTTTTACCTATGCACTCACTAAGGTGTACCGGTCCACCTTCTCATCTAGGAAAGGGATTTACGGTGCAAAGTCACTTCGGTTAATTGAGCCATTTGCACATGTAAGATGAATTGCACTGATAGCTTTGTGAATTGTATCTCACGCTTGTCATAAGGAACACTACCATCCATCAAAGTCTGGGTTATTCTTACTCCAGACTTAACACAACACAATCTATCACATAATTTGGTCCTATATTTTTGCAAGTTGGTAGTGGTCCTGACGCTAGTGCTCAGAGTTGGGCACCGGAGAAGAACCTATTGCTCAACAAATGTCAGATATACAAATGAGTTTTTTTAATTGAGGTTTGCTCACCCAGTATTGCAGGCTTAAGTGACTTGAATGGAGACTCACTCATTCCCATAAATTTAAAGGAGCCTCGCTTACTTGCACTCTGATGAGTCAACTTTAATCCTGTTGTGTGTTCCACTTTCCTCTATGACCTTTGCTCATGCTTTCCTATCATACTGTTTGCATAATATCCTCCCTGTCCTTATCTGTGTGAGAGAGATAGTGTCTCCCTTCTCTTGCTCAGCCTGTGCAGGTTTTCAGTCTCTCAACCACCCCTTCAAAGCCTGTCATATTTCTCTCACGGGACTATCTGTTTCCTCTCCATCTATCTGATACACCATAATGAGGGCCACTGGAATCATGTGATTCAGTGGCCACTGTTTTTCGCATAGTTGTATATTTGCCGCATAACTCATCATGTGCTGTATAATCTCCCGACCTTAATAGGTCAGTCACTGTAACGTGTTAACCCTTTGGCAGGTGGGCCACTAGGTCACAGATTCAGCTGAAGCTCCAGGCGTGTAAACTTGGCGCTCACCCTAAAGACACAATTAAGCAGCGGACCGCAAGTTTGGTAAGGCGCTGTACCAAACTCGAAATCGGGCCCTTAGTTTCGTCTCACCAGAGGAGACTTCCCTGCCTCTTACTCGCAAAACACATAGTACACGTGTGGGTGAGTCTCAAAGAAATACTGGGACTGTTTTAAATTTCTTAATATCGCGCTGGGCTGCTTCCAGTCTCACAAAAATGAATAAACGTCAGCACTGGCATTATCTATTTGTGTTTTCAGAGAAATGTTCCTAAGAATGCACCCAACGAGGGAATGGCCATCTAACCTCTAACAAGTCACAGACAGAGCTCTCATTTTCCCCAGGTACATGCCTGAGCAGTTCATTCAGTCTAATTTTTTTCTTTGCATTCTGGAATTTGCATCTTTTTATCACACCAGGACTACAAGTCCCAGACAGCACAATGAAAATTGGATGAGATCAGGTAGTCGCCATACACCCGGGAAACTTGAGAACCCTAAGGATACAGCCACACTGAAACAGCTTGCTACAAAGATCTCTGCGTAGTCACGTGTAGTATACTCCGCAGGTCACAGACTTCAGTCCCAATAAGATCGTATGGCAAACGGGCTGAGCACTTGCTGCTGAGATCTGTGAGCAACATAAAATCGGGATTTACGCCCGTGGGGCCTAGACAGTCTTCCAAAGATAAGAAAGGGAAGGCTACGGCAGACTCTGTATATCATGAGCACCGAGCCTCGATGATTGGTCCTCTATTTTAAAGAACGAAGACTCACCTGCCGCGTCTCCCACCTGGCCCACTCAGTTCCTTTTACTCTTACTGGCACCAACCCTTTTGTTAAACACCCCTCCAGTCGACCCACACACGCCTACGGGCAGATGTCCAATCACAGGCTGTGATGACAAAACGCAGGCCAATTGAACATGTAACAGCAGATTACCTTTTAGGTTCATTCCCTGCAAACTATTGGTGGAGAGACGTACGCGATGTCTACCATTGGCTGGGAAGTGAGCACAGTTGTGACAGCTGTCAGCAAGCCCTGGAAAGCCATTGGCTGTTTGCTGTGGTGCGTGTTTGCCTCTGTCTCAGAGTTCTTAGCCTTTTGTATCTTTTTTGCTACAGGCTGCAAATAGGCTCCAATAGTCAAAGTTCTAATAATATCTGAAGTATCGTATCAGAAGCCAAGAATAAATTAAGGTGTACATGCTTGAACTGTGACGGATCGGCATAGTTAACAAACAATGTGTGTGCGTGCGCGAATGTACTTATATATAGACTTATACGTTCTTATATGATGTTTGTAAATTGCATGTATGTGTACCATCTCGCTGAGAACAGCAGGGACACGGTGACCACCACTCCTAATTTTGCACCAGCGTCCAATCATTATAGCGTATTCGGTAAACTCGCTGCTGTTTCTTTGGGGAAGAATAACAGCCTGATAGTTCACTAATAGTGCGTAAAAACCACCAGCATGGTATGAAGCAAGATTTCGAACATATAATAATAATAATAATAATGAAGATAATAATAATAATTATTATTTTTATTTATTCGATCAAAATAGTTGATCATTAAAACAAAAACAATACAGTAGATAGAATAAAATATAAATACATTATAAAAATAATTATTGATAAAAACCACCAAAGAGAAATAACCACACGTTAAAAAAATACAGCACAGTACTCAACTAACCACTTAGGCCCTAAACAAGTTCACGCCGCTTTTGTGTCAAAAAAAGACACTAATGCGGTGCAAAAAAAGTATAAATCAGGGCCTTAGAATCAAGAATAAATAACTAGCATATAATCATTTTTCAATAAGTAAAACAGAGCTACTAATAATAGTTATAAATATAGTAGCGACTCACCAGCACACAATAGTAGTAATGGGTAATATAATACTAATAAAAAGCTGTTTCTTCTATTCAGCTCTATTCTTGGGCTAGCGCCAACAATAATGACACTAGCCAGATAGGGGTGGCGGGATGGGAATAGGAGGTTGGGCATGAAAAAATGACGTTAGGCTGGTTAGCGGCAAAAAAAGTGCAGCTAACCAGCTTTGCGTCATTTCCAGGTGCACAAGCATCCTAAAATATGATTCCTGTCTTAGAAAACACAGGAGTCATGCCCACCACCCGAATGGCCAGCAGAGAGGACCAGTGTCCCCTGGGCATGTCCATTGCATCCAGTGCCATGCAGGCGGCCCCTAGTTGGGGCCCCCAATGTGACTTTAAAATAAATAACAATAATACTTACCTATACTTACCCTACTTACCGGGGATGGGGTTCCCCATCCTCTGATGTCCCTCTGGTGTGGGTGGGGGTGTTCATGGGGCTTGGGGTTGGCACATGTGGACCCATTCCATGGTGTTTGACCATGGAAATGGGTCCACAGGTCCCCTAACGCCTGGTCTGACCCAGGGGTTAAATAATGGCACTAAGCAAGCTTAACTCCATTATTTGGGTCCGCCTCCCAGCCGCGCGTCATTTTAGCATGGGAGGTAAATATGGGGCTATGGGGGTAGCGTAATTTTTTGGATGGGCACGCATATCTTGCAACTCATTGATGCAAGGTGGGTTCATGCATCTACAAAATGGTGCAAACTCCAATATTTTGACGCTAGATGGGTCTAGCATCAAAATATAAGTATGGAGTTAAGTTTGCTCCGAATTTGCATTAAAAAAATGACGCAAATTCAGCTCAAACAAAGTATAAATATGCCCCTAAATTCTTTAGATTAAACATACATTGTATTCAGGAAGCAATAAAATCAAATCAAAATCGTATTTATAGAGTAAGGCTAATGACCCACAAAACTATCTTGTGTTTTTGTCACTGCAGCAAGCTTTCTTAATGTTTGTCGGGACACAAAATGCAAGCCCAACCTATTTTGTTTGTCATTGCTTGGTTCAACCTCAGAGAAGTAAAAGCAGAGGTTAATATGATGGACTTTCCTACAGGGTGAAGTTTTCTGTTATTTAGCTGACTCCTAGCTAAATAATAAAGATTATGTAGTAATGGAACCTACTATGTCTTGTTATTAGACACCGCCAAGACCTTTCTTTGTTGCTATTTCTTCACAGCAAATGGTGTGCGAATAGCATAGCCAGCTTCTGGGAATGAATGGAGGACAGCACAATATACTGTGAAGTGTATATATTTTCAATATTAATTATTCAATATTCAATGCTGGCTTTGTGATGGTGTGACCAGTGCACTTGCACCTGGCGTTGAGCTTTGGAGATGTGCTGTGTTCAGAAATAACTGTTGGTTTTAAAAGCTACTGCTGTTTCCTTATGTGTCCATCAGTTTTCCGACAACAATAAAAATGTCAAGATTAGGCTGGTGATTAATGTCACTCTTGGAGAGAAATTGGAGTTGTGTCTAATGGCAGTTTTGACTCATCATTAAGTAGCACTGAGGGTTAATGTGCCTGTTGAAAAGAATGTGTACATGCAGATAACAGAACTAAGGGCCTGATTCAAGGAATGTTGTGCTGCACCCAATGCAGCTCCACTTTCCTTGTGCCCCTTAGCGCCCCCCCTAACGCCACCATGTGTGCGCCGTATCTAAGATACGGATCTCCATGACGGTAGTTAGGGAAACTAGCATCAACGTTTTTGATGGTAGTTCAGAGCTTTGCAGGACTAGCGTCAAAAATGTTGATGCTAATCCTGCAAAGCACCCAGAGGCCCATTGAAAACAATGGTGTGTCTCTTTTTAACACCTGCTCTGAGCAGGCATTAAAAGTGTCGAAAAAATGATGCAAAGAAATCTCTTTGATTTCTGTGCACCATTTTTTCGACCCTCTAATGGTGAAACAAACACCATCTTCAGATACATGATGCCTGGGCAGACCTAATGTACCACAAAGGGTTACAACGTGGCGCAATGCACGGATTACGCCACTTTGTAAATCTGGCGCGGCAATTTTTTCCTCGTTGGGCCACATTAGCATAAAAAAAATCCTAATGTGGCGCAAGGAGGCGCCAGGGGCTCTCAAATCAGCCCTAAATGTTATGTGGATAGCTCAATACTTTACTGCTTTTGTCAAGAGATTCTTTTACTACTTGCAGTTTATAAATTATAATCCTAATATAGCACAGTGACCTATGAATTGTCATCAAGGGGCTGCATGGAAACTACATGGCATGGGTTAGAAAGTTATGTTTTCCCCCAATCTTTCATTATCCTAAAAAGTGGCTCTTTAAGTAGAAGTACACTCTTATAAGTAATGCCAACGATGACCACTGTGTTCTGTTTTAAATCCTGAGTTTGTGCTTCTCCAGACCAAACATTCTCAAGATGTACTGCCTACCAGTTTGGACGATGGGATTCGTACACCTTCCTACACCTTGTAAACCTCATTGGTTTATGTAAAACATCCTATAGACTGATTTACACATGTATGACTCATTACCCCTGTTTATTGAGTGTGTAATGTAGAGTGCTGTGACACCCCAGTGTTGGTATGAGTAGCACTATAAAACAAATGAAATGCATGTAAGAGAGTGGCTGTGGATAGAAAAGTGGCACTGCTGGAGAGTTGTATTTAGGGAATCTGTGGAGAAAGATGTCATGGTGTGGGTGCCAAAAAAAGACTGTCGCACTGAGCGCCACCGGAGCTAAACCTGGCCTGGGTATTTTAGGGAAGGGAGAGGAGAAAAGGTTAGGTCAGGCAGAAACCCTTGGATTAACCACTAGCCTTAGGTGACTTTGGGAGTGGTGTTCTACTCGCCATACAGTACTTCAGTGCCTAGTCAGGGGCAATAAGCTCTATATAAATCCAGTTACAATGAAGTGCAATATAATTACAGTGGTTTGGAGTAACAATGTCTTCTGATAACAGTGGGCATTCTGTTCAGTCTAATATAGATTCCCAATGCAATTGGTATAATGTTTGTGCCTCAAGGGGCCTCTGTTATAATAGTATTTCAAGACTTGTGGCTACATGCAAGCTTAAGGAGTTGAAGAAGGTATGCTGTTTGAATATGATGTCCAGACATTACATTTTAGTTATGTAAATATAATCATACATATTATTGGTCAAAAAGTGAACAGATTGTTCAACGATGTGTGTCCATTAAGAAGAAATGTGACAGATATATCAATGTTGCGTTTGTTAATTAGCAGACTTATCAGAAATCCACGGTTTTTGGAACATGGTATCTGTAAATCTGGGATGGAAAATGTGCATAAAAAAGTAAACTAAGGGCACATATGCTAAATGCTTACTGACACTCTGGCCAGTCTCCATAAATACACATTCATAAGCAATCACCAACTGTTCCAACCTGCTAAAAGAGTCCCACCTACAAAAACATAAATTGGACAAAGAAACACCCTGTGTTTCGTTGTTCTGGGAAATTGGGCTTTTTTAATAGATGTCACTTCTCAATAACACGCAAAGTTATATAGAAATGGTTTACCGTATGGTGGATTCTCACGTGTAAAATGGAGATTTCAGAATGGTGGCTGTGTGGTGTTGCAACTGTAAGTTTAGGTAGGTTTACAATAAAGAGCTTTCTATCAACAGCCATTCACACAGCAGCAGCCTTCTCCGTCCTCGCTTCTAAAGCCTGGAACGACACCCCCCTGCAATCAGAGCCACCTCTTCAGCTCTTGAATTCCTAATGTGGCCATGCGGTGCCAGAGCATCTCCTGGTCTTCTGTTCATGATCCCATTGTTCACTCCAGATTGTCCACTCTCGTACCCACGCTGGTAACATTTCTGCGAAGTTGCTGGATGCAGCAATTAAAATTATTATTATTATTATTAGATATTTGTAGAAAGCATGGCTTGCCGGAGGCCTCCCAGCACTAATGCAGGACCATTGAACAGATAAAGCTGACAGGTTATAAAGGAAAAATAAAGGTCTTGAGCTTTATACGAAACTGAAGTTCTGAGTTTTCTGACCGAAGCTCCAGTGGTAAAGAATTCCATAGGCGACCCACCTTGAAGGGAAATGATCTGCCTCCCCATCTTACTTTATTAGACTGAAATGGATTGATCAAAGAAGCAGAGGAATATCTGAGTGATCTCTGGGGGTTGTAAGGAGTTATAATATGCCTGAGAAAGGCCGGACCCCTATTGTGGAGTGCACGATGAACGTAGCAGGCAGCTTTAAAGTTAATTCGCTGTTCAATGGGGAGCCAGTGAAGGGAACACAGAGCAGATTTAGCCGAGTGGTGTCTCGGGGTACCCGTTAGAAGGCGGGCAGCAGCATTCTGCACCACCTGTAGTCTCTTTAGCACATAGGAAGGAGAACGGAAGAACAAAACATTCCCATAGTCTAGGCGAGACAGTATCAGGGCCTGGACAATGATCCTTTTAGCTACAAAGGGAAGAAATGTGAAAATCTTCCTATAGGTCCTCAGTAAGTAAAAGCAAGTAGCCGCCAATTTCTTTGAGTGACATTCCATTGTGAGGCGAGAGTCCAGCCAAAAACCTAGACTCTTTATATTATCTTTGGGCAAGTGAAGGTCATTTAGTCCATCTGAGACTAAGGCAGGGGGCTTCAAACATGAAAAATGTCCTACCAACATAACCTCCGATTTTACCTCATTTAACTTGAGTTTGCTATTCGCCATCCATTTGGCGACATCGGATAGGCATGAAGAGAGAGTGGCAAAATCTGAGCCGGTCCCAGTAGAAAAAGAAAAAACACAATTGAATGTCATCGGCATGAGACACAAGAGACAATCCATGGGGTTCCAGCGATCTTTGCCAGGGGGGGCATATAAATATTGAAGAGCGTAGGGCTTAATGAAGAACCATGTGGAACCCCTACAGGTCAGTGGGAAGATATCAGAATAATAGGATTTATCCAGGACTTGAAAAGTTATTTGACTCAGATATGAGGAAAGCCAATTGAGGCACATACTTTCAATTCCCATTTGAGAGGCTCTGCAAAGAAGAACTTTATGATCTACCATGTCAAAAGCGGTGCTTAGATCTAATAAAATGATTGCTGCATATCAGCCAGCATCCACATGCCGTTTAGTGTCTTCAGTGACAGCCAACAAGGCTGTTTTGGTGCTGTGGAGTGGTCTGAATCCCATTTGGGTATTATGTAGAAGATTATGTTCCTCTAGAAAACCTGAGACCGTAGAGCTGATATGTTTCTCGATTATTTTTGACACAATTGGTCTATAGTTAGTGAAGCTGTGTCAAGATTGTTTTTTTTAATAGAGGCTTAACTACTGCATGTTTCCATTTTTGTGGGACATGCCCATGTAACAACGAGTCATTCAAAATGTTCATTAGCACCGGTGATATAGCTTTGGATCCTAGACCTAAGATAGAAGGGGGGAAAGGTCCAGAGGAGATCCGGATTTTATGGAGCCCAGAAATTTATCTAATAGATCTTTAGTCAGAGGCTGGAAATCTGAGAATGAGGCTTGAGGGGGCTGATCGTCAGGATGAGGGACAAAGTAATCCTCAGTGCAAGAATTACTAGGAAGAGTTGCTTGGAAGTCAACAATTCTCTTTTGAAAAAAACAGGCTGAGTCATTACTATGAGCACCCTCTACTATTTTCTTGACCGGAGGAAGTTTAGTTATTTCCTCAAAGTTAGAGAATACCTCTCTAGGAAAGTGTGAGGATCATTCGATCCTGGAGGTATAATGGGTGGTTTGTTCCGCCTTAATTTCCAAATAGAAAGACTGACTCGTATTCCTTTAATCACTTTTGAGACCAGGACCTTATGATTTCCTCCACTTTCTCTCCATCCACTTACATTCTTTTTTTAAATCCAGCAGATGGGGAGTACACCAAGATGAATTATTTTTCCGAAAGGTCTTAACCATAGTTTTAGTGGTTAGAATAATATCTAGAGATTCCAGAACCCATTTGTCAAAACCCTCAGCTGTATAGTGTTGGGGAAGAGTGGAGGAGGCAAACTGGTTCGTTAATGTGTCCATCCAGTCGTTCTTCTTCAGCTTTGACCATTGACGCCCCATTAATTTTGCACAAAGCTGATGATTTACAGGAAGTTGGGTGGGGAGACTAAAAACAGTAAAAAAATTGTCCGACCAAACCAAAGGAAGAGGAGCCTGGGCTAGTAGTTTAGGGAAATTACTAAACACTAGGTTGATTCTATGACCATGAAGGTGATTGGGGCTGGATATTAGTTTTGGTAAATCCAAGGCTTTTAAATCTGTGAGTAAGGTTTTGGCGGGAGCATTGTGAGGTTCCTCTACCTGAATATTAAAATCCCCTAAAATGGTACAATTTGAATATTTACAAGCAAACTCTGCCACACAATCAGGCAGAGCCTGCAAAAACCTACCATGGGGGCCCGGAGGACGGTAAATTAAGATACCAGAAAAAGTGAAGGTGTCATCTATGTCAAAGAAGAAGGCCAGGCTTTCACAGTCTGGGATACAGAAGGGGTGGGAACAACAGTGAATAGAATTCTTGTAAATTATTCCAATCCCTCCTCCTCTTCTCTGAGGTCTATCTAGGTACTGTAGGGAGTAATCTGAGGGAAGGGACATAATTATATCAGGAGTGGAGTCCTCAGAGAGCCAAGTTTCTGTCAAAAACAGAGCCTCTGGGGCATAGTCATTTAACAATGAATGAATATACAGTTTGTGTGCAGGTAAGGAACAACAGTTAAACAGCAATAGCCTGAAAGTCTGTTCTTTCTCCAGTCTTATATTCACAGGGAATATAGACTGAGGATTCAATTGACGAGAATCACCAATTGAAGGCAAATGGGTTAGAGGGGGTGTAGCGGGCTAGGCCAGTATTGACCGGGAGTCACTGTGTTGATATTAAGGGCCATAAGAGATTGCCTGGAATAGCTTAGTCTCACAGGGGCTAAGCTTATAGCCTTTCCTGGCCCTGGACCTGGCCAGGCGTGGACGGGCACAGACGGGCTTGCCTTTGGTGTGCCTTTGGCGCGCCAGCGGCGCGTCCGTTTCATGGGCTCTTTTATGGGCCCAGGAAGCAGGAAACAACAACTAGACCGCAGACAAAGGAGGCGGTTCTGTTTGGCACAATGAACTGGTTGGAAAATGGCCTCTGGAATGAGCAAGCAGTAAACAGTGCACACGCTAGAAAATAGAATTCCCTGAGGGCCCAGGTGTCTCTGAACACGGGCACTGGGTCCTCTGGGAGAAATGCGTGTCCAGAATATTTGAAAACAAGGTTTTATAAAGTGCAGAGATTATTTATCAAAATTAATAATTTAAGAGCAAATGCAAGAGTGCTAACTGAAAAAAGCAGAGCTTTACCTCCTAAGGATGTCAAGCAGCTATGGAAAATCCATTTTGTGTGAGCCAATCTCAAGGTGAATGTCGTTCAGGAATAGTCTTGTGTGAATGGGGTAAGCGATGGGAACCCAGAGGGCCTGTGAGGATGGTTCACCTTTGCAGCTCATGTCTGCTGCGGAAGATTTAGACCAGAGGAAGATGACTTAGCTTTCTCTGTAGCTGCGCCCCTTGGCATGGTAATAGAGGGAGGTGCTGCTGCAGGTCAGATACCTATAGTTGGAAGGGGATAAGCAGCTCCACACTTTCTCCATCACCGGTTAACACCCTGAGTTTGTTTTGGAAGCCTTGGCCTCGGTTGCAGGGAGGCATTAAGGCAGGAGGGCACCTGAGAAGCAAGTTCTTTCTGCAGGGGAACTTCCAAACAGCTCCCTACGGGATGATTCTATGTTCTGTGAGGGCAGAGCCTGTGTAGTCGTGCAGTCCAAGGGGAGGAAGGAGGGTAAGGGGCAAGTGCACTGAGTCTCTGTGACAGGTAGCCCCAGGTGCCCCTCGCATGTCAACAGCTGAAGGTTGAGAGCCAGCAGTCAGCATCAGATCAGGAGGTCCCTTGAGTCAAACCATGCCTTCCAGCCGGAGGGTAGGCAGGAGGATCACTCCAGGAGTGCCACCCCAGCTAGGCAAGCGCAATCTGTCTTCATGACCTTAGCGGTCAGAATCTGGGGTGGGTCCCCGCTAAGGCTCCAGGATAAGTCCGTGCTTTGTCATCCCTGGGGCACCAGCTGCCTCCCAGCCCGACACCCCAAGTGAAGAGGGAGGCCCACTCCCACTCGCCTCTCCAGTCCAGGTCAGCCCCCACTGACTGAACTCCAGGAGCTCCAAGGTGCCCCCTTTGTGCGATCCTCACTTCGGCAGAGCTCCGCCCTATCTACTCTGTCAAGGAGCTCACCCTGCCGGCTGATGCTAATAGGGAGGCAGTTCAGGGACCACCACCAAGCCCAGTCACACGAGGCCGAAGAAGTGGGCCCAGGAGCAGAGACAGTGCGACAGAAGAAATGGGGGCCAGCTCCTTCGGCAGCCCACTAAGCCGCTCTACTCCGGGATTTGGATTCTCTTTCCCATGTTTACATCCTAAGGCCAGAGGGTCGACCAAGGCCTTGCAGCTGTCAGATTCTCCTTTGAGTCCCCGGGGCTCACCTTATTGCTGCTCTGGGGCTTCACCGAACCCGCTCCGTCACCTGCACAAGATGCCGCTGTCTGCCCTGCTCAGGAGAAAGTCAGTTGGCGTAGCCCCCGCTGAGAGGGGGTACGGCAGCGTAACCCAAATTTCAGTCACCCCAGAGTGTACGGGTAACCCCAATTTCAGTTACCCCGGAGTGTTAGGGGCCACATGACTGGATATTGATGGGGCTGGTGGAACAGGCAGGAATCAGGCTTTAATGCCCATGGGGGCTCAGAGCACAGACGAGTAGCGGCCTACTCAATTCCCAGTCCAGTCACACCTCCCCACTTATGTCATCTTTTCATGGCCATCTCACAATTGCTCCCGCTGAATGCCAGCAAAAGTTTACACTCCCTATGTGACCCGAATAACTCTTCTTCTTGCTCTGTCTCCAATTTACTGATCTATGTGCCCCACGTAATCCACTAGTTCACACTAATTAGTCTTACAACTTGGTCATTCTAACCCAATTGGTGATCGCCAGTTTTAAATCATCTGATAATATTTTGAATGCTAGATTAACAACATTTTTACGCTTGACATCAAAAAAACTGAACAAACAAAAAAAGATGAATTTAAATGGGGCAGGTGAGTGAGGTCTTTTAAGGTTTGATAAACGTTTTTTAAAAGTGGTTTTGAAATGATTGTGTTTTATCTTTTATTCTGAATATTGTAGGTGGGTGGGTACAACTGTTGACTTGTGATGAGTAACAGCCTCTTTAGTTCAATACTTTAATTTGCACTTTATTGTAATATTGGGGGATTGATAGGGTTATACTCTATGAAAAAATAGGGGGATTAATCCCTGGAAAGTAAAGAATATATGGACCACATTTTAAATACTGTTGTACTTTAAAACCAACGTACCTCGTCTGTCATAAATTGTACGGTCCTAGGAGCATGTTCTTGTTGTAATATATGCTTTTGCTTTACTCAGTTTTTTTATGTAGTGCATTAATTTTATGATTTTATGAGTATACAGTAAAAATGTATTTATGTGTTTCAAATCTTGTACTTAGTATAGTGTGTTGGTTTTGAATAACTATGCAATTTAACAAAAAATAAATACAAATAACCTAGTAGGAGTTATGTGACAATAAAGTAACCCTAGTGTAAATACTGTTACCACGCCTTGGAGGTTTTCCCTTGAGCAGTTACCTCTCAATTCCATGGATCAACATTCAGACTGAAAGATAACATGTAGAATCAGGTTTGGCATGCAAGAAAATGACACGTGTTCCCTCTATCTGAACTTTTTCCCTTGTGGAAATCACTCCCTTTAATACCCGGAGGAGCTTGTACTGTGAAATATGTGGGTCGGTGTGAAATTCACACATGACTTGGAACACAGTCAGAATCCCATCCCAAGTGTCCTTTGTAAGTGATACAGTTGTCCATTCTTTCTGCGTCCGGAGTGTCACTTCTCCATGCCCACACCCCAGTAGTATCCTAAAGTGCCCCGAAGGACTCTTCTCTGTGTGAGTCTGCATATCCCATCTCTGTGCATGCTGTTGCATTGACCCTCTCTACTGGATCAAAGGAACCTCTTCCATCTTTGTCCCACCCAGATGTTCTCTCACCATGCCCCAAGTTCCAGTTGCCTCTATATCCCAAATACCCTGTGGCATAACTAAGGTCCCCACAGCCCTCGCGGTGCGAGGGGCCCAAGTTCCAGGCAGCCCCCTCAGGGCAGCTTCCTGCCCTGAGAGCTCCTGGGTGAGCCTAAAGGGGGCCTCACCCTGTTCTTTGTCCTGCACACCCCAGTTTTGTTACACCACTGCAGTTAACTACACATAAGTGTCAAATGACCCCCTATTTGAAGCCTAGATCGTCAACATGCCTTCTGTGCATGCCCGAAGACAGCACCTCCCTTTGTCTCCTTTTCCATACCCCACACATGCCATCTACAAAAGGCTTCAAGGTACAGCAGCACCAAACAGCCACTTTCTGGTGCCCTCTCACACTATGCACTACGTGCCCTCTATGATCAGTTGGACCCCTGAGCTCCTTCTAGGTGTTTTAACCATCTGTGTTCATTCCACCAATCAACCCCTGGTGCCTTCAGGTTCATGCCTTTCCTTAAATTCCCCACTCTCAGTGCCTCTTGGTCCAGTTTTTCTCTTCCTATGTAACTCAGGGGCAATGAGGCAGTTCTTGTACCAACCTTTTTGGTTGTCCCTAGAAACACAGGAAGGTGATACTCTTGCAACACCACTGAATTGCCCGGTGCCCCCTTTTCAGGCTTTGACTTTCAGGAGGCAGAAAGGCCAAACAGGTCAGGTTTACTCTTTGACGGCGGTGTCGTAGAATGCTTAGTTCAACAAGTTCTTGAATCTCTCGCAATAAGTATATTCTCCAAGCAGTGTATTTTATTTTTAAAAAGCAATAAGATTTTATTTACAGTTGAAGAAATATGTTCAGTAACTTCTGCATTTTATGTCATAATCATACTCTAAGAATGCTTCGTTGATATTCTGTATCATTTAACTTAGATGGAGAAGCTGTCTACGGGTGACAATGATACAATAGTAACAGAAACAGAATTAAGCCTAAATACAACGTCTACTGTCGCACACACCAGTAAGGCCCTCTGTTCAGTTCTTACTCAGTTTCTTAGACGAACTTCTTGGCTGGTGGGAACATGGGCTCACTCCCTGGTCACTATTTACTTTCATAAAACCGTGTCCTGTATATTCTGAAAACTGCTGGGCAGCGGTGCTAGTGGCAAGACTTATAAAATAAGAAATCGTTTCGAGTGTCCTGGGTTCCCTTTGATGGTTTCACTTTGGAGCTTCCATACGATGAAGGGTGAGCTTCCATGTGTCAAACAGCAAAGCTACTGGTCTTCAAGCCCCGGGGACTGGCTGCGGGCAGGCTATGCACAGCAAACACACCACACTTCTTGAAGTACCTGAAGTGAACAATGTTCAAACACAGGCTCAAACTATTTCTATTGCTGTTTCTCATTTTTCAAATATTCTTCTCAGCTAATAAAGGTTAGATCTTACTTTACTTACATTGCTATATGAACCTGACATCTTTTCCTCATTGTTTAGTATTTATAGAGTGCATGTTCTCTCCGAAGAGCATCTAGGCATTGAAAAGACTACCTCTGCCAGTACTGGAACAAATAGCTAAAAGGATGGTATTATTAAGACAAGTTAGCTGAACAGAAAACCTTTAAGTGAGCTTGAAAAAGAGAAAAGATTCTGAATCGTATGCAATTCAATGTGTTTGCCATTCCACAATTCGAGACTTAGATGGCTGATGAGGTTTCCCTGGCACATGCAAGGTTGAACTGGGGAACACGCTGAAAAAATAAGTCAGAGCAGAGGGATCAGGCACAAGAATATTTAACAATCTCTCCTTAAAACTGAAGATATCTATACCATAATAGATTTTGTACTTATGGGAGCCTTTCACAGTTTGCAACAATGGAGTTTTTTTCCTTACCACTGCCAAGTGGTCATATTTTTGTAAGTCAATGGCCTTTTAAACTGCAAAATTTTGAATATCACATATTTGAGCTTTCGGTTTGAGCCAATAAAACAGGTACAGGGCCTTTACCAACTGTTATAGCCCTTGACAGAAGGTTGTAATTCTACCTTAGAACATTGGGATGTTGAAAGCTCCATTGAAGACAATGAAGTGGGTCAGCTCCAACATTCCAATGTTTGTCTTTATTTTTTTATTTCTAATTTAGAACATCATTCCCTCGGTAGGTGAAAAGTTCTAATATAATTTTAGCCCCTCTGGCGTACTATTTGTTAAAGATCCTCTTCCTCATTATAGGCCATCATCTGTGGCTCAAGCCAATAACCTAAGCTCAGTGCCTTTAACAACTGGTATAGCCTCAGCAGTGAGTTATAATGCTAAATTAGAACACTGGACTGTTGGGAGCTCCATTGGAGACAATGGAGTGCTCAGGGCTTTTACTTGCCAGTAAAAGCCCAGTCGTCAACATTCCAATGTTCTTTGTTCACAGCAATAGCTGTGAACAAAGGCCTTAGGGAGCCCGAGGGAATTTTTATCCCCTTGGGCTCCGTGAGGACTTTGTTTATTTATTAGAACATTCTGCCCTTTAGTGGCAGAATATTCTAATTGCCTTATAGCCCTTTGTAGGTGGACTATACCGGCAATTAAAATCCTGCTCGCATTGACACTGGAGCGGGCCTTTAATGGCCGGCATAGCCTGCTAAGGCAGGCTCTACGGCTACATGAGAACACTACAATATTGAGAACTTCATTGAATAAAATGAAGTGGATTCGGGCGAAATGGCTAGAGTAGACGTTCTGTTCTGACATTTCAATGCTTGTCTTTCTGTTTTTCCCTATTCAAAACGTGCTACCCTAAATGAAGAATTTTTCCAAAAAAGGCAATGTGTGTAAAAGCATGAAGAGGAATCCACTTTCACTTATGCCTAGAATGAAAAATCTTCATTAAGCCAGGTGTCCAGTTATATTTAACAATGACTGATGGCGCAGACGAGGGCCCTAAAGAAAGGACTGTTAGACCTGTCATACTTAGGGTGGTCTTCCCCCTAACTTTTACTCATTTTTAAAAAACAAATTCTGGCCTCGTGTTTGCTGGCCTTATGACTCTGCACTTTGCCACTCCCACCAGTGCTAAAATGCCTTTGCTTTCTCCACTAAACATGTTCATATTGGTTTATCCCCAATTAGCATATTTAATTTACTTTTAAGTCCCTAGTAAAGTGGTACTGCATGGCCTGTAAAACAAATGCTACTAGTGGGCCTACAGCACTGGTTGTGTCATCCACTTACATAGCCCTTTAAACATATCTCAGGCCTGCCAATGCAGACCCTGTGTGTGCAGTTTTAAACTGTCATTTCTACCTGGCAAAATAAACCTTTTGCCAGGCTCAAACTTTCCTTTTTAATACCGATGTCACCCATAGGGTAGGCCCTGGACAGCCAGAGAGCAGAGAACAATGTACGTAAAAAGTAGGACTTGTACTTTTATATGATCTGGTAGTGAAAAACTCTTAAATTTGTTTTTTACTAGTGCAAATCCTATCTCTCCCAGAGTATAACACTGGAGTTGCCTCATTACCTGGACATGTGGATAGTCTGCCAGGAATAAGGACTGCTGTGCTGCTGAAGAACTGCCACTCTGCTGGACACCTGCTCCGCTGTGCTGACCTGCTGCCTACTGCCCTCTTGCCTAGGTGAGAAGGTCTGGACCTGCATTTCTTGAACCAGGAACATCAAGTGACCCCAAGGGCTAGTTGGCTGGCCCCCTGATATGGGGCCTCAGCCTTCCAACAACTCTGTATCTGCACCTGAGTTCTGCCATCTTTGAGTATACCCTGCCAAGTGGTGCCACTCCAGACCTAGACCCCTGAAAGTGGGCTTAAGGTGCTTTGCAGCCTCTGTGGATCAAGTAGAACCAACGCATCACCTCTGCTGTGTGATGCAACCCTGAGCAGAACTGATGCATCTCCTTTGCTGTGTGGATTGAACCTGTTGCAGAGGCTGACATCACCGCCCCAGCCCATATTGCCTTCAGAACTGCCATTGCACAATGCATCCTTGGGGCAGGCTCTCGCATTTCATGTTGACAGCAGCCTCGATGACGATGCTGGATTTTGCATTGCAAGCTTGGCCAACAGGATGCTCGGCGGCAACCCAAAAGGACCTTGCACCTTAGCCCCACTGCATCTCCGCTGCACAACGCATCTTCGACGTGGATCCATGCAACACTCCGCAACCCAGGATTAAAGGTACTATGTTCATGGGGCCTAACTGGGTCCTTGTAGCTCTAGCTGGGACTTTGTCTCGGTCCGGCACAACCAGATATCCACAGGTGGCACTTCACATCTTTTGGCGCTATTTTCTCTAAAAAGTTTAAAAGACATTGGGGGTTATTACAACTTTGGAGGAGGTGTTAATCCGTCCCAAAAGTGACGGTAAAGTGACGGATATACCACCAGCCGTATTACGAGTTCCATAGGATATAATGGACTCGTAATACGGGTGGTATATCCGTCACTTTACCGTCACTTTTGGGACGGATTAACACCTCCTCCAAAGTTGTAATAACCCCCATTATTTCTGGTTCTATGAACTGGATTTTTGGTTGTTGTATTTATTAAAAATCACTTCTATTTTTCTAATAGTGTTGTGGGGTCCTTTTGTGGTGTGTTTTCACTATTTTATTATTTGAAGTGCTGCACAAATACTGTAAACATGCCTCTATGCTAAACCTGATTGCTCTGTTCCAAACTACGAGAGGGTTGAGCACAGGTTAATTTGGGGTTTACTTGTACCTTAACCTGACAAGAATTGTGGTTGCTGCCTGATCAGGGCTTGACACAACAGCTTGTTTAGACCAGTGAGTAGCAACTCCCACTTGTTACTATTCAGCTTGAGGAAGCTGCAGCTGGCACAGTCTCAGCAATTAGATAGAGATTGTGGATGAATTTGATCAAGATGGACAGATCTGCTGAGGGTCATCTGTGTACGACAGTGTAGAGCATCTATGGGATCCAATTAGTTGCATCAGTGCTTTACCATAAACATCAAATAGTATAGGCGATTGGAAAGACCCTTGTGGTACACTACATGAACAGCAAAGGTGAGGACCTTAAAAGTGGAAGTACTAAAGACTGGTAATGCCAGTCTGGAAAAAGTGGAAAACCAGACTGCTACGATTCAGAAATCCCCACATCGCTGAGCCCAACAAGATTGTGATGTGATTGGATTTGTTCAATGCAGAAGGTACACCCAAGAGGATAGCACCTGTTGAATCTCCGCCATCGGGTTTCTCAAATTGTCCATGGCTGTTTAAAGCGCAGTTTTTGTACTCCATTTACATACTGGGCTAGGAATCCAGCTGTCAATGCTTAGGCAAGCTGGGTTCTTCAACGAACGCCCCTCCTTGCACAGGCATAATGTGGCACAAGGTTTTACAAAGCAACACAATGCTTGCATTGCGCCACTTTGTAAATATGGCGCATGGTAAATGCCAACCTAATGCCACTTTTGCGTCAAACAAAAGACACAAATGTAGTGTAATAAATATGCCCCATAGAATTATCTATTGTTTCTTAACAAGTGGTGCCACCATTCCCATGGCCACTGAGCCGGAGGTCAAGCAGAGATTGAACAAATCAGTGGGAAAGGAAATAAGTGCCAGGGATAAAGCTGGAAAGGTGACACTAGGCAAATGCCATCAGTTGTGGATCCTGGGTCATAATAGCAGTTGAAGAGGCCATCTGTGTTCTCAAGATGTAAAGAAACATGACGTGGGCGCCATGACATTTGCTATCTACAATTCCATAGTGGATCATAGATATTTTGAATTGTTAAGTTAAATAACCCAACCCTATTAGCTCATCACAGAAGTCCTGTGTTGGAGTTCCAACCTTCATTCAGCATGCTAGCAGTAAAATGTTTTTGACTCCTCTAAAAACTGATGTGAGGAATTGTCATGTGCAGAGATAGAGAAACAAAGGTGTTCTGATATGGCTTGAAAATAACTTTTTCACATTCTCTAAGATCTTACTTGTAGTGCACACTGTCCTCCATGGAGTAGGGTTGAGGAAATATCATTTCTAATTATGTGACTAGGAGTTTTTCTCCTTTAATCACACTGAGACAGTTTATTAACCTTCCTTTGCAAATGTATTTTGTTTGTGCTTCTCGAGCTGGCTTCTAATTAATACTTGATCTGAGGGTACCAAACTGACCATCAACATGAGATGACTAATGAGTTGTGCCAAAAGGACGATCAACCTTTCACAAGCATTGGCTATGTTAATTGTGGTTGAAGAACGCACTGACTCAGTGCCTCAAAACAATAAAACATGACCAAAAGTACATCCCACTTCATTGTCTGACCAGTACACGAACTCCACTACATCACCTGAAGTAACCTAGGCAAAGTTAGGTTACATAAAATAGATTATGGGTGAGGAATATTTAATTAAAATAGTTAACTTTTTATTACTTTTTAAAGAGCAGGGGATCACCTCTCCATCCGCCACTCCCACAGAGATGATGTAATGTCAGTTGATGTCGTGGAGGGGACGTGTCAGGTGATGTAGTAAAATACAACTATCTAGATTACAGGGTAGGGGCAGAAAAGTCTCACAGAGTTTCTGGGACATAAAAATGGTCCAACGTGTGACCTGTTTGGTGTGTATGTCCAGTAACCATCTAAGAGATGATGAAGAAACGGATGGTGTTAAGTTCAGAGGAGAGAGAGTTAACAGGGAACTTTTCCCCTGAATACTGTGTGGAATATCTTGAGCTCGCCAGCTGTTTCTTTTCCTGGTGAGAATAAAGTTTGCGAAAGAAGAGGTATTTTCTGGGGTTTTTTTCTCAGGAGACCGCTTATGTTAATTTCAAATAGAGTTGGGGGGTTGTTTAAGCGTTGCCATTAGCAGGGATGTGGAGTTTGTATTAGGAATTCATTTAAAATGTTTGCCTAAGTATTTTATGTTGATTCTGAGCCTTACTTTTTTCTTGGAAATATTGTTATAATTGTAATAAATTGCAACAGATATCTTTTTCGATTATTGTTCAGCACTCCTACATCCTTTGGTCAAGGTTCCTCTTCAACCACAAGGAATATATGAAATATGATTTAAAACATTGTTATTATACCATTTTGGGAATTACACATACTGCTTGGTGAGGATGAAATCACTTTGTAAAAGGCGCTGTAAAATTAGCTAATTAATTGATCTTACTGCAATCAATTTACTTTCTTTTTGCCTTTCTAATAGTCCATTTGTATTATGTCTTGTAAAGCGAAGGAACCACTAAAAAGTAATGAATATAAAGGGTGAGAGGAAGACAATGACAAAGTGAGTGTGCATAAATAAACTTTAATATTGAACTTGAGCGCAGAGTCATTTACAAAGCAGACATTCTATTAGAGGAAAATTCAGATGAACTAACTGGAAATGTCCAGGAAAAAACATATAAAACTATATAAATGAGGACTAATGTATACATTACTTTCAGGATGCACTGACGCTGATTTATCCCTATGATTATAGGGAGGGCATTCAAAGGTACACAGTTTATGCAGAGATATGCTTACATTGTGTTTTCCTCGTCACATACATCCTCCCCTTTACAGAGCAAAGGAACTGGCATTTTACCTCTTGTATCCTGGCCATTGACAACTGGATGACAATCAATTTCTTGAAAACAGAGATCATGTTTGGCACATGCAGCAGAGAGCCGAACGTCTGACATATGGCCTACTGAAATAGTGTGAAAACCATTGACAGGAAGAAAAAGAGTGGTCAGGATCCTAAACACTACTCTGCCACTGAATTTTCAGGGTGCTAAGTCCTGTTCTAACCATCTAAAAACCTCGAGAAAGAGTTTTCCCTTCTTGACTCTCCCTCGTGGAAGCAAAGTTGTTATGACGATGATTCTGTCTTGAATTAACTCTGCCCCACAGCAGTTGTCTTTCTTCTCTCAAAACACTCGATCCAACATCTACTAAATCTGCAAAACTTCTTTAACCTTATTGAGTCTTTAAAGACGCAACCATTCCATTGCAGCTGTTAAATTCTTGCACTGAATACTGGTACACCAGAGATTGTAGTCAGGTATCTTTCTATGGTCCACCCTAAGCTCCATAAAATTGGTCCTGCACTTTCCTTTGAAGATTCAATTTATGTGAGCCTTAGTGCCCTTGTCCACTCTTGAGGAGCTTGCAGGGTCCTTGTGGCACGATTTAGGAAACTCCAGACAGAAAGGCAATGCGTCTCTGTTGTTGCTTATCAATTCTGGGACAATTAAGTGCAAAACGCGTTAAGGGTGAGTAATGCATTTGATGTGCAGTTAGAAACAACCTTTCCCCCATTTTCTCTAAAGTTTGACCTGCTATTATTGAGGTATGTTTTTCACTGATCTACTGCTCTTGTACCATTACGGTGGGTAGCGCTGTGCTTAAAAAAAGCTTAGTAACATAATGTTACATAATGACTTATTGTCCTTAGAGTATGCAGGATGGGGTATGAATTAGAGGCTGGATGCAGATGTGAAGTGCTGAATGTCAGAACAAAAATATTGTCTAAAAAATATTGTGGATTAAATATCATTCAAAAAATATCTCTTTGTTGGTTGTAAATTCCCTATTATTAACCCCACTAAACTAATATTTTTGTAAACAGTATTTGGGAGACAACATTTAAAAAAAACGATAGAGTTGTTCACGGTATCCTAGTGCCCTACCGTTGTGAAGGAAATAGTGGGGCATGTTGACTGTAAGTGTGAAGAAATTGGAGAAAATATTGCGTTGGTGATAGACTTGTATTGTACTCATACTATATAGTCACTGAAGATGAGGTGTGCTTTGATGATGGAGATGTGAAGAAATGGATATTAACGTGGATGAAAGTGTGAATTAATTAGAAAACTGTGTTGACTGCTTAGTGGGTATATGGAGGAACAGTAGGGAGAGCTGGCTAATGACATCAAAGAATGGTTGGGAGAATTGGCTTGTAAGGTAATTGAAGGAAGTTGGATGAAGGCTTAACATCAGAAGCTAATATAGCTAGCTAAGGGAAATACTTTCACATACGGTTGTTAGCTAGGTTGTATTCTTTCATTGCATAGCAGTGAAGGCTGCAGACACAGAGGCTGCAGGTGAGAATTTTCAGGCACATCCCTGGTTCAACATATTTTTTTAGCCTGGTACCATCTAACAAAAAAAAAATCGAAAATACAAGCAGTTGATGGAAAAGAGGTTACACGCTGATAATGTTGACAATATTTCATTTTAGAAATGAGCCTCCACAAAATCACAACTAGCAAATGTGCAAGCATTGTCCTCACTCCAAGGTCAAGGGGTGATATCCTGAGGAGGTTACATCCAGTTTCTCCCTTCTGTACAGCATCCCTGCCAATGTCTTGACGCTGGACTTTTTCTCAGTCCAAAGGGAACTTAAAGGGATAGTTTTCTTGAATGAGGTAATCCCTTCAATTATAAAGCAGAAAAAGCACAATGGATTACATTCTGCAATCTCTTCCAATCAGAAATCTGATTAGGTGGCAATGACATTCTGTCGGGTTTTGTAATAAAAAGTGTAGCTCTTCTCGCCAAGTTTTTAACATTACCACTTCTTCCTCAGTTTTGTTTTAGACAGGTTCTCTCAATATATGTGAGGAGGGCAGTGTCTTGAAATGATTTTGGAGGGGCCAGGCAGGGGACCTTCTCCTTCGGGACCATCAGTGTCACGTTAGTTATATTCATCCATGTTGCAAAATCCAACAGACCACAGTGACATATGAAAGAGGTGTCTTTAAGATCCAGGAATTTCAGTGATGGCAAATGCATCCACGCCACTGGTGAAACGGTGACAAACCTGTTACTTTTCAACCTCAGAATTTTTAACGATGCCAGACTCTCAAAGAGCTGGTTAGGAATAGATGACATTGAGTTACTGGAGAGATCTAGATTTTGTAGAGACACCAGGTCCTGAAGCAGGTTTTCTGGCAAGGTTGAGAGATAATTTTGAGATAGGTCTAAGGATATCAGTTTCCTCAAATTACAGAAGATGTTCAGGCAAGCCCCCGAGGTCCACACTGTACCCAAGGAGTTGTGGGACAGATCCAGAATACGGAGATTGTTGTCTTCAGGAATCAAAGCCTCTGGGTTGGCAGAACATCTAGAGATCATGTTGTGAGACAAAAAGAGGTGTTCCAGTGTTCTGATAGTTATGATTTGCCGGAACTCTCCTAGATCCTGCAGGCGGTTATAGGCTAAGTCAATGAGGGTCGCATTGCCGGCAAACGAAAGGATGCCATAGACGTGCCTTATTCGATTTTCTCCCAAAAATACATTTTTCAGGCTAAGGAGCTGCATAGACGGGATAGTGGTCAGGGAATTGTCTCCCAGATTGAGAGATTTCAATGAACTTAAATCACTGAAAGCATTATACTGAATGGCACCAATGTGGTTGGATTTAAGATCTAGGGACTGAAGGGGTGAGTATTTCAGAACTTCAAAACTTTCTCTATACACCTCACCTAAAAGGTTGTAGGACAGATTCAGTGTCTGTAGATTATGGAGCCCAGAGAAGGCCTCCTTGTCAAGCCTGTTGATCTTGTTTGAGGCCACATTTAGTGACTGGAGTTGAGGAAGGCTTGAGAAGACCCTGGAGGACAACCTGGAAATATATCCATTTGAGAGATCCAAGGACAAGACATTGCTTTTATTCAACCCAGAAAATGTTGCTTCATTGACATCCTGTATGTTTCCAAAACCAAAGGAGCTCCCTATGCTGCTAGAATATTGCATCTGCACATGACGCACTTGGGTTCCGGCAATAGTCTGGAAAAATTGTTCAGCACCCTGCACATTCCAAGCGTTGGAGGAGATGTCCAGGGTGTCGATGGTGATGTTGTAGAAGGGGTTGGTACACTCTGGTTGGCTCATTCTTGAATCTCTATATGACAGTTGGTTAGAAGAGAGGTCCAGCAGAGAAAGATGGTGGCCTCGAAGGTGCTGGAGATCGTTTCCACACAATGCACTGATTTTGTTGAGTTTCAGGTGCAATGACTGCAGCATCTTCAAGGCACTGAAGCTGGGATCAGGCCTTACCATTTGGATCTGATTGCCTGTGAGATCCAGCTTCTTCAAAGACAGAAGGTCTTCAAAGTAGCTGTTCTGCAGCACTCCATCCTTTAAGTCACTGTGGTCAAGCAAAAGGACTTCCAGTTTGCCCAGGCCTGCAAACGCTTTGTCATGGAGCATTAGATGTTTGTTCCCACCCACATCGAGGAAGGTCAGGTTTCCAAGCCTCCTGAAGGCACTCTCTCCAATATACAGTTTGCCTGCTAACTGCATGCCCAGCGTCAGGGTTTTGGCACATCCCAGGGGAGGGAAGGAAGACTCTTTAAGGTATGTGATGTTATTGAAAGACAGGAGAATCACCTCTGTAGATAGAGATATATCTGGTATGGTCAAATGTCCCTGTGCCATGCAGTTCGCCACAATGGTATTCTTCACAAGCCTAAGGTTACAGCTGCTGGGGGCTGCCATGGCTGAGCATGTGGCAAGGAGGATGATCCAGCAAAACATGGTACCTAGAAAGAAAATAAAATCTATTAAGACTAGACTTATTGGTATTAATTCCACATTGGTACTAAAACAACAGCCCAGCAGACACTTCCTGATTCACTGCAGGATTGTTTGTCACATTGAGATAAGTGGTGAAGCTTTAGTTGAAAGTTTCTGGCCGGCCACGGCCTTATTGCAAAGGCGTGGCCGTGCTCAGGCTTCAATACAGAGGTAAGCCACCATTCTGCATAAATATAGTAATGTGACACTCACTGAGCCACAGTTCGGTGGCATGGGACCTGAGTCCCGAGTCCTAAGATGGCTGCCACCACTCCCTTGTTGATGTGACCATGGTACCAGGGTGTCTGCATTGATGCAGGATATTTTTTGTGCAGGAAGGGGCACCTTCCTGCACAAAAACAATCCAGAAAGGTGTTTTCCTCTTTCTGTGTGTCCTGCAGAATGCACACAAAGGGAAAGCGGAAAAAACGATGTGAAGTAAACATATTTCTCCTCACTACGCCTCCCTTGGCAAAATGTAATGTTTTGAAGCATCCTCATGTTTACATAGTTTTGTAAATCTTGGAATGTGTTAATATTCATGAGTGTTGCGTGGGAACACCCACTGCAACGCCCATGGAATGACTCCCTGGCACAGAGTAAGACAACGCTGCAACTTGTGCTACTTTGTCTTACTCCATATCTTTGAGGATATTCAATGCCACACAAAGTGGGTTTGCGTGGCCTCATAGATATGGTTGGGAGGTTTGTGCCTCTGGAGTGTCAGAAATAATGACACTCCAGCATCACAAGTCTCTCATAAATAAGCTCCAGAATCTCTCAAAGATCTAATCTGATTCCTTTTCCTGCGAGCCACCCAGATCAACTCTATAGTAAGGAGTAATTCTGACTATTGCAACAGCCTCTTTGTCGATCCCACACTATTCTTAGCCCCTCTTAGAACAAGTAACAATCCTTGATACGCAGATTCCTTTCAGCCTCTCTAGACACAAAAACAGCCTCATACTTAACGCAAGCTAGTGCATGTTTGCCAAAAACAGGACCTACACAAACTCCTTATGCTGGCATTCCAACGGGGGGCTAGAACAATTTTCTGAATGTGGGCGTTGGCCAGGGGCATAGTCTCATTAAACTAGAGGGGTCTAAAAATCATAGTGTTATTGAACGAGTAATGTGGTAAGTTAACAAAAAGCACTAAGGGCCAGATGTACAAAGCATGTTTCAAGTCGCAAAGGGCGAATCTGGCAATTTGTGACTTTAAAAATGCTATTTGGGATGTACAAGGCCCAAACTGCAATTCGGTAACTAGTTACTGAATCGCACTTTGGGCTTTGCGATGCGGTATTAGGAAGCGGCGTGACAAGGGTGTCTCTTTCTAATACCAAATCCAGTTGGTATGTGTGATTGTTTTGTGACCGCGAATGCGGTCGCAAAACAATCGCAGTTCGCACCAGTTTCAAACTGGTGCTAACCCATTCGCAAACGGGAAGGGGTCCCAATGGGACCCCTTCCCCTTTGTGAATGGCAATGAAAATACGGACCACTACCTGCTCTGAAAAAATTAAAAGAAAACGTTTTATTTTTGATTTTGGTGCATTATGATGCAATGTTCTTCATTAGGTGGAAAAATTGTTTCAATTTTTAGTCAAATGAGTCATTTAACAAAGACATTGATTAAAAAAAACGGGTTCAACCAGTAAATATGTATTGGTTTGTTGTCTCAGTCTTCAGAAATTGCTTTCAACGACATTCTGCAATTAAAACTCCAAAATGAGTCCATTTAAAATATTTGTAAACGTTAAAAGAGCTATTTTAACATTACTACCTTTTTAATACCCCATTCTTCATCCTCCATAGTACCTGATCATCAGAGTAACAAAAGTCAGCAATGCTATCTCTTTGAAGCCACAAACCTCGAACGTAGATGTACAATATAACCAAAAGTGCGGTGGTTCCCGTTGTCTTACTGATTTGCCTCCAGGTTTGGGGAACTGCAGAAGCTGCTGCACCGTTAGTTTCAGTGCCCCCTGGATTTAAGGTTATCAACCACACACCGCCTGGTTATCGCTCATCAGAAGCTTGTTACCTGTACTCCACAAGACCTCCACACCCAACTACCTTCGTCGCCTCCCCAAACTGATTTCACTACCTAAAGAATCTACTCCCTAATGCAAAGCGGGCAACAGCCCTTCCTAGGTTCAGTACCGTCCTCGCAGCTCACCTGCTCTGGCTCGAGCATCAATATAGCTCACAAATGATCCTGTCAACTTAATTAGACATATGGCCTCCCCTTTAGAGTTTTTCTGAAGAGAGTGTGTAGGAACTCTATATTGAAGTGCATAGAATTCAATTATCTACACCAAACGAATCAGTCTCCGCAGGAGACTGGCCACATTTATCCCTACATATCCAATCCATGTCCTAGGCATGGACAGGAGGAAATGCTGTTCTTCCATATGGGATGAGAATGCCTTAGACTGCCGAGGGCTGCCACATGGACATTGCCAAATGTGCCTAGTGGGACTAACTTATATGACCTTATGACCTGCTAAATGGGGACATCCTATCAATAACTCTAGCCAAGCAATAAGATGGGTGAAAGCTGAAATCAATGTGATTAGGAAACTAAGTAGGAAGCGGGGCACCACAGTCACGGCGCAGGATTTCTCAGGAGAGACAGTCAATCGCCATGATAAGGTAATAGGTGATAACATTTATAGCTCACTGAAGTGGTTTTATGACACTCCCCAATCATTAGGTGGGCTTAATTATACTGGCTACGGGCTAGTGGACTGGCAGAAGAAACCGTGCCCTGGGGGGAGAAGGGTGATAGTCAATAGGCTATTAGATCAAGCAAGCATAGCGCCTGGCATTGAACAATATTCAGGAGTTTGGTTGCTGTGTTCGATCGCGACCTAAAGTAGGATAGTGGTTTGACTGAGGGCAATTAGGGAAGGCACTCACAGTAATATACGTGGTCTTCAGTGTTTTTTATTGATTGATGTATCCTTCAGGAGAATATCGAACGCTTATAAAACATCAATAAAAATTAACTGAAAATAAAAAGTACATTGTTTCACCAATCTCCCATAAAAATATGCATATTTATATCATGTAATGTTATTATCTCCTTCATATACAGTACAAAATTATCGGGTTTTAAATATCCTACTACAAAGATATTGTAGCAAAAATAGATTGATGGGCAGAATATTACTAAGGTATAGTTTTATTCAATTTATACCACATATATTTAACTTGAAAATACATATACATCTGCAAGGTCCGTAGATGTGGTATTTAGAATAGTCTATTCTGACCAATCTATACTTATCTCCAAGTTGTTGTTTTTTAGTTGTCAATATTTGTGCTATGATATTCTTGTAGGGGCAACACGTGGGGTCCCTGGTCATTAATGGATACTCTGGCTAGCTATAGACACAATAAATGGAACACGTGGGCATGCTTCGCGAGAACCCAACGAAAGCAATGCATTCAACCGGGAGATAGCATTATTTAGCAAACAAAAATAGCTAAAAGCCCAACAGTGTGGTGTAGGCAAAGACAGGGGTAATATTGGAACTGGTAAAATGTAATCTGGGTACAGATCAACGGGTGCCTATCAAGCGCTGCGTCTAACAGTTCTGTGAAAATACTCTGGAGAGTACTCACCGTTTTGGAGGCTACGGATGGTTGCGAGGGTCATTCTTTCTTCTTGCGGGTTTGCTCCACGCGTTTTTCCAGTGGTTGGGCTCTCCTCATAGCCTTGCTTGTTAACACTGTGTCGCTTTTATTTAAGCTTCGTGGTGGATGGGAGTAACCGCTGGGAGGAAGTCCTGCTTTGACGTGGTTTGCTGTTTACCTTGAATATTTGGCAACTCTCGCGCTCAGGGAAACGGTTGGGGAAATTCCCCCACCATGAACAACGCAAACAGTTCTGTATCCCTTTCATGTTTGTGCAAGTCAAGTCCTCTGACTGTTGAACTCACAGGCAGGTCAGCTGAGGAGCATTGACTGTGATAGGCGCGGGTCCGACATTGCTGTGTGTGGCTACTGCAAGGGGTATTCGAAAATCATGAGTGAAACACACTGGCAGATACTTTTGAAGATTCTTAGCAATCGAATGGCATGGGTGATGCACGCCAGCATTGGGGTCTATTGTCAGAGCGGCTTATTGGTACCCCCACTGGAAGAACGCGAGGGCTGGGGTTTAGAAATAAATCCGCTTGCACAACTCTCTGTGTGTGGCGCCTGATTTAGAATTGCAGAAAGTTCTCTAATCAAAGACTGACGCACATCGGCAGTCCTGAGTGCGCATTAACTCGTTCATAGGGTTTTGCAGCAGGCTAAAGGGCACCGGCAGAGCAGTTTGGCGGCCACTGTTATGAAATAACTGAAAGTGCAGCTGACGGTGAAGAGGTGAAGTGTGTCAGGTGAACTAAGCATAGCCCTGGAGACGAATGAGCAAAAATTAGAGGTGCGTTAGCAGACCTCTGTGTGAGATATCTGAGTCAGCATTGGGTTAGAAGAGGGGCCAGGCACCGTGTCTAGAGGCCAGGCACCGTGTCTAGAGGCCAGGCACCGTGTTTAGAGGCCAGGCACCGTGTCTTGAGAGACTGGTTTTAAGGCGGGGAGGTCGCGCCTTTTTTGGCTCTCTTGTTAGGGGTGCAGGGAATTCCATCATGCTGAAAAGGTTCCAGTGCAGTGCCTTTAACTCATAACCTACAACCAGTTGAACTAGATATCACTGGAAGGCCCTGGTTCTTGGCCAACGGCCCTGAGGATCCCTTTATAGTTGTGCCTGTGAGAGTACGATGCCAGCTGAACGTCACAGCACCTTAATCCAGGGTCATGTGCGAGCATGTTGGCTACGTGCCGCCTCTCCAGAGCGAACGCGCCTATTGCTTCACTTCAGGAGTAAGCACATGGATGCTTCTGCAGTGTATTGTATTCGGGTTTATAAAGGGATTCGCGCCAGTTTTGAGACGCCTAAGAGTATTATCAGAATTGTGGAACGCTACAACTTAGAGGCGTGCATGTTTGGAAGAATGACGACTTGCATTGGCCTAGGTGGGAACTGTTTTAGGCTTTAAGGCTTGTGTGTGATGATGGTAAGGGTGCCCTTATTACGATATTGGTCGCAGCGCCTTTATGGAGCATAGAGGATTTCTTGCTGTGGCTGGTCAAAGGGGTGTTGGATACGGGCGTGACTTTTGTGGAAAGTGTTTTGGTGTCATGGGTGATGAGTAATACTCTAAACTGTCCACCCAAGAGTGACAGGTGCATCTGCGAAGCTTGCACTGGATACAGACAGCCATGGTGAATGTTCTAAAAAGTCCACTCAAATGTACCATAAGAGATGTCCCCTGGTTACTTGGAGTTGTGGTAAATTATCTGGATAGTCCACTTGGGAATTAGAAAGAGACGTCCACATGTATGCACTGGTTGTAGGCAGCCACGATAGGTATCCCATACAGTAATCCTAGGAATGACAGAGAAGCAAACCACAGCATGCGCAATGAATACAGATTGCCAGGGTAAATACTCTACAATATCCATCCAGTAGTGGCCTGCAGGTACCAAAGCAGTAGATTTCGGACAACCTTGTGAGCAATAGTGCTGTTAGTAGATTAATGTATTGTAATTAGGCCTGGGCGGAGTTCACAGGGTCCATTTCAGTGGAATTTCGCAGAGTTGAATAAAAAGTCTGTGGAATTCCACGGAGGCGGAGTTCCGTGACCCATGGAGTCCTGTGTGTGCCCGAAGCGCTAAGCAGGTTCGGGCCTGAGTAACCAGGCCCAACCCTGCTTAGTGCTTCTGAGATCAGGTGCAGTTAGGAGGGCCAGAGGTTGTGAAAGCTTCTGTTCCAGGCCTCTTGTGCACCAGCCTGTCCTGTGTGCAGTGCACATGGGGCAGGCCGATGCACAAGAGGCCTGAAACGGCAGCTTTCTTTCACTGCCTATGGATCTGGCCTGAATGCAGGCTAAGGCCGTAGGCAGCAAAAGCTGCCAGGCCTGTTGTGCACCGACCTGCCTCGTGTGCAGTGCAAACGGGACAGGCCAGTGCACAAGAGGCCTGAACCGACAGCCAGGCCAGGGCCATTTCAGTCCTTGTTTGTGTACCAGCATTTACAGACAACGACAAAACAAAGAAAGAGATAAGGACTTACCTGGGTCTTCCAGGGGGTCCTCCTCTCCTCATTGTGATTGCGCCTCCCTCTGGCCTCTGCTTCCGTCAGACTGTCTGTGTTTGCGCTGTGCAGCCCATAACTGGGCTGCAATGTGCACCAGGTGAGCTCTGCTCCGCTGGCAGTGCTAGCAGAGTTTTTGACTAACTCTGTGCCCAAGATAGGGGGTGCTCCGACGGTTGGAAGTGGGGGGACATGTTCCCATATGATGAATGGGTGAGGGGCTGGTGCGCAGCTGGCTTACATTTTACAGCAGAACATACCCCCTACCAGATTGGACGCCACCAGGTGACTGTAGGTGACATTCTACGGACAATGTTTTTTTTAATGTGTGGGTGGCCAGTCATTTCTGTGCAGCCGTTGAGTTGGGGAGTTCATAGTTGGGGTTCTTATGATTTGTCTCTGAGGTCGCAACGTGTGTTGTTGGGGAGGGTGTGGTTGCCAGGAGTCACTGGGTAGATCAGCGAGGGCCACTTAAGTGATCTGTTCAGATGCAGGACAAACGTATTGCATCAACCTTTTTGACCTGGATTATCCCAGGGATGGGTTAGTTGCCCATATGCCACAATATTCACAGATATTTGCAGCGCAGGGGATAAAAGTAGCTATGCTGCAGGAAAACCACCTTGTCACATGACGAGGAGGAATGACCGGACAGGCTACTGGTACGGCTCATTCGCCCAGAGTCTCGGGGGACCCCTATTACACAAATCCTACAGACAGTGGAGTAATCCTTTATTATCCAAAGGCCATTTATGCCTCATTCCAAGAATATTATGAAATATTGTATATGCTCTGGAAGTTCTACTCCTGGGGCAGAGGCTGTGTATCTACATAGGATGTGGTTGTGATCCTGCTACCCAAGACTAAGACTCAGAGCGCCATCGCCTCAGAGTCCCACACCCTGTCCATGCTCAATAAGGACTTCAATATTCTTAGCAAGGTTTTGGCCCGCTGGCTACTCGCCCACATGCTCACATTGATCCATGAAGACCAAAATGGTCTTATTCCTTCCGACAGCACCTCCTTCAATCTTCGATGGCTATACCAAGTCCTTTATCATCCGGAAGCACAGTCCTAGTTGGGGGTCATGCTTATGTCAGTCGACCTGGAGAAAGCATCCCACTTAGTGCGATTGAATTTCCTGCTGGAGGTAATGCAGTGGATAGGACTGGGGGAATCCTGGATCAACTGGATTAAACGTCTTTACTCTACACTGACTGCACTTGTTAGGACTGGTACTATTGTCTCTCCACAGTACAGCATCCACGGAGGCACTAGGCAAGGTTGCCCTCTGTCCCCTGTACTTTTTGCTTTAGCCATATAACTGTTAGCAGTGCTCTTTTAACAAGAGGGAGGGGCTCAAGTGTGCTGGTTGAGGGACGGGAAAATATCCTTTCTTTTTAAGCGGACAATCTCCTGCTTTATCTGGCTGACGGCCCAATGGGTGCAGAGGCCGCCTTATATCTTCTGGGAGAATTTGCGATGCTTTCTGGCCTTTAGGATAACATAGCTAGGATTTACGTGTTATCCCTGACAGCAGGAGTCCACCAGCCAAGGGATATTCCACAGGAGCTAACTTGCTCCCCCATAACCTTCAAATATTTGGGGGTTCAGATATTTCACTCCCTGGAAGACCTCCGGGACGGAAACAGGGAAGGTACCTGGAACCCTTAAGACCTGTGTTCCCTTTTGAAGATCTCTTAAACTACCCATTATGGCCAGGATCTCGATACCCAAAATGGTCATGCTCTCCAAGTTGTTGTATTTTTTATTAATCTCTTGGTTGGAGTATCCTCACCTTGGTTCTGTCAGTTGGATTCCCTGCTCTGGGAACTGATATGGGACAGAGGCCACCACACAGTGTCCCTAGAAGTCCTTTTGCCACCGACCTGAAGTGGAAGGCCAAGGAGTGCCTTTTTTTTAGTTATATTTCTTAGCAGCACAGCTCCAATGGGTCACCCAATGGCTTGATGGTGTTCGCCTTGAGGAGTTGGGCATGGTAGGAATGGCACAGAATCAGAATATGCTGCTGGCGAAGTTACCTTGCCCAGCAACTGTCATTCCCTGATCAGGAGTGTTATTGGCTACAGCTTTGAAGTGTTGGAGGAGCTGTGTGTGGAAGACGACGGGGACACCCCTTTACACATCTGCCCTGCCACTGATTGGTCTTCCCCATTGTGACCCCCTCATCTGTTTTACGGCTAGTCAGCTGTCAGCCTCGACGGACATCGGATTGCTCACAGTCGACAACTGTTTTCAGTTGAGAACTCCACTCCAGATGGAGGAATTTGTGTCCCAATATGATCTACCCCTGGACCAGTTTCTAACCTACAAAACACTGACGTGAGCTTTGGAGACTTATGGGCCAGTGGCAGAGATGAACCGGTGACGCATGAGGTACTCCAGATGTTATTTTTTATGGGCACGGCACAGAACTTCGTGGAATGCTTTTATAGATCACGGAATGGAATGGTCCGGAAAACCTTTGTGATACCTAGGTGTCGGTGGGGAGAGATATTAGGGTGAGAGTTTACCGACCCCTAGTGACGTAGGATCCTGGCGTACCTCAAGAAGGTCACCAGAAATATGAGACTAAAATATACTTAGTTTAATTATATGCACATGACCTACCTAACACCCCACAGGCTATAGGTTATCTATCAAGGGGACCCTCAGGGCTGCCCTAGATGTAAGCTTTTTGAAGCAGATTTCTACCATATGACTTGGGGCTGCCCGCTGTTGCAGCTGTTCTAGGACGCAGTGATCAGGGCTTTGAATGCCACCTTGAACCGATCCCTCACTGGTAGTCTGGAGGTCTGTCTGCTGGGCCTATTTCCTAGGACAAGGAAACATAGGGTTGGCTCCCGGTTCCCAGATTAGAACTTGGTGCTGGCCAGGAGATGTACCGCCATGACTTGGAAGTCAGTGGCAGGGCCAAAGGGGAGCACCTGGATGAATGACTGTGTGGGCTAGGGCAGAGTAGAGGGCCCTGATCCGTGAGGATGCAAGAGCAGTGTCCAAAGCCCTGTAGCACACAGGATGCTTAGGAGGCTTGGGAACACCCAGAGAGTGACAAGGAGGGGAGCCATGACAGGACAGATGGGCTGGAGGAGAGTGACCAAGGGGACCCCTCCAGGGACCCCGAAGACGAAGAGAGTAGACCTTAGAGGGGAAACCCTGATGTGCCCTTGGGTTCCTCACCCACTCACAGGATGGTAGCTCCGCTTACCAGGTGCCCCCCAACTTCCCTTTTCTTCTCTCCACCCAACTTTTCCCCTCCCCCTCTCCCCGTGGCTGGAGTACCTGTCCCCTGCTCACATGTCCCAGGGTCTCCCATAGGTTAATGTAAGGATATCCGCATTCTTCTAGGTCGTTAAGCCACCTTTACTTGTACGAACTGACATACGCGACCCCAAGATGTTTTTTTGTTTTGTTACTAGTCTATATATATTGTTAGACCTGACAGCCTTAGGGTGGTCATCCCTCAACTTTTTGCCTGCCTCCTTTCAATGGTCTGACACTGTTTTTGCTAGTTTTAGGACTCTACACACTTTACCACTGCCAACCAGTGCCAAAGTGCATATGCTCTCTCCCTTAAACATGGTAACATTGGTTCATCCCCAACTGGCATATTTGATTTACTTATAAGTCTGTAGTAAAGTGCTCTATATGTACCCAGGGCCTGTAAATTAAATGCTACTAGTGGCCTGCAGCACTGATTGTGCCACCCACATATGTAGTCCCTTAACCATGTCTCAGGCCTGCCATTGCAAGGCCTGTGTGTGCAGTTTCATTGTCACTTCAACTTGGCATTTAAAAGTACTTGCCAAGCCTTAAACGTCCTTTGTCCTATATATAAGTCCCCCCTAAGGTAGGCACTAGGTAACCCATAGGGCAGGGTGCTATGTAGGTAAAAGTCAGGACATGTACGTATGTGTTTTATATGTCCTGGTAGTGAAAAACTCCTAAATTTGTTTTCCACTACTGTGAAGCATGCTCCTTCCATAGACTAGCATTAGGTCTACCCTCATATACTTTTTGAGTGGTAGACTCTGATCTGAAAGGGGTAACCAAGTCCTATTTGGGAAGGCCAGAATGGTAATGGAAAATCCTGCTCACTGGTGATATTAGATTTTGTATTACTATTTTAGAAAGGCCACTTTCGGAAAGTGAGTATTTCTCTGCACTTAAAACCATCTGTGCCTTACAGCCTGTCTCCAATCAATGTCCGGTCTGTACTGGTTGCCATCTCCTTTGTGCATTTCACCCAGACAACCACAAACACAGGACACTCACTCAGTCACACCTGCATTCATCTGCATATTAAATGGGTCTTCCTGGGCAGGAAGGGTGGAGGGCCCGACACTTACATTTCAAAGGCGAGTGGCCTGTCCTCACATAATGGACTGCTAAACCCCCTGCTGGAACCCTGGCAAACAGGACTGAAGTGAAAGGGGAACATGTGCACTTCAAAACCACTGTGTCTCTGACCCCACCAAATCAGATACTTCTGGACCTACACCTGCATCCTGTCAAGAGGAACTGCCGGGCTGCTCAAAGGACTCATCTGGATGGCTTGGCTGAGAAGGACTTTTGCCCTGCTGTTGCCCTGCTGCCCTTCTAGCCTGTGACTTTGCCTTCCCAAAAGTGCTCTCTAAGGGCTTGGATTGAGCTTGCCTCCTGTTTTCTGAAGTCTCAGGGCCAAAAAGACTTCATCTATTCAGGAAACTCCTTGTGTGTCAAAAATCAATGCGCAGCCTGCCAAAATCGACGCAAAGCCTACATTGTGACCGAGAAATCGCTGCACAGCCAACTGACTTCCTGAGGTGAAATTCGACGCAGTGCCTACCTTGTAATGAAAAATTAGACACATCACCTACCGGATCGACGCAGCACCCGTGCCTTCTTCCATTGCATCAAGGATTTCTCCCCATCGTCCCTGGGCGTAAAACTATCCCTGCACCTCAGCGAGGAACCAAGACTGTGTGCTGAAAAACAACACAAACCCATTGCAGCGTGTAAAGAAACGACGCATCATCTGTGTGGTGTCGGAAAATACCACGCACACCCTATTTTTCCACGCATCCTCTCCTCCGCGGTCTCCGTTTGACGCATACCAGGTACTGTGAGTAACAAAGAGACAACTGTTTATTTCCAAGGACTAAGACACTTTTAAACCTTTTAAAAGTGATATTTCAACTTGTGCATATTGCATCTTTGTCATTTTGACCTTATTTTATTCAGATAAACATCATCTATTTTTCTAAACCTGTGTGATGTATTTTTGTGGGGTTTTCACTGTGTTACTGTATGACTTATTGCACAAATACTTTACACATTGCGTTCTAAGTTAAGCCTGACTTCTCAGTGCCAAGCTACTAGAGGGTGGGCACAGAATAATTTGGATTGTGTGTGACTTACCCTGACTAGGATTGTTGGACAAGGGTGTATACCTCTGCCAACTAGAGACCCAATTCCTAACATATATGATGGCTCCTGTGATTCCCCTCCCCCTAACATCTTAACCCTGAAACTTAGGCCCATATTTATACTTTTTTAGCGCTGCATTTGTGTCATTTTTCGATGCCAAAGCGGTGCAAATTTACAAAGTATAATTGTATTTTGTAAGTTTGCGTCACATTTGAGTAAAAAAATGACGCAAATGCTGTGCTAAAAAAGTATAAATATGGGCCTTAGTCTTTGTAACAACGCAACCTTAGAGGACCAGGTAGTGGCTATTGATGCTTTGCATACTCTGGCTTTTAGGTCACTATCTGGATACAATACTAACAATGAACCAGGAGGGGAGCTGTATTAACCATTATCCTATACCTCACCTTTAAGTTATATCTCACTTCCAGTACAAGGTTATGTCAGCGGAGAATGTGGGGTAGACCTTTGATTGCATGCTTGCACGTTCTCTTTGACAAGCCTGGTTCCTTGGTATGATAACTACCGATTGAAATGTTGGGACTGAAGTGTACTGTATGTTATAAATGCCAAAAAGCAAGTGTATTTAAGCCAGGTACTAACTGTGGTTTTTCTCCTTCATTATGGAGGTGGTATGACCATTGCTATTTTGCATTATCCCCTAGGAGCTAAACGGATGGGTAGGTTGAGCCCATATGGAATTTCGCACTTCATTGCTAACTTTCCTATTGATATTTTGCACGTTTTTTAGAGTTTAAAAGGATTACTAGTCTGAGTGGATATAAGGGATATGTGATGCATTTTCACTTTTTTGCAAATTTGTACATCCTTTGCAATTGTTTTTAGAGTATGTAAGAATTATTAGTCTGAGCTGATGCGAGGGATATAGGATGTCTTTGCAAATCGTTGCTAATTTGCACAAGTCAACAGTGTACTAGAAAAATTAATGTGATTTGTGGGAAGTTGTATATGAGCAACCTGACCTTTCCGTACAGTGTTATAGTCTTGATGATTTAATATATGATTTCCTATGTTGAATGATGTGATGGACTATATTCACATGAGGTATATATGAATAATATGTATCTTACTGCTAATGTGTAAAAGGCCACTTGAGCAGCTCAGGAGGGAAATAATGAGATGTTTGTATATGATTATTTGACCAACTATAGAAAGCTTATATTCCTCAATGAGTTAACGTTCTTCTATGTAGATTGATGGAGTATTTTATTATGTTTTTTATCTGTACTTTTACGTTACTAGGTGATCTAGATAAAGTTACAATGATGATGATAATAGATAACTAGATGCACCTCATTTTGTAGTTTGGTTCTGGAACTCTATCCCTAGTGCCCCAGTTGTTCTCAATTTTCTTCAGGTTTGCTCATTTTGTGTTCAGTTTACGTACATGTAAAATTTCCTCATTTAGGTTGTCACTATGCACACCTTTGGAATATTTCAACTGTGACATGTGTGAGAGTCAGGAATGAACTCCCTTCCCTTAAATGTCCCTCGTTTCAACCTTTTCAATAGATATGGAGTTCAACGTCACCCAGATATCAGATTTAAATACAGAGCCCTCTGTGGTGTGCTCAGTGCATGGCATAGATACAGATAAACTGTAGTGTAAGCCAATCTGTAAAGATCTCAAAATACATGCCTTAAACTGTACGAGTTGCGTTGACCTCACAGTATAAACGCCTTATAATAGCTGTCAAGTCTCTAGAGATCTCTGTAATAATGATTAAACATTCTCAGGTTTTAAACAGAACCAGACTAGCCTTTTATTCCACCAATGATTGATTGGTATGTGGCCCAAGTAATTACCAGTGTCTGAGATTACTTCAAGCATTCCATTCATCACTTTTGTGTATACTTTGATGTGTAGCATGAAGTTTGACAGGTATGCTCGGATGTGTGTTTGGTGTACACTGTGTCACTGGAACAAAGCTATAACTGGCTGATGAGCCCATAACTAAGGCGGAACCAGTGCTGGACTGCTTGTATTTTGGTTCAGGGAGGACATGGCTTTGCAGTTGGGGCTGGACTGTTCCCATTGGAGCAGGGTCAAGAGTGAGTTGCACATAGCTGGGCCAAAACCAAGGTGGCATGGTTTGTAAAATACCAATGGATTGGGATGCAGCCCCAAGGAATTATCAGTGGCTGAGATTAATTCAAGCATTCCATCCATCACTTTTGTCTAAAGTCTTATTTCAACTAAAGGTAAGTATGTAGTTCCTACAGAAGCCAACAGCACTGCATGCAGGTCAGAACCCCACATGGGGGTAGCCCCTTTCAGGAGCAAGAGCTCTCACACACCCCAAAGGGTGTCATGCTTCATCATCGGGCAGCTCCACATTGGGCTGGTGCTGCAATGCTCAACTGGCCCCACTGGAGGGCTCTCTGCCGGTGAGCTTTTCTGGTTGTCAATGTGAATAGTGAGGTGCAGTAGAAGTATGGTGTTATCAGAGTGAATAGATAGGGGCAGGATACGTAAATTAAAAATGACTATGGGGGATCCAAAATCAGTTTATTGTGTAGAAGCCCGTCATAATTAAAAGCACCAGAGCGAGTCAGTAATGGGCGCAGTGATCCTTCTGACTCAGGTGAATGAATGGAATAAGGTCAACACTTTTCTTGTCTTTTTAATGTCCCACATGGTTCATGTCAATTCTTCAGGACCAGAAACCTAACCTACTCTCAGGGGGTTGTGATAAATGGATATCCCCATGTAATCCACCCCTAGCAAAATAAGTGTTGTAGTGTCTACCTGTTCTGTACATAGCTGACCTGCAAAAAAAGCACAGAAACAATCAAATGAGGGAATTCTCTCATAGAAAGTACAAAAACACAGTAGTGACATACAGAAATCCTCATGCAGTGCAGTCATGAAAACAACAGCAGACAATATATGAACAAGGCTAAATCTGGCTTACCAACTTGATCGCTTAAAAAGTTCAATCGAGTGGCAGAGGGGACACCCTTTGTGTGTCTCGCCTAAAAAGTTTGAAAGGGAAGGTAATGAGAGTGAAACAAAGTAAACTATGCCCAAGGCTTAAAGAATCTAAAAAGGCAGTCATTCTCACCACCTGTCCCACACGGGGAGATACTCACTTGAGTCCCATAGAGCATCTTTCCAGAGACTTATCCCATCCTCTGCCCTCTCCGGAATGAAGGCAGGAACCGGCAGGAGGCTTATAAAACTAGTTCCCATTGCCCTAACGGGAACAGCTGAGACTGGTGAACACTCGGGCTTCTAAAAAGAATAGACTGGAGCTAGTGTCAAAGTATGGCCACCATCTTGGGACTAGCGCCAGCTGTGACCTTTCTTTGTTTCTTAAAGGCACGTCTTTTCTAACATTATTACAGGCGACAGATAGTAATACCTTCTCACCGTATTTTCAACACCAATAAAAAACGGGCTAACAGCTGACCTAATATCTACATGATTGATTGTCAATGACCTTTAGAACACTACTTACTATAAATGCCTTGAGAAAGCCCTGGCCATATTCCTTTGGACCTATGAGTGCCTACATTTCTACTGCGTACTTTTTGCCTTTCTCAAATAAATAAACTGGATTTGGAGCAACACTAATATTGACGTTAGTCCTGTTTGATGAAATCCACGTCTTTTGACAAAACGGACTCGAAGAAGTATAATCACATTTACATAGTGGGCACCTCACCATCTTTTTGACTTACGTTTTCCCATGGAGGACTAGGGTCCAATGTCCTCTGGTGAAGTTCCTACGCCTGATAAATATCCATTGGCATTCATACACAGGGAGTTTTGTGGTTTCTTTGGACCCCCCTCTTTAGTGAAGGAATTGCATACTTACCTGTACTTATAGTTAGGTGGGGCATGTATGCTGGACCTTTAAAGGCCCTCAGTCCCTTTTGTTGTGATATTGGCCCTCATTTCCAGTTGCCAAACACATTCGCACGACAGACCGGGGACTTATAATCCCCAGGGCAGCGCTGCAAGCAGCCCTGCCCTGGTAGATTGAAACCGCCGGCACAGCCAGGCTGGCGGCAATCGCACTGTGTCGGCGGTCCGACCGTGGTGGCTTCACCACGGTCGTAATATGGAGGCTGGACTGCTGCTTTGGTAGCAGTCCGATCTCCACTGCGGCCCTGACGGTCTCTGAACTGCCAGGGTCATAATGAGGCCCATAGTCTTATTTCACCAGGCAGTTCACTGGGGGTCTGGGGCCATTGGAGGCCAATTCTGAAAACATAGGCATCTGCTGGTGCGTCTATCACTTTTCACAGCTGTCAGATATTAATTGCAGCAGGCAAAAGGGATTTAAGGAGAGAGAGGGATGGAGTGAGAGTGAAAGATCAGAGAGAGAGAGAAGTGAGGGAGAGGAGGGAAGGAGTTTGGATTGGTGGAGAGAGGATTGGGATGCACCTCATTTGAGTATTTTTGCTAAGGATGCTTTTGGCGGCCAAGTATGGCCCAGGTTTTAAACTCCATACTTCACATGCCTGTCAATAGAGAACCTAGAGTAATAATGAGAGTCCAGAGGTCAGACGGCATTAACAGAACACAGCGTTTTTCATTGCCTAACAGGCTTAAGGTATGACTCTATACTGTATCCGTTAAGGCTGCAAATACTGTATGTTGTAAATGGTGCTTGACAGGGCAGCAGAGTTCTCATGGTAGTAAGTGCCTATGGTAGCTGTCAAGCTATCAAGGGTAGAATAAACATCATTTTGAATAAGTTAGTGCTGTGGCCGTCAACAATTATTACTCACATACAGCATCTAATACAGCTGCAGAGATCTCAGGTGTTAATAGCAAAAGACACTTAGGAGATTTCCAGAGATCTCAGGTTATGAACTCTATGCAATAACTGGGAGGACTTCTGGGATGGTACAATATTACCTACAGACTAAGACTTTTAGGGCAGCAGAGACTTCATGTTCCCATCTTTTTTTTGGTTTATATTGTTCTTTATTAAACTTTCGGTGAATAGACAGTTCAGGTGAATGAATGTTACAGAAAAAGTCCACTTAACAATAGAATGCTCTTCTACCTTGGTTCAAGTTACCCCCGCAGTCTGTGTATGAAGTAAATACAAAAGAGAATAAGAACTAACATAGTATTCAGTCTTACTTGAGTAGCGATATGAACCGTGATGATTATCATCCTCCTAAGGTCGAACTGGAACATCTTCAAAGAAACAAAAGAAAAGACCCCTACTCTGCACAGCGCACATTAATTGAACAATAAATCAAAATAAAATAGAGGTCAATAAATTGCCATTCTGTTTATCTCCCCTGATCAGACATTGCTGACCGCAAATCTGCCTGCTTGCCCCCCAACAGCTACCCAACCCTCCAAGCCATGTGGTAGTGTATGTAATCGAAACCCAGTATGCCACTCCTTTCCAATCAGCCACTTGGATTGGGAAGCACTATCTACAGCTTAGCCAAATGAGGTCAGGAACAGGAATAGCCAGTGGTGTTCACAGGGGCAGTGTATTGATTTGGTTTCTAATGCCAGCACAATCATGTCCCACTCCATGGTCATCAGCCCACACCCCTCACCCATCTTCAAGGTGGCATGCACATTTGCCTTTGCCCATCGCAGCAGATCTCAAAACCACAGACTCAGCTTTGACACTCTGGGGGACTTTCATGCTATTGCTATGCATAGTGTTAGCAGAACAAGGGCCGAATCTTGTGAGGTATTTGGATTCCTTCTGCTGGGGCATTAAACCCCGCAGCAGGCAAAGGGAGGTTCTAGTGATATTGTTTTGCTAGCCAGCTTGGTCATAACCTCAAGCGCCATATGGAAGAATTCTGATAAAGGGAACTGGAAGTGGGAGGCATCCAAAATCCTCACCCTCGTATACGTGGCCATCAATTATGGCAGTGAGATAGACCAAGTGCAGGTCACTGAATTGGGTGTATTTTAGACAAGCATTGCGGGATACTCTTCTAACGAACTCCAACACCCAAGTCCATTGATTATCCTGTAAATCCATCCCAATATTCTGTTCCAAACAGCCTTCAAAAACAACATTGTGACAGCATGCAGGGTCAACAGTGCACTGTATACCACCAAAACCTCACTCATGAGTAAGCAACATCTTGATGGTAGGCGTTGCCATCCTGCACCCATAACTGCCTCAATGTGTTAATCGGTGCATTTAAAGTGATGAACTGACCCGGTCCCAAGTCAGATTAGTCTTGGAGCTCCAAAATGTATGTAAAGTCCTATTTATGTAGAGGTCACCTAATTCATTGATAGCCCCCATAGCTCAAGGATGCTTGTTCTGTGTGGTCATGAGGAGATGGCTGGGAGGAGAGGCCAAAAGCTGGTGTTCTGGTCCATAAGGGTGTGTAAAGTTCTTGGAGTGTATGTACCGTTGCCAGCAACATTCCACCGTCTCCCCCAGTTTGTGCATTACTGGCCATTGTGCTCCTTAGCGCATCAACCAATGTATTATGTCAGGGACCTGCAGGTCTCCAAATACATTGTCCCTTTCCTGATCATGCTAAAGGGTCAGCCATTTAGCTACCCACTGAAGCTGGGCCACAACATAGTATAATTCATATTTGGGGTCCTCCATATCACCGGCATCAATTGGACGCTGTGGTTTAAGTAGGGCTACTGGTTTCCTGCTCAATCCCTAAATCAGGTTGGCGAGGATCTTCTTCATGTCAGGAAATACCTTCCTGGGCAACTTAGCTGGAACTGCTGATAGGAAATAATGTAATCTAGGGAGAACCTGCATTTTGGATATTGCTATCCTGGTTGGGGACAGTGGCGGGGACACCCAGGATTTCATGGACTGATGTGTTGTTGTTATTAGTCAACCTCGATTTGTCTCATTAGGTCAGCATCTAAGGGCCCCAGATACTTAAAAATCAGAAACCCACCAGGGGGAACCCATCATGTTTCTTGTCCTCTAAGGATCGAAGAGGAGGGAGAAAGCTTGTTCCAGTAAATCTTTAACCAGGAGTTGTCTGCAAACTCGCCTACCTCTGGCAGTGCATCCAAGCAGTCTCTAAGATAGATCAAAGCGTCATCAGCATACAGGGAAACAATCTGCCAATTATTTCCTAGGCATATCCCCAATCCACCTCCTTACTACCCAACATGCAGGCTAGGGGCTCCACAGCAAGAGCGAGAATGAGGTGCAATAACGGGCACCCTTGCCTAGTTCCCCTTCAAACCATATCACCCAGTCTGTCCACACTCATGCCACTAGTTGGGTGTACAGCAGTCAGTGTCATTAAAGTAAGGGCCGATCCCCAGACTTTCCAACATACAGTAGTAGTCTGCAAACACTGAGTTTATTTCGGCCTACATGCCTACCACCCTCCCTTCATGGAGCCTAATGGCCCCAATCAGCTCCTTATCAACTTCTGCGCTCAAGAGCTAAGTAAGCAGCCACCCAGATCTGTCACGTCTGCATGCTGCTGTGCAACATACACCCAGTAGTCGACTGCATCTAATATAGTTATGAGGCTTCCGTCTTAAGCCCTGGAGTACCCAAGAGTCTATACCCCCTTGCACAACCCTCTTTTAACGTATCTCAGTTTCTGCAGTCAGTGTATTGTTAGAAAGTCCGATCTTAAATCCATATGCTGCTTTGATGCGTAGTCCCCTCAACGCTACCTTAAATGCCTCCCACTCTACTATCACGTCAATGGCGATTCCCTCGTTTACCTTACAGTACTCAGTTATAGCTTTTCTCAGTGTGTCCCTGAACAGTGGGTACACTAGTTTGCTAGTATTGAGCTGCCTCTTGAGAATTGACAGTCTGGATCTGCCCAATCCCAGCACCAACTTGAAGAAATTATGGTCAGAGAATGTGCGGCCTCAAAACTCAGTGTCTAAGACCCTGTCACCCATAGTATAATTGTGAAAATAGAAATCCGGGTAGTTGGTGTCATACTGAGTAGTAGAAACACTCCTTGCTCTGCAGGTGTCACAGAGGCCCCATCTGCTTACCCATCCTCAGAAGTGTGTTGCTAATCAAGTACTATGAGTGCAGGGAGGGATATTTCCATGTCTGGATCGAAAAGACAATTAAATCCTGTGCCCCAAAGCCACTAAGCTTGCAGGTTATTGATCAGGGCAGCGGCTGGGATGTGGGAATCCAGAACAGCCATCTGTTTACTATTGGGAGCATAGACGGTGACAACAACCAATATTTCCCCATCTAGCAATCCCTCCACAATAACATACCCCCAAACCGGATCCAAAAGAGAATAAAAAATGGCATGTCTGGTGATGTTCATACCAATATACCCCTTGCATAGGCACATTATATATGGTGCTCACAACCTGTCCCTTCCACCTCTTGTTAGTGTCTTGCAACTTTGCTAGCTCAATACTATTCATATGAGTCTATGACTATGTGTGACTGTCTGCGTCTTAAGTGGCTATAAATTTAATGTTGCCTGGCAGGACTAGCCATGCCCCGCACATTCCATGTCATCACTTTATACACCATTAACATTATCCTCTGCCTTGTTCACATTGTTTGCGGTAGCCAGGGTCCTCAGGTATGCTAAAAGGGCTCGTCCCCTAGGCATGCAACCAGGGTGGGTGAGTCAGGGGAGTGAGTAGAGAGAGCAAAAGCGATAGGGATCTTTCCATGTAACATGCAATCTAACAGTATAAGCACAGCAGAAACAAGAGAAGCAAACATAGGTAAAAGTAAATAACCACAACACCTATTGTACACACCCAGTCTAAGAAGCACACAGCTACTAGCCATTCAGACACTTTAAACAAGGATACGGTACAGCTACCATAGAGTCTAATGTGCTTCCCTTTCTTGAGTAAAGGGGGCTCTGTCCATGGCGTCAATTCCGGCCTACTGTAGGATCTCACGTTTTCATCTTATAAACCTCATGCTGTTCTTGCCATTAACACATTTCCAACAAATGAAGTTCTTCTGAGGTTCCAGAGAATGAGACTGACTACTAGTTTGAGGGGCTGTGCCGAAAAAATTCAGACCAGGAGCTGAATCATCCTGGAAAACATCTTAAAGATAAAATGCCTTCTTTGATTATTAACAACGAAAACTCATGCACATCAGTGCATGAAAAAGAAGTGAATGAGAACATTTGCAAAGTCATTTCTTTATGGGATATTAATGAGCCGGAACACCACTCCAACCCTCATATCTCATTCTGAACAAATTCTAAAAAAAATATTTTTTCCAAATTACAGTACCTCCAAACTGATTTTTCCCATTTCAACAGAAGTCAGTGCTCTCGGGAAGCAGGCCTCCTTTTGCTTATTAGTTTCTTACTGGTATCTTCTTTCCAATCTTCTGCCATTTGTTTTGCTTTTCAGTGCTACACTCCTAGCAATATACCTGGGCCCCTAGCTCATTTTAAGGGACACAGAATTACATTTTTACTGCTACCAGTAGTTCATGGTCCCCATTCAACATGGCCATCCAGTGCATTGTCCGTGTTCGTGGCTTACTTTTCAGTTCGATAAACAAGGTATAGAGAACTCCTGATCTCCTTTAATGCTTCACTGTCACCTATGCAGGTAATGGGAAAATTGTACCAGGGAACTCACAAATAGTGATGAAGGTAGGGACCTAGCGTCAGTTATATTTTTTGCAATCTCTGGCCCAAACAAATTGGCAAAAAGGCAATATGTGAAGTAAACTAAGGGTGCATTAAATTTGCGATTTTATTCTCCTTCAGTAACATGAGTACTTAACCTCATTGGTGCGGATCACGACCAGTGGCGGACACCAGGTAGGGGGGTTGAAAAATGCTGCGACGCATCCCATCGTAGGATTTTTATTTAATTTTTTTTAAAACGGCATTCCAGGAATATCTTCTGTGTCTAACCCACCCCTTTCTCCTCGCACTGACGTCACTATCTGTTTTCCCCATTAGAGCAGGAAGCGGCTGCATCCTGCTCCGGTGGGGAAAATTAGCCCAAACAGGCTTCCCTGACGTTCGGGAAGGCCTCGTTTGAAAAGGGAGATTCTCCCCTTTCAAACAAGGCCTTCCTGAAACCCCACTAGACACCAGGGAGTTCACTTGAGGGGGTCAGCCCCCTCGGAAAACGAGCCAGCTCCCCCCCCCCTTCCTCCCGCCCATCTGGGGCATTTTTTTCTAAAAAAAAAAAAAAAAAAAGGTAGGTTTAACCCTGGGGTTTCAATTTTTCTTACAAAAAAATTAATAAAAAACAATGAAATTGACGGGGGTCCCCAAGGAAACCATACAGCTATTAAAACTATATATATATATATATATATATAAATATATATATAAATATATATATATATATATATATATAGACATATCTATGTAGATATATTTATCTATATAGATAGATAGATCTATATATATGGATATATGTGTGTGTGTGTGTATATATATATATATGTGTATATATATATATATATAGCGAACACTATTGTCAACGCATGTGTGGGTTCCCTGGGGGCTGCGATCGGCCTCCAGGAAAACCACACCCACATATAAAGTGATCTATATATGTATATATTTATATATATATATATATATATATATATAAATATATATATATATATATTCGCCACCAGTTCTCTTGCAGTTGCAGCTTGCGTCTTCAAAGCAATGCACATACTTCAGCTGACACGTTTCAACTGGAGCTTTTAGGCAGCAATAAAAAAGTCTTGTGATTATGTTTCTGCTACAAAAGGATTTGACCTTTGTCTAGTGGCAGTTTTGATGCCATAAAGTAGCGCAGAAGATTTATATGCCTACGGCAAAGATCAAATCTGTATTTTGTGTAAATAGCTGAGTAGATTAGTAAAGTCAGCCATTACCTGCGCAATAATACAAATGAAATGTATGAGCTGGGGGCTATGGAGAGATGAATGGCACTTCTGCTAGGTGGTAGTGAGGGAATCCGAGGAGGAGGTCATATGAGTGGGAGCATCAATAATGATTGTTGGGTTGGGCGCTAGAGGCGCTAAAGATTGTGACCATTGGTATGTGACAAGGTGAAGCAATAGTGTGTCTTTTTTTGAGTGTCTTGAAAGAACGTGCTGATTGAGCGAAGAAGTGAAGGTAAGGTGACCTCTACTATTACACGTATCACACATGCACACACCAGCAATTTTGTGACTGTCTACGTAGGTTAGTGTTTCAGAGCAACAGTTTAGTCAGTAGCAGAGATGTCATCTTGTTGGATGACTGCTGCTCAAGCCCTCACTCGTGTTATAGAAGACAGCTCTGACATAGGATCAGAGACAGCAGATACTGAGACAGCATCTGAGAGATGGCTCTGACTCTGGAAGTTATTTTTTATTCGGAGGAGTCCCATTCGATAACTCCTCTTTCATTGATTAGGAAGGAGGTGATGAGGACAGTCCTGCTGTCCCTTCGCAAGCACAGCCTGGGCAGCGGGACAATAGCAGGTTAGCCCAACCCAGAGAGCAGGTGCATGCAACGGCAAGCACAGAGAGAGTGCTCTCTTGGGAGCTCCCCAATTTAGTTCAGCCCCAAATTCTACCGCCCAAATCGTATTGTGAAGACATCCAAATTATCTATCACAAAAAAAATTGTTTTGTAAGGCAGGCACCTGCGTTTTTGGTCCTGGGCTCGGCGGCCATATACGGAAACCTACCAAACCCAGACATTTCTGGAAACAAGACATCCGGGGAAGTCCACAGAGGTGTGACTTGTGTGGATTCCCCAAAGTTTTCTTACCCAGAATAGCCTGCAAAGGTGAAATGTTGAATAAAAACTAATTATTTTCTTGCATTTTTGTCACACAAACTACAGGAATATGAGGCGATCCACGAAATTCCTACCACCCAGTGTTTCCCCACCTGTCCTGATAAAAACGTTACCCCACTTGAGTGCCTGTACCTAGTGCCTGTGTCAGGAATGGAACACCCCAGGGTCAACAGTTGCCCTCATCTAAGGACCAACTTTGACCGTTCTGGGATATATTCCTGTCGCGATCATTAGGCCCACCCACACAAGTGAGGTACCATTTTTATAGGGAGACTTGAGGGAATGCTGGGTGGAAAGACATTTGTGGCTCCTTTCAGATTCCAGAACATTCTATCACCAAGATGTGTGGAAAAAGATTTTTTTTGGGCTAAATATTGAGGTTTGCACAGGATTCTGGGTAACAGAACCTGGTGAGAGCGCCACAAGTTACTCCATCCTGGGTTCCCCTATGTGTCTAGTTTCCACAAATGCACAGGTTTGTTAGGTTTTCCTGGGTTCCGGCTGAGCTAGAGACCAAAATTCACAGCTAGGCACTTTCCAAAAAACACGTCAGATTTCAATTTAAAAATGTGATGTAATGTTGTGTTTCCTGTCACCGGCATTAGGCCTACCCAAGCAAGTAAGGTACCATTTTTATCAGGAGACTTCAGAGAACACAGAATAGCATAACAAGTGTTATTGCCCCTTGTCTTTCTCTACGTTTTTTCTTCCAAATGTAAGACTGTGTAAAAAAGACGTCTATTTGAGAAATGCCCTGTAATTCACATGCTAGGATGGGCACCCCGGGATTCAGAGATGTGCAAATAACCACTGCTTCTCAACACCTTATCTTGTGCCCATTTTGGAAATACAAAGGTTTCCTTGATACCTATTTTCACTCTTTATATTTCACAGAAAGGAATTGCTTTACACCCGGTATACAATGAAAACCCATTGCAAGGTGCAGCTCCTTTATTGGCTCTGGGTACCTAGGGTTCTTGACAAACCTACAAGCCCTCTATATCCCCGCAAACAGAAGAGTCCAGCAGACGTAACGGTATATTACTTTTGAGAATATTACATCGCAGGAAAAAGTTACAGAGTAAAACGTGGAGCAAAATGTTTTTTTTTTAACCTCAATTTTAATATTTTTTTAATTTCAGCTGTTATTTTCGGTAGGAAAACCTTGTAGGATCCACACAAATGACCCCTTTTTGAATTCACAATTTTGTCTACTTTGCAGAAATGTTTAGCTGTCTGGGATCCAGCATTGGTATCACACCCATTTCTGTCACTAACTGGAAGGAGTCTAAAATCACAAAAAATTGTAAAAATGGTTATGTCCCAGTAAAATGCCAAAATTGTGTGGAAAAATGTGGTTTTCTGATTCAAGTCTGCCTGTTCCTGAAAGCTGGTAAGAGGGTGATTCTAGCACCGCAAACCCTTTGTTGATGCCATTTTCAGGAGAAAAAAACACATGCTTTCTTCGGCAGCCCTTTTTTCCCATTTTTCTGAAAAAAATATTTTTTTGCTGTATTTTGGCCAATTTCTTGGTCTCCTCCAGAGGGTACCTTTAGAATCCCAAGGATGTTGGGGAAAAAAAGGTCGCAAATTTGGCGTGGATAGCTTGTGTGGACAAAAAGCTTTGAAGGCCTAAGCGCGAACCACCCCAAATAGCCAAAAACGGGTTCAGCACTGGGGGGAAAAAGGCCCAGCAGCTAAGGGGTTAAGGCGCGCGCCTCAGGGCTCTATTTATATTTGGTACGCATCAGAAAATGACACTAGGAAGATAACCTAGCTAGTTAATGCAGTTGCTGGAAGCCTGTAAGTGTTATACCTGTATACAAATATGAAGGAACATTAAATAGCTTTGTAGGTTGATATTCCAGCTCCGAAATGTATTTTAGATGAGGTCACAAAGTTGTGTCCTTTCTAAGGTAGCTCATTTGGTTATTGCTTTTGTTGCATAGATTGTTGTTTAACCCGCAGATCACAAATTACATTCCTGCTACAATAACTTGGTGTGTTATGCTCTGCTGCAAACAGCTGCATATAGCATGCAAGACAAAATGTTTCTCTTTCCTATAGGTTTATAGTTTTAGTTGTAAGCTTTATACAATGGATTTAGTTGGGTAGAAGAAACACTTCGGTGCCAAAACAGTAAATTTGCATTGTGTTTTTTATAAATGGTTATTATTGGTGTGTTAACACACAAGTCCATCCCTGACGTACTAAAAGAAGACATATAACTACCTTTACATAGCCTGAGAAGCCAGAAACACTTTTAAATTCTAGTTTGTCTAATCACAATTTGTGAAGTAACACACTGATGAGGTGTTGAGCCTGGTGACAAGGTGTAGGTGCCCAGCTGTGTTCTTTGTGGCCCCCAAATAATTGGAAGTTATACAGTTAGGGAGGGATGGGGCTGCAGCTTGCTGCTTGGCACACACACACACACTGGATGAGTGAATCGTTGCATGTCCTTTGTTAAGTTATGATGTGGCTTCCACCACCATGTATATAACAATCCTACTAAAAATGTCCTTTACTATTCCAGATAACACCCAACTAATGGTCCTAAATCTGTGCGCCTAAACTCTGGCCATTATTCTACCAAGTTCCTGCTACACGACCTTTTTGCCTTTTAGTTTGGTACACCTCATTGTTTGCTAGGAAATCTCAAACCCCATAATATCATTGATTAAGATGTACACTTAACCACCTTTAATTTGGTGGTTGAGACAATTACCAGTTGTTTGCTAAGAGCTCTACAAAAGGTACATACACATGTACATAAATAATTATACCATATATTGTTGGGGGACGGAAGAGTTAAATGATGTGCCTCTTTGGTGCTACTGCTCCTAGAGGCTATATTGTGCTTCCCATCCTAGTTCATTAGGAATGTTTTAATTGTTAAATGTGAACTAGTTTGATTCAGCTCCCTGCAGTTAGGGCCTCACTTTCTGCTCAGTGAAGAACATGAAAGGCCCAGAATATGCTGTGGTAGACGCCTGCCTCTGTTTCTTCTCCAGACTCCTGGCAACTAAAGAGCCCGAGGACTATTTAAAAGCACTAGCAACCGATAGAGGCCTATCCTGTCTGTGCCGTGCTCAGGACACCTTGCCATCTTACCAAGAGATCAATGACGCCAAGATGGCCAATCTGGCTGCAACTCCCACATAAGGCCGATGGCGCATCTCCAGCGGAAAGACGATGCATCAAATTTCCTATAATGTCAAATCTATCGTTATCCAGTAAATCATTTAGATAAAATAGCAGTCCCAACAATAGAGGCTTATTGCAGTCTCTAGAGCTGCTCCAAGAGAAACAGCAGGTGACGTCTGCCGTGTCTCAGGTCGTTGCGGTGTGGATTGCGAAAGAGATCAAAGAACTCAATATACAGGAGTTCTGACAGAACAGGCGTTGCCTCTGGGTGAAAGGGTTGCATGCCTCGAGCACTTGCACCGACTGTGAATTCTCACAATTCTGTTTTTCTCATACAACCGCTGGCAGGAAATTTACTATAAACCATATGCATGAAAATCTGTATTAAAAGTGGCGTTTTGCTAATCAATCCTTCAGTTTATTTGGGTCTAGAGTTCACTGAACCGATGTGTGTGTTTACACGCCTTGCTTTTATGCTTTATCTGCTCAACCAGGTAATGTGGAAATATCAAGTATCTGTATAAACTCCAATCTAAAAGTAATTCAGCATGCCACTCGTTTCAAGAGCTGCTTTGTAGAATACTAAGCAGGGTGAGACAAAGTAGGCCCATTAACTTACTGAATTGTTTGCTTTGAAATTTGATGACGTTTGATCAGTGTTGCACCAACCCCTGTCTATGTAATGGAACATCAACATGGACGTGCTGTAACAGCTCATGAAACCACATTAAGCAATGCATCTTGTGAAGAGGAAACAGTGTCAACAATTTCGTACAGCCACAAAATTATTGTGAGACCTTAATCATCTTTTAAGATGAGTGCACATAAATCTAATGTCCTAACTAGTGACCACATTATGAGCAACAGTACCGTTGATCATAGCCAGTAAGAAAGTTCAATTCTTTGCACAGATCTCTAATTAAATTATCTCTAGCCACCAGCAATAGGAAAATAATGTAGCTACTCTACAATAATAATTGATTACAGCTGAGTTATGACATCACAAGCGCTCTTCCAGAACCAGTAGACAGTGCAAAAGGAAGGTTACACCCTAACTAATTCACATGGCAAAAATATTGCATCCACTACATCGAACTTACCACTAAATCGCAAGGTAAATCTCAGCAAGTATATATATATATATATATATATATATATATATACACACATATCGAGAGAGAGTTAAGAACATTAATTATAGTCTTACCTTCATGATGGTTTGGTAGCCAAAGCAGTAGATGTGAAATTATTCTAGCTCGATAATATCTACCTCGATGATGTTTTATATAACTGAAATGAATGATCATTAGCAGAAAAAGGGCATTTATGGAAGTATGCTTATCTTTTATTTTTTGCATTGCTAGAGTTCACTGCATCAAAGTAGGAATCTCTTTCACTTTTAAAACTCATTCTGAATTCCAATCTTTTTATACAGCAATTTACATTCAATTTCTATTATGGTTTTACAGCAAACAGGTGCATTTTGGTATGTGTACCGTTAAACAACAGATTCCACATCCATTCTACAACCACACAACCTCATATGCAAGCAAAAGAGATCAAGTATTTTTGAGAAATGGTAATGACGTGAACCTGCATTATGAGGAATAAAATATCCTACGCTCTAATTAAATATATTATTGCAGATCACTGCTAAGTTCCCTGACCTTATAAAGGAACTCGGACTTTGGTCTCCTTTCTCTGTGTTGTCACAGAACTCCTCAGTGACTTTCCAGTACAATGTTCTTATAACCTACCGTAGATTGTACTTTATCTCATAGTGTATCAACATAACTATCTCAAAGAGAAGAACTGTCTGCGCACTCCTGTTTGCATCAGCAAAACCGCTTGGTCTTAAATTTGAAGCCTGGATTGCATATCAGCGTGTTGACATCCTGCTCATATTGATGTGCTTTAGACACAGTGAGTGTTCCGGCCACCAGGAACTAGCCTGGATTGCTTAATCACTGCTCACGTTTGTTGTATGCAATGCAAACAGTTGCTGTTCCTTTAGCTTCTTCTTTTCCCGTATTACACAATCATTTTCATAATTAACATGTCACATTCGAAAAAAACAAAAAACATACATTAAAGTTTTTCTGCAAGGGTTGTCATCAGCGGTTATCTGCCAAACACGATGGTGAAATTTCTAAAGTTTTAAGGTCTCCATATGTCAAGTAATACGCAAATATTTGTAGACAAAACACTCGGGAAAGAAAGTTGCAGTTTAACTGGAAATTCAGAGCATGTATTCTGAGGGATAGTACATTTGTATGTCTCGCCTACTGATAGCTGTACTGTCTGCTGTTGAAGACTATAGTCTTCACTACATTAAAATACACATATATATATAGTGATCTTTGGGTCAGCTTCTTGCTCTTGTTTGGAGGTCTTGTCTACCTCATTTCCCTGCTTCTTATTCAATGTGTAAGGCTAGAGTCACTGTTGTAATCAGGAGGAGCCAGTCAGAATTGCTACTGAGATGTCTAATATTGCCACAACCTTCTGTCACCACCTCTCCATATTAGGTGACATCTTCGATTTAGCATTTCAGTTTTGGCAAGCAATGTTGATGAGCTGTAATGACAATAAACAGCTTTATATACGAGAATAGATGTAAATGTGTACATGGTAATACTAGAGCAAAGGCTCTCCTTTTCTGCTGGTGAATAGTGCAAGCTGAATACGCTACGCCTGACATAAGCAGCTACCTGGTCATAGACTTCAGGGTCAGTATCTCTTTGCACTAGAATGCCTAAACCAATAGGACAAGCGTCATTCACCAATCGATTGTGCAAGTAACGGTGAAGTATGCAAGGTTTTAAGCTTTTGTGATGTTCAAACAAATGTTTTCAAACGTGCTGTGGAACTTCAGGGATCATTTGAAAATATATCCCTTTTATATGAGATCTCGCAGTGGTGCACTGGCTGGTAGAAAATCAGTGACGTACCATGACCAGTAAAGAACTAGTCCTAGAAATTAACAAAGGATCAAGATATTCTCTGGCAGAGTCGCCAGTACTATAAATATTTAGACAGGTTGTCTCCAAGAGACATTTTGTCCTTGTTTAGTGTAAGGCTGGCATCATTAAGAGCTTGGCAGAATTTGGTCAGCGTTTCATGGTGTTCTTCTTTCGACTAGCTGGAGACTAAGATATCATCACCATAGTTTAGGCAGTTTGGTATTTCCTGGGTACCTTGCCTGATTTCTTCCTGCAATACCTTAAAGGCTGATGTAACTCAAAATTGTGGTGATTATATCTGAAGAAACCACAGTGAGTGGCAAAATGTCTGATGCAGCATGACCACGCTTCTATATCCTTCATTTAAATACAAACTGGAGAATATGCAGGCTCTACTCAACTGGTGTTTGATGTTTTGCATTGACACCAGATGTCTTTCACATTGACTGGCTAGAATTGGTTGCAGCATATCTACAAAAATATGAATCTTGCCCTCAGTTAGTCGCTTGGGCATTATGACCACATTTGAGAACCATGGAGTTAGTGCTTCCACTGGCTCAATAATGTATTTCTTGAGAAGGTTTTGAATCTCTCCCCCAACCTGTTTCTGGATCCTGAATGTAATACCATGAAAATGTTGGGCCACACAGTTGAAGATTTCATTTGTATGTAACAGGATCTCTACATTCTGGTGTTTACCTTATGACCTGATCTATATTTGGAAAAGCTTTACTATATCAGCGTTATTCAGGCAACACCTCACTTAGGACTAGATATAGCACTTGCAGGAGTTCCAGTTTGATCACCGGCTTGAAACTCAGAAGACACTTTTTGCTGACAGCAGTTTCAATTGCACAAATGTCATATTACAGAATTTGAGTTGTGTTTGGTGAAGGTAGAGAAACATATGCACTTAAGAGATTTCTGGGTGCCATATGAATGACTGTGCACATTGATCGGTAAAATGTGCACATTGGTTGGGGGTAGCTTAGACTTAAGAGGTATGTTGAAATTGTTTGTATTACTCTTGTCCACCGGAAAAACGAATAAAGTTCCATTCACATTGGTGCTGGTCTCAAGTTTTGACAGTTATTCTTTGCCTGCAGTTAGAACCCTCACCCTTTTCAGGTTTGGGAGGGAGAGGTTAGGGGTTGCAGCGTTTGGGGTTTATAAAATACATCCTCTGTGCCCAAACTGATGAAGGCAGCCTTCATGTACTCAATCCAGGGAATTTTCTTCACATTGTTGAGGGACTAACAATCAGAGAGAATCTGCTATTCAGCTGAGCACTCTCCATGATCCAGATAACAACGGTCTGAGAGCAATTATGTCACTTATATATTGTATCACTAGCTCAGCATGGAAAGAAAAAGCTGGTGTACCTTTTGGGACATGCAACATACGTCTCAAACACATTTTCAGCAGTCTGAATACTATCAGTTTTTGTATAACCCCATACTTCACTGCCATATACTGCCTTGGAGGCACATTTAGCTTGATAAATCTTAGCTAAGGTGCTGGGTGGCCTACAGCCAAGCCTCTGGGCAAAACTGGCCACTGCCCTTGTGGCCTTAACAGGCTCTCCTTTCCTACCATCCATCAAAGGCTTCCAGTGTTTTGTTTGTGCCAAACAGCAACTCAAAGAGAAGATCGGGACTTTAGCCAGGGTATGATCTTCCAACTTAAACATTTTTGAGCTAGTGAACAACAGCCAACTACATCACATATTATTTTGTTAAGTATACGGCAAGATCCAAATTAGCCATAAAGGTGCCATACTTGTCCTATAAAGATTGCACTCCCAAAGCCATTAGTGACATGAGAGTCGCGTCATCCACATACAATAAAACCCGAGCAATCACATCCCCAGCCTCGGGCAATCCGCCTTCATTGAGAGAAGAGCCTGTTCGAACCAATTAATGTAAAGTGTAAACAAAAAAGGGACGAGGATGCATCTCTAGCGAACTCCCCTGATAGTTCCAAAGGCCTGAGTACAGTCCAAGCCCTGAGAGTACTGCACCAAAGCGGAGGTGCGGGCACGTAAACCTGATAAGAAAAACACAATATCTGGATCTACCCCCAATGCAAGGAGCAGGGGGGCACAATTTCCTGTGATTGAGCCGTTCAAAATCAGACGTGAGGGCCATAAAAGACAAATTAAGTGATTCTACCCACGCAACAGCATTCTTATTTATAATTAGGTACAGATTCAAACATTGATCTATTGTCGAACTGCCCGGCCTGAAACCACCTGGTGTTATTTTCTGAAAGCCACATCCATTTGATACAGCAGAGAGATTCATCAACTTCATTTTTGTGCTTGTGATGATTCATGACTTTGGCATGATATTCAAAACTGGGAGCTGCCATGGCTAGCGTGTTGGTCAGTGTTCTGGATTTTTGATGTGGCTTCTGGCGAAAGGGAACAGACTTCAAGCCAACAGCGATCTGAGAACTAAAGGCTTTGTCAAAGTTGTAGTTGTCACAGTGTTGAATTAGTTACTTTAATCTTGTAACAAAAGAGTCAATTGTCTCACAGGATATTTGCACCACTGAGCGAAATAGGTAGGACGCATAATCAAAGCTTTTCCCCGTCGGAAAATGTGCCATTAAACTGTCATTTGACGCATCACACAAAGCTCTCTAAGCCCCTTAAGAATGGGATGATCAACCACAGGCATCAGATTCGAACACGTTGCATTAAAAGACAGATGAGGCGCATCTCATTTTCAATGCCTAGAGGGCTAGAGTAAATGTTGAAGTCTTATCACACATCACCACCTGAGGACTAGTGTATTAATGTCAGCCAGACTGAAGGGGGAGGAATAGCAAGTGAAGGGGGAGCATAGTGATAGCAAGGGTGGCAGTCATTGATGCATTGGAGACACTGCTCACCCGTGGCAGTAGTTATGTACTTTTCTGATAACAACATGATTGGGGAGGCGAGTCCCAGAGCAACACTTCACTGTTAAAGAGCACATATGATTGCCGAGCCACCTCATCACTAGTGTAAGATAGAAGCCACTACTTAAATTAGGAGGGGCCAGTTAGGGTTGCCACTGATATTTCTTTTAATAACATTGCTGCAACGTTCAGGTTTGAGAATTAAGAGTTGACCACAGTAAGGTCAAAGGAGATTTGAACAGCATTTGCAGGCCTGTATATTATGTGAGCCGTGAAAGATGTTTCCTATCTCCTCCGCACTAGAGGTTCCAAAGCCCTACACTCAGGCCCTTCAATCATACATATGCTCTCGGGCGCAGACCAGACATACCAGGCACGAGGAGACAATGCAACAGTCAAGAGGAAGAGGAATGGAACTACAACCTACAATATGTCCTATTTGCCATATTCAGAATGAAAAAAAACTTGTGTTCTTCGACTGCTGACATTAGGGACATTTAAAAATGTTTTTTATATATATATAGATATAGATATATATATAGCACTCCTTGGCAACATATCTTTCCATGCTCTGTTCGCCGTTTCTTGCCTCCCAGCTTTTTATTTTAAATAAACACTTTTTATGAAAGTCCTGGCAGTTCCACACTGCTTTTGGGCCACTCACTTTTTGGCCTCCTTCCCCAGACATCAGCGTGTCAGTTTCTTCACCAACTCTCCTGATCAATAAAAAAACATGCAAAGCACGTTTCCGGCCCCAGCGTTGCTCACTGCTTCTTGCTCCAACCACCCTACCCTGCCCACCGCTTGGCTCTTCCGTTGGTCTACTGGATCTAACCTTCTCAAACGATTTTTTAAGTTATACAAAAAACACATTTTTGCTGAGTGCCCAGCAGCTTGCAACTGCTACCGTGCAACTACAATTTTTGCCCTCACTAGCATACTTATAAAAAAAAGTATGAAAATGGCAATCTTCAAACGGTAAATTACATTTCCAAATTCCACATTCTAAAATTGCTACTGTTGCTTCACAATACATACAGAAGCACTGCCTGCCTCCATACTTTTCTTGGAGACAACACAATTTGAATACAGCTATGGTGTTATTTCAAAGAAAATTTATGACATATGCACAAGCCACAGTGGCAGCTTTTTTACCTTCTCACCTGTGCAACATGAAAAAAGCTTTGGCAAAGCCAATAGATCGCCACTTCCTTGTAAACGTCAAGATGGATTGCCTTGCCAATGCTTGTTTACTGCTTGCTGAAAGGTCGCAGTTTTAACTCATTAAACAATTATTTGTGGTCAGGGTGGCACAAAGGGTAAGTGTGGCAAAGCAGAAGCACAGGCCAGCTTCTAAACATGCCAATCTAGGTACAACAACTAAAGGAAGCCTATGCAGTTGACATACTGATCATCGTTAAGGGGAGGGAAGCCAGTCACACTAGATACAAGCCTGAGACCTACAACCTTACAACAGTCAGCAGAGAAACACTGCTACACAAGAGAAATCCATAAGCTGTACTGCAGGACATATTGGGAACCTTAGACCTGACCATCGAAGATCATACCCAGGTCGGGATGCCTTGTCTCCACCTTGCAGTTGAGATGTCATAACACAAGACTATGGAAAAATACACAAAGAAGTGGGGAATCGTTTATTACACAAAGTTTAATAAACTTATACACTCCTACATATCCACCCACATATACTCATCAGTCTTTTCTTCTTAAACACCCTTGTGCACATGAACACATCAGTTGTGCATAAGAAACAGAGAACATTGTCAAGAGGGAAAGGTAAGAACAGAAGAATGCCACCTACGAAGCTTGGTGAAGTTGCAAGGTGATCCTAAGGCAATAAGAAGAAGCCACCACAAGTCCATTCAAGGGTAATCTTTATATATGTGAATATGTTTTAAGTGTGAACATTCACCCTCTGCAGATGACCTCTTGGTGCCATAGAAAAGAAAAATAATTCTGAAGGCAAAAAGGAGGGTAGATCTAAATACATGGGAGCAATAAGTGCAAAAGGGCTTCATTCTAAGGGCTACTCCAATCTCACACTCAATGGTGCAGCTAGCTCAAAAGCTCGGCCCTCTAGGAAATTCTCAAAATAAAGTATGACTCGGATGTAATTCTACCAGCAAGCACTTGTTCACAAAACAATTAAAGTCTAGAACTAGATTTTTTAAGTTGAATGCAATTCAATTAATTGTGAATGGCACGTTTGGAACAACGATGGAAGACCTGCGAGTGTGCTTCATTGAATGCAGTTATGCAGGTAACATTTGATATTTGCAATAAGATAAAGTCTGCATCATTATGCTGCCCGTGATGGTGCTAGGTTTGTTCTCACCACTACACATTGATGTTTCCTCACCATCATCATTACCTCCTTATGCCTCTGACATTAGTGGTGCCAAAGGTCAGCTATTAGCAGTGTGTTGGTTGGATTCTAGGGTTCTTTGAACTCCCTTCTTTACTAGGGAGGGGGGTAAAAGCAGCACATGTGTTCTGCTGAAGTAATTAGAAAAATAAGCGCGAGGGCCAAAGTTTTTCCTGGTGCGCCCTGCTCATGCTAGCAAATTCAGAAACAGACGATTGTCAAGGATGCCTAGTCCAACTCATGTCATGCCCCCTTCTTTCATCACCCTACACTTCCAGATGTGTTATCTCACCTCTGCAAGCTATTTCTCATAGTTATTTTCCCCTATGTCACTGTCCCAATATTTCTCTTCCTTGTCCCTTTCTCTCTCTTACTGTGGGTTAAAGTCTGATGATTTAAAATAACTCCTGACCCTGAAAAATGAGTGCTGATGCCACCAACTCCAACCATGGGCATGAATTAAGCACTGACAGTGTGTCTGTGTCTCAGCTGGTCAACGGGATAAGTGGCTCGGGATTCTCTAGACCTTGATTTGGGCAGCAAATCCTTTTTTACCTAGGAGGAGCACTATGACTAATAGGCTAACACGGTACTATGTATATGGGTATTTGTTAATTACTTGGCCTCTGATGCTCCAAAGGCATGCTAAATCCAGCCAACCTGTGCCATGGTTGTTGGGACTAGCTAGACACTTATCTCTCTAGCCAGGTAAGATTGATCTCTGACAGACGTATTCTCCTCAATCTCAAGGTTGCTTCCACAATACTGCTTATCAATCAATTTTAATCAATAAAATCCATGGCATTTCATTATTTCGAATAAGAGGCCTGTTTCTTTGGGCTTCAATGAAGTGGTTTGCTGGCTGTTGGCACCAAATAAATAAAATAGATAATTATGAATGTCTATTGCTAGACAAGATGGGATAAAACGATGTGTTTTGTTCCCTGTTTATCTTGTGACTAAACTTACTGTGGGTGTCAGTTTCAGATTGGCTTCTGTTTCGACAGTTCTGTAATCAGATTACCAAGACTTCGTGTTGTGCAAGTTGGCCACAAAGGGTTATCTTTGCATGGGCACAGTTTGTTCTAAGCTTCAAGGTTGTGGAGGGTCCCATGGGCCCGCTGTTAAGCAACAGATCCTGTTTCTCCACACAGGGGTGGAGCAAGGGGCTCTAAGAGGTGCTAAAGCCTCCTCTGAGCCTTGCTCATGCAATAAAGGTCCTATACTGCTATGAGCTGCAGGGAGCGACTCGGAGTTTACCTCGTATTATAAAAAAATCCCATTGTGACCCCCCCCCACAAAAAAAAACAGTTAAAGCTGGCCAATGCAAACTGGTGGGTGAAAACTGGTGTGTAACTTGTACACACACATGAAACAAGTTAGTTTCCTTTAACAACAGTTTTGCAGCATTAACCACTTTTCCACTTTCAGATGCACATGCTGTGTATTGCTCCACGTTATAAAAGCTAAGCCTGGACATTTTCTTTAAATAAACATTTTCCTGTTGGGTGTGGACCACAGGCAAAGATAGAATCCCCTTAAGTCTTTAGCCACACACCTTAGTTCATGTCCACCATCTTTAATTTATTTTTCCACTGATGGGTTCAGAAGTAAGGAAGAAGAGTTCATGATTTCTGATTTATTTCAGAGCAAGGACTAAAGGAAGAACTGAAAGAGTCCAGCAGAAGGACAAGTGGAAATCAGCCGACAACAATGAAATAGAATATGACAATAGTTTCACACTTGTATGCAAGAACCCATTAAAAGGCACTCATAAAAACGCTGTGCTTTACTTGATGGGGCCTTTGTCAGCAGGCGCGATGTAGCTCATGCCAAATTGTATACACATGGAAGAGGCCCGATTATCTGCTGCTGCCTGGGAAGTAACTGGATAAAGAGGAGTAGGGTGACAGCAAGTGCATGACCCAAGTTTAGATTTGTTATTTTTTTATCGTATACCACTTAAAATGCACAACTGTTAGACGGTTTCTTGGCCTTAACAGTCACAGTATTATAATTTGGTGGTCAGGAAACAAATTAAACATTTTGCGGTGTAATAAATAGCCAAGTCTTCAGTTTTGTTGTTAAATAAAACATTTCAGGAGCAAATTACAGAGAGTGGGGCAGTATGAAACATTGTTTTACAGGCAGGGTCGAAAACACTCATCCACTCTTCCAAAAGTGATGCAATGTTTCACTATTCCCCATTTGTAATGGGCAATTTAAATTGCTCCGTTGCTAAGTAACACGCTCCACCTGGTCATATATTATGATTACAGTTCTCATTTCCATCTACATTCAAGATCTGCTGCAGCTGCTATAGAAACAGAGATGTACACCAGGAATTATTTAGCTCCTCTCTGTTACAGACTAGTTCCTCTTCTGCGAGGGTCGCCAATCAAAGTAGGAAAACTTGTCAATAACAAGACATGAATACTGCAACTTTGCCAGCCTTGCCGTTTTGAGGCATACATGTTAGCATGCCCCTGAACCCAACAACATACCCAAGTGCCACATCACAACAAAAAACTCCAGCCCAGTCTAAATGTATCATCAGTACCTGATGTCAATTCATAGAAGAAAAAATGCTGCTTAATTGTGTATGTGGTTCCAGTTATGTGCCTTTCACCATGGTGATTCCAATGTCGATTAAAAGTGACCACAAAGAGTACAAAAAAATAACTCCACCCACCTGACTCGTTCAGTTATCTTTTCAGGTAGCACTCTCCAACCATCTGCAATGTTTCCAACAGTCACAAACATTTACAATGATTCAGCTATTTTTTTGTTTTTATTTTAAATTTTTGTTTACTCTTTTTTTTTTTTTTTACACAAAATGCTATAGTTGCAGCAAATAATTTCACGGATTGACACCTACGACTGCTGTCTATAGTGCCAGAATGCTAACCTTGAAAACTGAAAACACTACCCGTACCTCGTGATGACTTCAAGTACTCTAGGGAAAGAAAATGAGTAATTTTGACAATGTCATCTCCAGATAGTTAAGGGATCCTTGAGAGAAGGTGCTCGTTCCCTGCAATCATGGGATCTAAACTCTCAACAATTTTGGCTGCGGCATTTGTCTGAAAAGTCACATTCTGCGGTATTTGTCTGAAAAGTCACAGAAAAAGAGGCATCAGGCACCAAGCTTCCTTTGTTGATGGAAATGGAAACTGCCATGGCCCCCGTAAGATGTGCACATATATCTGTTGGTGGGTTTTGGACCTGACCCTTTTTACAGGGTCATCCTTAAACATTTTGCCTCCTTCCTCCTATTTGTTCTGACCAGTTTTGTTGGCTTTAGGACTCTGGGCACTTTACCACTGCTAACTAGTGCTAAAATGCATATGCTCTGTGTAAATTGTATTGGTGATTGGTTTATCCATGATTGCCATAGCTGATTTACTAGTAAGTCCCTAGAGTAAAGTGCACTAGAGGTGCCTAGGGCGTGTAAATCAAATGCTACTAGTGGGCCTGCAGCACTGATTGTGCCACCCACATGCGTAGCCATGTAAACATGGCTCAGACCTGCCCTGCCACACTGTGTGTGCAGTTATAAACTGCCAATTCGACCTGGCAAGTGTTCCCACTTGCCAGGCCCAAACCTTCCCTTTTTATACATGTAAGGCACCCCTAAGGTAGGCCCTAAGTAGCCCCATGGGCAGGGTGCAGTGTTTGTTAAAGATGGGATATGTAGTGATGAGTTTCACATGTCCTAACAGTGAAATATTGTCAAATTCGGTTTTCACTGTTGCATGGCCTATCTCCCTCATAGGTTGACATGGGGGCTGCCTTTAAACATCTGTTAAGTACAGATCCCTTTGGGAGTGGACAGAAATATAGAGATTGGTGTCTCTGAACTCAAAATCCAAAAATACATCTTTTGGTAAAGTTAATTTTTAAATTGTTGGTTTGAGAATGCCACTTTTAGAAAGTAGGCATTTTCTTGCTTAAACCATTCTGTGACTCTGTTTGTGGATTCCCTGTCTGAATCAGACTGACAGTTGGGCTGTTTGTGAATCCCCTCTAGACAGTGACACAAATGAAGCTGGGGTGTAGCCTGCATTTCCTGATGATCCATCTGAGCTAGAATGGAGGAAAGAGTGGTCACTTATACCTGAATGTGCTGTGCCTATCCTAACACAAAGCAGTCTCCAACCACCTGGTGTGTGTCTGTACCCAGGCCTGGGCAAGGCAGGATCCTGTGAACAAACAGAGACTTTCCTTTGAAGTTTGCCTACTTCAAAGGCAGAAAGGGGTATAAGTAGTGGACCCAAAGCACCAGATTTTTAGACTACCTCTGGAATCAAGAGGAATCTCCGCCAGGGGAAGAGCTGAAGAGCTGGAGGAGGAGTAGTGCCCCTTTGCCTGTGACTGTGCTTTGCTGGGTTGGCCTGCAGTTGCTGCTTCTGCCCGAGAGAAGACAAGACTGGACTTTGTTGTGCATTCCTGCTTGAGAAGAATCTCAAAGAGCTTGAACTGAGCTTGCCTCCAGTTTTGAAGTCTCAGGACCATCAAAGACTTCTTCTGCCAGCACCTGGACTCTCATCTGAGACTCCTGCCCTGCCAAGTGGTGCCCTGCCCAGTCTCTGGGCCCTTGAGAAGTGAAGTTGGCTGTACAAGGACTGAAATCCACACACAGAAAGCCATGCGGGGAAATTTTCAATGCACCACCTGCAACATGGCTGAGAAACGACGTGCCACCCGCTTCACAGCAAAAATCGACACTCCACCTGCATCGCGGCTGGGAGATCGACGCATCGCGGCTGGAGAAACAACGCAACACCCGCTTGCGGCTGCTGAGAACACAAACCACACGCAGCTCAGTTTTCTAACACTGTGCCACCGAATTTCTCACGCATCGTCCCTGGGCGTCAAAGTCATTGTGAACATGCGCAGACCTGAGGTGCGCCGTCCAGAAATCGACACATCACTCTGTTGCGAGGGAAAAAAATATGCACAGCCTACCCGACCGGAGAAGAAACGACGCACGGCCTCAGTTCCGAGTAGGGAATTGACGCATCACTGACTTTTCCGATGTACGCATGCCTGTGGGGCTTTATTTTTTTACGCAAACCAGGTACTTTGTGCAAAATTAGCATTTCCATTGTTTTCTATGGAGTAAGACTCCTATTCTTTTTAATTTGTTTGATTTAGATAATATTACCTATTTTTCTAAACTGCTGTGGTGTCCATTTTGTAGTGTTTTCACTGTATTACTGTGTGTGGTGTGTTGGTACAAATACTTCACACATTACTTCTGAGTTAAGCCTTTCTGGTCGTGCCAAGCTACCAAGGGCATGAGTGGGGGTTAACCAGGTGTGTTTCTCCTTTGCCCTGACTAGAGTGAGGGTCCTTGCTTGGACAAGGGGTACCCTGACTGCCAACCAAAGACTCCATTTCTAACAGTGGGCCTTTCTAAGTTAAGGCACAGCTGAAATTAATAGAAAGGACGACCCAATGCAAAACAATAAGCCTAGTCACTGCTTTTCCTTAGATAGCTCCAATGAAGCCCAAAAGTGCAGGTCATGCTCCAGCTACAAAATCCCTTCCAATCAAGGTAGTCAGAGCAGGTTGTCAAAAGTCCAGTCTGTGTGGCCACTCCTGCTTGTTGGAAAGATAATGAGGGAGAAAGAAGGGTGGACGAATGATAGAATGACAATGAAGAAGAAGGAAACTATTTTGGACAGAAAGAAAGGACAAGTGCATAAAACACCTTGTCTGGATAGAATACACTAAATGGTTGCTGGACAACCAGGTCCTGCAGGTCTCCAAACCTGCATGCCAAAGTAATTACCACCAGAAAAGGAGTCGAAACAGGCAAGAGTCAAACAGAACAACTGTACAGCATCTTGAATGGGGATGCTAAGAGAAAAGTCAAAACTAGGTTTAACATTAAAAAGTGTGGGTGGAAACATATACAACTCTCAAGATATACATCACTATGAGCAACATGATCAAGGAAGGTTGTTCAGGAAGGCATTAAAAGATAAGAGTGCTGCAAAATATCCTGTTACTGTAGTGAAAGCTATGGAAAGCGCAAAATACAGGAAGTCAGACAGGTGATTCTCAAAAGGGTGTAATTCAGAGGCCCGGCACTAAGAGGCAAACTTGTCCCAGCAACATCCACTAATGCAGGCAGTAAGTTGAAGGCCTCTCACAGGTACTTTTCAATTTCTGAGCATGCATGCACACAAAGCATTCAACGATTGGGAGGGAGGACTTAACTAAGCTGCTGTGAAAGCCAGTTGGTATAGCAAGTCCTCAACATACAATCAAGTGCAATGAGGATCAGGTGAACACCATCTTCAAACACCTTCTGCAGAACCTTTGAGTGTAGAAGAATAAGATAGACTGCGTGAAACAGGCCATTTGACCAGCTCAATCAGGCATGGCAAGTGTAGGGCGCAGAATAGAGGGCAACTCATGTTAAAGCCATGGCAAAGGATTCAATGCAGGGAAGCTCCAGCTAAGAAAAGATGATGTCTATCACATCAGGCTGGAGATCCCACCCGTGATCCTGGGGAGATGGGTAGCTTAAAGCATCTGCCTTCACATTCAGAGTGCCAGCCAGATTGAGCAACTGCTGAGAAAATATCCAGTTGCACACCCCACCGCCATAAGAGCCCGGCCTTCCAAAGCAGGGTCCATGAACCCACTCTGCCCTCTTGGCTAAGGTAAAGGACGCAGGTAGTCTTGTCTGAAAGAACTGGGACAACACAGCCAGAGATGTAGGAAAGAAATGTCATCAGAGTTAAGTCATCAGCCCTCAAATCCAGCCCCTAATACGCAGTCATTGCTCTAACATGGATGCGTGATATCATCATCTCCTTGAGAAGCACCCCTGCCCATTAAAGTGGGTATGTGAAAACAGTAGCCTATGAGTCACAGTACTGAAGGTATGCCCATGAGAATTGAGAGGCGCATCGATCATCTGAGTTTTGGAACACCTCCAGATGAGCACAGAGACTCCTTTGATGTCTCTGTATAAATGACTGAAAGGATCCCATCCACCACCTCATGTGCTCTACAGGACAGTGTCTCAGTAAAGGTGAGGAGAAACTTCTGCTGTATGAAGGAGAAGTCCATCTGATAAGGTAGTGTTAGTCACAGATGGCCCGAAACAACTCCGGGGAACGTGTCTTCACCAGTCAATCATCTAAATATGGACCTCATGACAGAAGCTACTATTACTGCCAGCAACTTAAGACGGACTCATAGTATATCTTAGTAGCAGTACTGCATATTGACAGTGCTGCTACCTTGGTAAACCATGTGTAACGCCTGTGATTTAGAAGGATAGGTTGATGAAGATCTAGGAACACTACCCAATCCTGTGCAGTCAGGGCCCAGAGAACCTGACTTGTGGATAAGCAGCTTTACTTGAATTTCTTCTTACCCATACAAAAGGTTCAACATAATTCATATGCCCCTTTTTTAATCAGATTCTAACAGCTTAAAACGAGGAATTCCACAGGGATCTGTCTTTTCATCTCTAAAACTCTAAGGACAGGGAAATACAAAAAACAACTGCTGCCTTACAGCCACAGATCGATTGATGGTGTGGAATCACTACAGGCTAAATGCTCCAAAAAACGAAATATTGACTTGTGATAAATGGAAAAGTTAAGATCCTCCGTCTTTCTGGCCAGATGAACGAGGACATTCCCTGAAAATAGGTAAAAAGGTAAGAAATATTGGAATTGTAATAAACTATGCCCTTTCCGTTATTGCTCAAGTGGACAAGCTCTGTACATCAATTTTATGCACAATGAAAATACTCTGACACAGTTTTCCTTATCCTGTACTTCTTCAAAAGGTACAAACAATAAAGGGTGCATTGTCGCTGACTATGCAGCTCACACCACAGACACAGACTGGAGTGCGCCACTCTCTCCAGGCCCCACCTGGCGGCTCCCACGGGACATACTTGATGAACCTACTTTCAGAGACACACAACTCGGCACATTAGCCCCTTTTTGCAGAGAAAACAGGCCACAGACACCACTCATGGAATGGGAGGCCTTTAAGGTTGTTACGTGGGTGTGCGCCAAGAGCTCAAGGAAGAGTTAACCTAGACAGAATTAGCCCTGAAGGATCTGAAGGGTCGGATCCCATACGATGGAAATGCTCAGGCGACCCTCACCGACACCAAAACTAGATACGCTGCCCTCTTGGAACACCTTTGCTGCTACAACTTTGCAGCATACACAGCCCAAATACACTCCACGGGTGACAAGCTGGGGCACCTACTGGCATGGCTAACATGCCACGAGGTCTCCGCTCATATAATTACAGAGATCAGCCCAATGCACCCTACACACAACTGGGGGAACTGTTATGAGACGATAAGTAACACAGAGTAGTCTTCACAATTTCAATTGCCAGTAGGGCAGTGTGGGTTGGGGGTCTGTTCATTTGAAACATATTACTTAGCAGCACAATTCCAGTGGCTATCGTGTTGGCAGGGAGGCAAGAACCTGGGCATAACTGTTTGAAAACGGCCCAGCTCGAAAGCTGTCCTTTGCCAGCTCCTACTCCCCTCCGACAAACTACAACGATCCTGGACACTGCACACATGGGTAGTCCGCAAGTGCTTGACACAGTTGTTGCAGTTAATGAACAAGTTACTTATCATCAGTACCAATTTATCTAGTAGAGACATATTCTAGTTGCAGATTCCTTACCTTAAGATTTCCCCCAGGTGTCAGACTGGATCCGGAGAGTTTTCTGCAAGTAGTACCCTTGCGCGTCATTAGGTGGCATTGGTCGACTCCATGGGCATCGTTGGCGTCGTGGTTGCCGTGATGACGTCATGAGTCGTATATAGATGCTGCTTCAGCACGGTGACGTCAGTTTAGGAGACTTAAAAAGGGAAGGTTGATCAGGCAATCTAAGAAAGGCTGATATAGCCAAAAAGTAACCTTTCAGGGGTGCCCAAAGCAAAGCCCTTCCGGGCCAAAGAAAGATTGAACAAAAGAACCTCAGATAGAGGAGCAGAGGGGATCAAAAGACTTGTTGGTACACCATGCCACAAATGTATGCCAATGACAGGCAAATACCGTTTTGGTGGAGGGACGCCTGGCTGCCAGGATAACATCACAGACTTCAAGTGGAAGGTCAAAAGCCGTCAACTGCTGCCTCTTAATCTCCATGCATGAAGGTGAAGATTGGACAGGTTTGGGTGGAGAACTGTCCACTGCTGCTGCGACAGAAGATCCTCTCGAAGGGGCAGTCTGAGTGAAAGATCGGTGGCCATGCTCAGTAGCTCTGGATACCATACTCTCCGTGCCCAGTTCAGAGACACCAAGATTACTTGGGCCCGGTCGTTCTTGATCTTCTTCAGAACTCTGGACAGAAATGGTATAGGCAGAAAGGAGGCCAGAGTTCCTCTCAAGAAGAAATGCTTTGCCGAGCAAGTGTCGCCTTGGAAACTCCAACACGCAAAATAGCTGACATTGCTCATTCTCTACAGAGACACACGGATCTAACGAAGGCTCTCCCCACTGCTAAAGGAGACCTTGTGCCACCTCCGGATTGAGACGCCATTTGTGATCGGCTATGCATCGATGGCTGAGTTTGTCTGCTTTGGCATTCAGAGAGCCTGACAGATGTTGAACCACCAGGTAAATGCCCTGATGTGCCAGTCATGTCCAGAGACGCAGAGCCTCCTAACAAAGGGTCCAGGACCTCACTCTGTCCCTGTTTGTTGCAGTACCACATGTCGGTTGTGTTGTCCGTGAACACCTGCACCACTTTCTCCATGAGAGAGGGAAGGAATGCTTTCAATGCAAGCCTGATCGCCTGAAGCTCCAAAAAAATGATGTGTAGATTAGACTCCGCAGGAGACCAGAGACCTCTGATCCCTGCCTCTCCCATGTTGCCGCCCCATCCCAAGAGTGACGCGTCTGTCACTACTGACAGATCTGGTTGGAGAAGGGAGACGGATCTGCCAATGACCCAATTCTGATTCGAAAGCCACCACTGCAGGTCGTTTGCAGTCCCCTCTGAGATCTGGACCATGCCATGCATGTGTCACTAGCAGGATGCAGGAGGCCATGAAGCCCAGCAGCCTCAGAGTCATTCTCACCAAACCCAGGATAGAGACTAAAAGATCGGAATCATATCCTGAACTCGCTTTTTGGGAGAACAGGCCTGAAACTGCAATGTATCCAGAACAGCTCAGATGAAAGGGAGCACCTGAGAGGGAGTCAGGTGTGACTTTGGCACGTTTATAGTGAGCACCAGCATGTGCTAGAGGTTTGCCGTAGTTTGAAGGTGGGAGACGACTTTCTGGGGCGTGCCCACCTTCAACAGCCAGTCGTTGAGGTAGGGGAAGATTGAAACCCCCAACCTGCGCAGATAAGCTGCAAACACCGCCATCACTTTTGTGAACACCCAAGGGGCGCTGGTAAGGGCAAAGGGAAGCACAGAAAATTGAAAGTGCTCATGACCTACCATAAATCGTAGGTAATGTCTGTGGGAAGGAAAGACTTGGATATGGAAATAAGCATCCAACACTACCATCCAGTCTCCTGGGTTCAAGGCAGACAGGACCTGAGCCAGGGTGAGCATTTTGAACTTCTCTTTTTTCAAGAAGAAATTGAGGGCCCAAAGGTCTCGGAGAGGACGTAAGCCCTTGTCCTTTTTGGGCACCAGAAAGTAGTGAGAATAACAACCACAACCCATTTCTGGCGCTGGGAGCCTCTCTATGGCTCATTTGGCCAAGAGAGCTGCGCCTTCCTCATGGAGAAGTACCAGATGATACTCCGGTAATCGGCCATAGGATGGAGGCATGGCTAGAGGGGGAGTCTCGAAGGGGAGGTAGTAGCCCCTTCTGACGATCTGCAAAACCACCTGTCCATAGTGATGGATTCCCAGTGGGGCAGGTGATGGAAAATCCAGCCGCCAAATGGGCTGGAGTGGGGGGATGGACTAGGAAGGTTTGAAGGCTGCAGCAGGGGTGGGGGTGGTCTGGGCAGACTTCTAGTTCGCTGTCCTATGAGCCAGTGGGATTCCGCATCCACAACAGGAAGCCCCTTCCGTGGACTGTTGGAGAGGAGGACCAGCCGAAAGGCCGAGGGACCGAGCCGTAGCCCGGGAGTCCTTGAACCTCTCAAGCACCGAGTCCGCCTTGTCTCCAAAGAGACGGGTGCCATCAAAGGGCATGTCCATAAGGGTCTGTTGGACATCCCCTGAGAAACCAGATGTCCTCAACTAGGCGTGGTGCCTCAAGGTCACCGTCGACGCAACCGATCTGCCCAGAGAGTCTGTCGTGTCCAGCCCAAATCGAAAAGTGAACTTCGCCACATCTCTCCCATTAGCAACTGCTTGGGAGATGATAGTGCGGGCCTCCGTCTGTATCTCGGCAAGACGTGCGTGACCGTATCCCACAGGGAGTGAGTATAACAGCCCAAAAGGCATGTGGTGTTCGCTGACTGCAATACCAGACTGGAGGAAGAAAACATCTTCTTCCCAAGTTGGTCCAGTCTCTTTGATTCCCGATTCTGAGGTTGGAAGGGAATGCGCCGGATGACGAGGATGCCTGGATAACAAGACACTCAGGCGTGGGGTGTTGGGACAGGAATTTAGGGTTGTTCGGGGCAGGACGATGGCGGCGAGCGATCATCCTGTTCACAGGAGCCCCTGTGCGGAGTCTGGACCAAGTACCCAGAAGGACATCAGTGAGGACTTCACTGAAAGGAAGGAGAGGCTAAGATGTGGAAGCCCCTGGTCGAAGCACCTCCGTCAGGAGATCAGACCTGACTTCAACAGTAGGCAGCTTGAATCCAAGGACCTCAGCCACCCTACTGACCACCATAGAATAAGCGGCTCCCTCCCCCGTAGCCACGGTAGGAGGAGAAAGCATGGCATTGTCTGACCACTGGCTTTGCCCAATTTCTGTGCCCAATCCATATTACTGTTGCTCTGGTATTCATAAGGGTCCAGGGCCCCCCCCCAATCCTTCCCTGTATTCATACCCATAAGAATAAGGGTTTTAATCCAACCTGGGGTGAAGAAACCCCATTGAAGAAGAGGGCACCTTTGGCTTCGACTCAGAGTCGTCTGGGATTAGGATCAGGTCGATGTCGATCTTGGGCATAACTGACGTTGACGGTCAAACCGGCGCTGCGGAAGGCCCCAAGGTATGATCGGCATCAGTACAGATCCGGTAGCAGATCTGGAGTGGGACTTCGGTGGCTGGAGGCGCGGAACCCAAAGGGCCCCCAGCTGAACCCCCGGGCCCGAAGATGGGTCAGACTGCCAAAAAATAAGATGCATGGCCTCATAGAATTCTTTCAATTGGGCAGGGGTCGCTTCGGCTCCTGAAAGTCAGAGAGGCATGGAGCGGACCCAGAAGTAGGCTCTGAGGACGGAGGCCTAGAGTTTCAACGCTTCTCCCATGTCACATCAGCTGAGAGATGGGATGAAGTCGAAGGATGCCTAGACTTCTTTGAAGACGACGACTTCTTACCTCAGTGACCCGACATGGAGGAGGACTAGTGATGATGACTCCGCAAGCGGTCTCTAGACCATCCTCTCGAGCAAGACCGGGTTTCAATCCGGAGTCGAGCGCCGGGCTGCTATAAGCTTGAGCGAGCGTTCCCTCAAGGCCTTTGGTGCATGGCCTGGCTCTTGGAGCACGACTTCGGGTCGTGGTCACGCTCCATGCACCACAAACAGACCCAGTGTGAATCTGTCACTGACATCATGCGGTGACAGACCTCGCAAGGCTTGAAACCGGTCTTCGGGGACATCCTCGACGCACCAAAACCTTCACCAAAAACACAAAAAAAGTTTTGAAAAATTGACCTAGGGTAATGTTGAGACGATGCTGTCTGAGCTATCTCCCCATGAACTCTCCCAGGTATTGGTGGTGGAGAGGGCCTACAGGTCTTTGGGTTCTCGACCGCCGCCAGGAACTCCGCCACGTCCTATAGTTCTTCGTTTGCTGAATTACCGGGACAGAGACACTGTGCTTAGACTGGCCAGAGAGCGTAGACCTGTGATTTACAACAATACTGAGCTTAACTTTTTTCCTGATTACACCCCTGGGGTGCAGGCTGCCCGTAGGGCATTCCTGCCAGTCAAGCGCACTTTAAGCTGGACGGACGCCAAATACTCCCTCATTTATCCAGCCAAACTACATGTGCAGCATAGAGGCAAGCTGCATTTCTTTACTGATCCGAAACTGGCCGCCGAGTTTGCAAAATCGGTTCCCAATAAAGCACTGTCGGAGGGTTCGCGAGATTCTAGCCGAGAGAGAGGTGTCCTGAGTGACAATGACTAAATGGTCTCTGCTGTGCTGGGGCAATGGTGGCCCCGCCCACCGCCTTATTGCTAATACAATGGTTCTTATTTCTAATATGTAAGATGACTGCTCTATTGTACTTGTTGCATTGCGAGTTCCCCTGCCATCCGTCCCGCATGGGATGGTGTCTCAGATGGCCTGTTCCACGCCCCTCTGGATGAGTCCTTTGACACTGTTTAATACTGTTATTTGGGAGGTGTATTTGGGGTTGGGTGGGATTGCTACACAGACCAGTTTGGGGGGTCAGCGTGGGTGGGGGTTAGGGTTGTTCTGGTTTTGGATTTCTTACTATGTCTTCCTTTCCTTGTCTTTGATTCCCTTTCTTCATACTGACGTCGCCTAGAGTTTGTGGTGCGGAGGGTTGGGTGGCTGTATGCTGTTGGGAATGGCTGGGACTAGTGCGACGCCTGTGCGCTGCCTTACTTGGAACGTACCTGGGCTAAATGACAGGAGCAAGATGAGACTGCTGTCTGCCTACATGCAGCGTCACGCAACTGACATTTGTATGCTGCAGGAGATCCACCTGGTTGCGGCCACCCATAATAGGATAAAGGCTGGCTGGATTGGAGAGCATCATACTGCTATATACTCGAGCTATGACAGAGGTGTGGCGATTTGGATTAGGAAGGGGCTACAGTGGCGCACCGAAAAGACGATTGTGGATCCGGACAGTCGCTACGTTATGCTGTGCGGCACGCTGCTGGATAGGCCCTGTAGATTGGAGTCGCTTTATGGTCCAAATACTGACGACCCTGATTTTTTCCGAGAGGTAGGCCAGCTGATTGACTCGTTGGGATCTGGGACCTTGCTGTGGGGGGGTGGGGTGGGGGGGGGGGATTTCAATATGATATTGGATCCTGTGGCGGATCGTGAGAGCTCAGCTCGGCCGCAGCATGTGGGGGCTGCTAGGGCCCTTTTGCATATGATGACTGAGGGTGCTATGGTAGATATTTGGAGGGCGAAGCATGGTACTGATAGGTAGGGCACCTGTGTCAATTATGCTCAGAATAGCTGGTCCCGCATACACAGGTGGCTTGGTACCAGGGATGTTGAACTTTGGACGCGGTCAGTTAAGCACATGACGCGCACTTTGTCGGACCATTCTCCAGTTCCGCTGGAGTTGGCTATACCGGGAGGCCCCTCATGGGCCTTCATGCGGCGACTTTCTCAAGGTGCTCTTAGAGATCAGGTATTCCGAAATGAGATCCGTGAAACCATCCTGCATTACTTTGCTGAGAGTCGAGGGTCGGTGGCTTCTGCTGGGACAGTGTGGGAGGCTTTTAAGGTAGCGATTCGTGGCATTTGCATCACTAAGCAGCATGGAGTGCTGAAGGTGCTGAGAAAGGAGCTGGCGGAGCTGGAGGCCCAGCTTGTTGATCTGGAAAAACACTTAGCGGCGGATTGGTCGGGTGATACTCTGGCCACCTTGAGAAGTACGATGACACAGTACGAGGAGGCTGCGTTGCGAGAGGTTTTTCTTGGGGGCGCATACTGTGGCGAGAAGATATGGTGAAGGGGAGAGAGCTGGTCGTACACTAGCAGGCATGCTCCGCAAGCCGTTGGCAAGTAATTATGTTGTAGAATTGTCGGATTCAGCCAGCGATCGTTACACTACCACTGACGAGATTAAATGCATTCTCACTAAATTCTATGCTGATCTGTATGCGGAGCCTCCTGGATTGGACTCTGCTGCCTCAGCTGATTATTTTGAGGATATCAGTTTGTTGTGGCTTGAAAATTCGCATCGGGGGTATCTAGCTGCCCCCTTTTTGGTGGATGACGTGGTCCAGGCGATCCGCAGCTTGCCGGGTGATAAAGCTCCTGGGCTGGACGGCTTAACGTCGTCCTTCTATAAGGAATATGCGGATATCCTTGCGCCACACCTCCTGGAGGTTTATGCGGAAGTGCTCCATGCTGGGATTCTCCCTACCTCGCTGCTTGAGGCCCTCATTGTGACTATTTTGAAGCCAGGCAAAAGATCCATGCAACTGCGACTCCTACTGCCCGCTTTCATTAATCAATATAGATAAAAAGATCCTGGCGAAGCTAATTGCTGTGCGACTACAGCCTTTGCTCCCATCCCTGGTGTTGCCAGACAAGTCTGGCTTTATGCCGGGCCGTTCCACACTGCACAATCTCCGTACCTACTTTGCGGTTTGTGGTGCGCTCGACCCTGATGTACGCACGGCGGCAGTGCTTTTAGATGCTACCAAGGCTTTTGACTCTCTTGCGTGGCCATACATGTTTACCCTGCTGGCTCGGGTGGGACTGAGCTCCAGGTTTATCCAACTAATTTGATTGCTGTATTCGAGACCTTCTACCCGGCTGAGAGTGAAGGGGACCATTTATGTCTCTTCTCTGATAGCTAGAGGTACTCGTCAGAGCTGCCCATTGTCCCCGCTGCTTTTTGCAATAGCGATGGAGCCGTTGGCTGCCTGGCTGGGGCAACATCATAATCATAGAGGATTGGCATTCAGACAGCGGCCATTACTAATTTCTATATATGCAGATGATATTGCTCTGTATGTCCGAGATCCACAGCGACATCTTGATGTTCTGCTACATGAATTAGTGTGCTTTGGACGGCTCTTCATCAACTGGTCCAAGTCGGTGGTGGTACCTCTCTCCGCGGTTACGACACAGTTTCCCTCTGGATATCCAATTGGCTGGGCTGATGGCCCGGTGCGGTATTTAGGCGTCTGGTTGAGCCAGGATGTCACTATGCTCTGGTCAGCGAATTACGGCAGAGCTCTTACATGGTTGGAAGAAAAGGTGAAGATGTGGCGCTCGCTGCCGCTGTCGGGTCGTATCGCCATAGCGAAGATGGTAATTCTACCACTTGTTTTCACTGTGAGTTTTAAAAAAAGGCTTAGGTCTGCTCTGGTGAAGTTAGTCTGGCCGGATAGACAGCCTAGAATTTTGTGGGAGAAATTGACACTTCCGTTTGAGATTCGTGGTTTGGCGGCCCCAGATTTAGAGCTTTATTATTACTGTGCGCAGGCACATTTCGTGCATTTTAGGCTGTACCCTGTGCGGTATCTGCCACATTTGGCACCTGAAGAGGACGCTATATGGCCTGATAGGCTGCCCCGTGTGCTGGGGAGCCCGGTTGGGCCGAGGTTGCGTAAGATCAATACTGTGGCTTGCACGACAAGGGCCTGGTCTACGCTGTTGAGGCGTGTTAAAGTGAGTGAGCTGTTTGCACCTGCGATGCCAGTTTTGGATGTTGCGGGCACGCAGCTGTCAGGAGATGCCTGTGTGCATGAGTTTCTTAGTGAGTCCGGCATGGCCACCTTGGGCTCCTGGTTTTCTGATGGACTGGGAATCTCGTCTGAGGTGGCGCTAAGTGATGGGCATGACACTGCCAGAATCAGCTATATGTGCTTAGAATTGGTGCCATGCTCCGCTCGCGTTACCCCTGCTTCCCCGCGATGCCTCCAGTGTGTCGTGTACTGGAGCTCCTGTACTAGACACGGTCCTCACGTAGACTTATCACGAAGCTTTATGCCTGTATGCAGAGCGAGTCGCCTGAGACCGAGATGGGTGCGAGGGTGCGCTGGGAGGTGTACCATCGGTGAGGCTATCTTGGATGAGGTGTGGCACAGATGCTGCGCGTATATGAGAGAGCTGTCCCCCAATTATCAACTATGCCTTATTCATTTTAAGTTTTTACATCGGCTGTATCTTACGCCTTGCGGCTTGAGACACATGGTGCTGCGTGCTGACGCATGTTGTGAGTGATGCGGGGCTTCTGATGTGGACTTTCTGCACCTCGCATGGAGTTGTGCCGGGTTGAGTGAATACTGGATAGAGGTGCTGCAAATTATTGAGGAGATGACTGATACTGAGCTGCTGTGAACTCCTAAGCTTGCCCTCTTAAGCTTTGTGGAAGGGGTCCCCGCTGCTCACAGAAGACTGATAGGGCTGCTCTTGCTGCTGGCCAAGCGCAGGGTTGCGATGCGCTCGGGACGTGGTGGAGTGCCTCGGAGTCGTGAGTGGCTGCGGGATGCTTCGTACAGCCAGGAGCAGCTGATGATATACTGGGAGCTCATACCTGAGGGCTCGAGTCCGAAAGATATATGGGGCCCACTGAGAGCTTTTTTGGCGAATCAAGTTTTTTGCAGTGACTAGAAGCTTGGCATTTCCTATAGCTTGCGTTGGAAGGTTTCCTTCCCTCTGTGCTATCCCATAAGGTCTGCAGGAATATTGAAGTAATGTGGGTGGCAGAACTGTCCTGATGTTTTTTTTTTTTTCACCTTTCTCTATTCCTCACTTTACTCTTCAATTGCTTCTCTCTTTTTAGTTTCCTGGGTTGAACCTGCTGGTTGTTGTCTACTTCTCTCGATTTTCAATGTGCTCATTGGGAGTGCACAGAATTTGATAGTACTATATCATGCGTAGTGAAGCCGGAATCCTGATTGGAAGACAGTGAGAGAAGGTTGCATGTTGTTGTTGATAAATATGCTTTACTCATTTCATGTGATGTTAATGCTAGCCTCTCAGATGTGGGATATTGACTATATTGTTATTATTGTATAATAATAAGAAGAATAATAAAAAAATAAACAATTGACCTAGGGTAGCTCTATCCGGATCAGCGTGTGGCACAGAAAGAAAAGCACCAATATCATCTAAATAGGTCTCCCGACGCCACTGCGATGCCAATGATGCCCGCGGAGTCGACCAACGCCACCTATCGACGCGAAAGAGTATTGCTCGAAGAAAAATCTCCAAATCCAGTCTGACACCTGGGGAAAATTCTAAGGTAAGGAATCTGCAACGAGAAGTCTCTATCACATGCGCCACATCCTACACTATGCAGCTAGGATTCCACTCCAGGCACTCCTTTGCTTCACAGACTCGTTCATGCCAGAGGACCGGACCCACTAGCATAATAAATTCAATTGAAACCTGTTTCAAGACTAGCACCTGATGATGTTTGACCAACTGTATCAAGACCTTGGTATACCGCTGGGCCATCATCTTCTGCATAGCCAACTGTTGGCAACCTGACCCAGGCTAAGACACACGGTGGATGAGAAGCCCATGAATCATGCAGTCATCCACACCTTATACACCAGGGACACCGGACGTCATTTAATCACCTGGCTGTACAAAGCACTTAGAGAGCACACTGGGGTCTCCCAGACACCCCTATGTCAAAAGTGGGAGGAGAACATCAGGCGGCCCCTTCATGCCTCGGAGTGGGCACAGGCACTGGACTCACCTTGCGACATATCCCACAACGTGTGATTTAAATGTATCCAGTACTCAATCCTTCACCAAGCCTACCTGGCTCCTGCAAAACTCAACCACATATTCCCAACTGCCAACCTCGTCTGACCCAGATGTTACTCAGACAGCGCAGACCCAAGCCACAACTATGGGAGTACCACTCTTCTTAACTGACAGTCCACTATGTGCTAGCATCCATTACAGAACTAACTCACCTCAATATATGGGAAGACATGGCCCTACAGGTTTATAGGAGGGAGCCAAAACATATTAGAGCCTGATTTGCTAATCTGACACTACTGCTGGCCAAGAGAGTCGTCATCCAACACTGAAGAGCCCTCAGCCACTGCTCCCGAATAAATAGAGGAATCCCCTTCTTCAGTGCAGAGAAACCAAACGCACAAATCTACGTTATGAGGAGGCCTGCCGCTCCATTAAACAACCCAGAGCTGATGCATGGGATACCATGCTTACACCATTTCATGAGGAAATGCGAGAAGCTGATCTCCCCTCCTTCACTTGGCTTGAACTGCACAATCAGCCAACGCCACTTCCTTCTTCTTCCAGAGGAAGCCCGCTAACAATCTAGCTCCCACTCCATTTTTTTCCTCAATAACGCAGCAAACTTGCCCTCAGACTGAAGTATTCATGCTGCCATATGATAACTCTGATAAGAATGTTATGTTGTCATTATCCTGTCATGCCATACTGTACTGGTAAAACACCTCAATAAAAAGAATTTGAAGAAAGAAAAAAAAGGTACTAGCAACACCATCTCTCATCCTCTCAAAACAGGATTACGCTACCAAAGTATATACACTACATCCCACTGTTAATTATGAGAAGGTGGCAGACAATTCAGCAGCAAGGCTACTTCTAAATGTAAACAAACAATAAACGCATCACTCCTGTCCTGAAAGCTCTTCACTGGTTCCCAATGACAAGAAGATCTTTCAAGCCGTTATGCTTCACTGACAAAACAGTAAATGGCAAAGGATGAAAATTCCTTTATCACCAAATACATCCAACCTAGGAACATATGTTCTTAACAGCCAGCCAATTTAATGGACTACGCTTAGAGGAAGAGAAACATTGATGGTACTACTTTCTCCGATAGAGCGATCAAAGTATTGAATTCACTAACTGCTAAGTATAGAAGCCCTTAGAATCACTAAAAAATTCAGAAGAATGGTTAAGAATTGGTCAGTCCAACGTAATCCATCAACAATCTGTATCACATTGTTCATAAAAGCAATTACCAACACAAATGCTGACCTTGGGGGTCTACAAATAGATGTTTCTGAACTCCCCTTTAATAACCAAGAGAGAATCACATCAGCCTAACCCCCATCACTAAGATCCAAGGAGGGCCAGATCAAGAAGTGTTTGTGCAGTCCTCTATTCAAGTTTTCCTTGTGGGGTTGTTGTTTGTCATTACAATTTTACACATTTTGTTGTAGCTTGCTATCTATGTGGATGTGGTCTGCCTACTTTCTACTGTATTTCTGCAAATTGTTCACACCTTACCGGATATTTCACAACCACCTCCTATAGCAAAAATACCTAATCGCATCAATCAATGGGATCAAATCACAGCTGTTTTTTTACCAACTCATAAAATGTACCTCATATGCAATTGGGAGACTAATAATGAGATCGGACTTTCATTACACGTTGTGGACATACCATCAGAAGAGTCATTTTGTGCTCGTAGTCCAAAGACTATCTGAAACAAAACCTTTACGCATTATGGAGTCAAGTTGTTTGGATTTGCAGTCCTTGTATGCCTTAATGAAAGCAATGTGGTTTAGTTTTTGACAAAGACTTTTTAGCCACTAAGCCACAAGACAATCATACCAGCACCTTGGATAGAGTTGGCTTCTGTTAAAACAATACCAGGGCCAGAGTCAGTAGCGGTGCAGAGTTGGTGTTCACTGGGTCGGGGCTACCCAATATTTCAAGACCAAAGGTTGCAGCCCTCTCATGGTAAACAGAAGCGATCCGAAAGGACAAAAGGCAGCCTTGAAAAGGCGCAACGTGGTCAAATGACAGTATCAAGTTCAGATAGATTGGTGGATGAGCAGGTCAAAGTTTTGTGAGGAACCAGGATTGGCCCTGAAGAATAACACAGTTATTTTTGACTCTCCAATGAGTCTCAAAAGCAGGAGCATTTTTTTCAAAAAGGATTTGTCCTTTGGATAGTGACTCTTGTCTGTTTTGTAGATGAACCCACAGGAGAGTCCTCCTGTGGGGTCGTCAGGATAAATGTGGTGCATAAAAAGAAGATGTACACTCTCCATAGGAAAACACATACCAGTGAGACCAAATACAGCCTTGATACCGCACACATCACGACAGCCCCAATGCGGTACCTACACACCACCTATACGTTGTATTGTAGTGACCAGAGACAGACAGCAGTGTGAACCACTTAACCAACAACAGGCCTTCAGTGATGCCTCAAAACCTTACAAGGGCTGACCTGGGGTATCTCTACAGCTCTCATTTGGTGAGTGCCCCTAAAAGGACACTGCTGCAGCTTGCCTTGCTGTCTTGAAATGGCCCAGCAAACTTTTCTCTCCATCTCAGAAATGAAACAACTTGCACGGTTACTTGTTTGCCCCATTTAGTGGCTAATGACAGTTTTTTGTAAACTTCATTTTTTGCTTAGAGTTAACATAATTTCGCCACAAAACATGAGACATTAATGGTAAGGCGAACAGCCAAGGATGTATTTTAAATACACTTTAACCATTTTAATAGTGTGCATATACATAACTTTTTTTAAGGGATACAGGAAAATATTTCCTTTCTTCCTAGAAGAGGTGTGGTTGTAGCTTGTTACTTTACTCCTTAGTGTTGTCCACTCAGGATGCATCTGATTCCTTTACTCAAGCCAGTTTCCAGACAAAGCATTTCTCCTTAAGACTGGGCGAAGGCAGAGATGGGCAGCAATCATCCCACTTGCAGGCAACTCTGTTTTTTACGGGTTTTTATAAAAGTGCAAAGTTCGCCTCTTTTACAGATGATCCACACTTCCAGCGATACAGATGATATAGCTATACAGAGTGCAAGCTGTAGTGGTTGGCTCGTGCCCTGCTCACAGACCTCCGCAAGGAAGCAAGCAACAGGTTTCAGTGCTAACCACGTTCACAGATAACCTCAATGACACTCTGTTCCATTGGCACAAGGTCAAGGCAACGATGTGCAGTGCTGGCCACAATCTCATCCAGCAGAAAGTGTACTAGGTTTTCATCAGAAACAAAGCGCCAGAGGTAGAGCTGCAGGTAGTAACAATCCACCTGGATCTGCTGGAGGCCATAGCGCCCAAATGTCCGCAGGCGCACACACTCTAGGAAGGTCTTCAGGCTGATCTTTATGATGCCAGTGAGGACAGAGACCTGGGGAGAAGGAGGTAAGAACGGACAATGAGGAGTAATAAACGGACCACAAGTGCAAACCACAGAACCCATAGAACTGAAACATGCCAACTGTTTATCGGCAGAGGCCTCATGAGAGAAAGGTTTACTAAACCAGAATGTACACTTCATTAACACCAAGAAGACGCTCTCTTTCAAATGTCCCGACAAACTATACATTCTCCATCATCTTTGTCTGAATCTTCATGGCTGTTTGATACAGTTGTCTCCAATTTGTACAAATGATATACACAACACTATTAACAGAGGGAAAAGAATAGTCCCCTTCACCTGTAAAATAACCCATGATGAAATCAGAAAATAGGACAGTTCTTCATGCACTTCAACGTCACCAGAGAGCCATTAAAGAGAATTTGTAACACAGCACAGCACGACACTGCGCTACAAAGTATTCCCAAAGCGTTTGAAATCTCAACTCTGAAATAATATTGCTAAATAAAAAGTGTTAAGCTGTAGACCATGTATAGCCTTGAGTATGGTCATGAGCAGGCAAAAAATTAGCTGTCTCGGAATGTTTGGCAATATTCATATTTACTATGAAATTTTATTTTGAACATGTTATTACTATTTTCTGGTATATAATCGAAAACATTATAAGCTTCACATGCTATCAATTCACTTCACAAAAAATACAGACACATATTACAAGCACCCGTTATAGAAAGTTATCAAAAATATAATCAGTGATGTAGGGGATACCACTGGAGTCCACATCTCCACGTGGCTAGTCCGTTAAAACACTACTTTTAGCAGTAGGCAGTGAGCATCAAAATAGGATGGAAAGCAACCTCATTATAACAGTCGCAACTTCTGTCCATCCATTTTGACCGGTCACAGCAGACATCCCCACTGCAGTACTGTGACCACATTGCTTTTCACAAGGACCTGAGGTAATTGCCTCTGGCCTCTAGATACTCACACATCATTTCCCAGTCCAGTACTACCTGGGCTTCCTTCTTCAACAGATAACATTTCAACATTGACAACGCATGTCAGTAGGCCAGAGCATGGTCAGAGGAAGTGTTGCATGCTTCCATGTTAAGGCTTTGTCATTTAACTAATAAAAGTCCCAGCGATGAACTGTAAAATTCTGTCAAGTACCAACTGCCATCTGTACTCTAAGGCTTCACATGGATAGACAACAATGTCCGTTTTACCTTTGATTTAGAAAGCCACAAGGACAGAAATACACTACTTGCCCTTATTGTGACGTGGGGTGACTTACAATGAGCGTGCTACTGCTAGAGCTCATGGATTATTAAATAGTGTATTAACGGAGCATCTGACAGCTAAGGATAAAGTGATCGACCCACAGAGCTGCATGCTAATAGACAATGAAATCTTCTACTTCTTCGAGTTGCAGATAAACACATCATATTCTTTTGACCTTTGGAGCTCCACAGTGAAAGAGGATGTCAGAGCAACTTGCTGACACAACAGCAGGTCCATCAATGGAAATATGAGCTGACTAATGCATCTTTCATTCGTTGGAGTCTCATGCTGACAGAGAATCTTATCTCTGGATATCCACATTGACAAAGGACGGCATCTTCCATCATATCTTCAAGATGACAGCCTCACAATACAAAAGGATGGTGTCTTCCATCTCCGGATTTCCATGTTGAGAGAAAATGTCATGCGGTTCAATCTCTGGATCTCTCTGCTAACGTAGGATGGTGTCTTCCATCACTTGGCCTCTATGCTGATAGCCTCACAATGAAAGAAGATGCAGTCTTCCATCTCTGGCATTCCATGCTCACCGAGGACACGGATGTCGTCCATCAATTGATTTTCATTTTCATGCAGAGAGTCTGACAATGAAAGATAATTGCATATTTAACCTCCGCATCTCCAAGATGAGAGATTACATCATCTTCCATCTGCTGTAGCTCTAAAAGGACTTCCTCCATCTCTGGACCTCAATGTTGCCCGAGGAAGAAGTATTCCTTCAGGTGACTTTTACAATGGCTGATAAGAAGACCATTAGCATCAATGGAGCTCCATGCTGACTGAGGAAAGACTAAAGATGGTGTCCTCCATCCTCGGTTCGTTAAAGACTGGTGATGCCTCTGTTCCCTCTAAGGAGCACAATGTTGACAGAGCAGCACATAATACAAGTGGAAATTTGTTGCTCATTTTCCATTCTTCATGGTGATGGACGTCTAAAACTGAACAATTTACAATTAAATGAAAATGAAGGCTTGTCCAAGAAGGGCCATGTGATTCTTTTATTTGATTGCTTTGAACTCCCACTGACTGGCCCACATAATAGTTTAGAAGTGTAAAATACACAAGGTAGGTTAAACATATAACAATTGGCAGAGTTCACTGGGGAACATCAAGAGCCAAATGTTTGGATAATTATCCTAACCATATAAATGAATAAACATGCGGTCCTAGGAAAATGGTGTAAATATTGAGCACATTCCCCTCAGTGACCATGCCAGCATGCAACCAAACCATCTCTGCTCACCTTGTTAAACTCCACTGGACTGAAAATGTCAATGCGTTCAGAGAAGAGCTTCTGAATGTTGCTAAGAAGGTTGGTGTCCATGGGTGCACTGGGTAAAAGAAGAACATACAGTTCAATATCCATTCAATACCCCTTTGTTTATAGCCTCAGCTCTGCTGTATGCAGGATCTGACACGACGGATGGCCTGGTGCTTGGCTAATGCACATTTGTTGATGATCTACACTAAATGAGCATTTTATGCCTCTGCTGAAGTGATCACTTTAGAATCGCTAGAAGGCCCACAGAATGAATAAAATTGAGACTTCAATAAGATCTCATATCTTTCCATGCTCATTTAGGGACTGAAAGTATCATACCAGCCAGCTGTATATTAATGCCATAAAAAACTATAACCAAAATGTCAACATCACGGTTCAGTAGTGCTGGGCTTCAGACTCACCTGGTTTGATATTGTCATATGGCTAAAGACTAAACACCTTCCCAACTCTGCAGAGGACAACATTTTTTGCAGGAAAATAAATCAAGGAACTCTCATGCAATTAAAATATGAGCTGACCTTAGTGCAGGCTGGTGGAGTCTATGGAAATGTCAGGCCACTGGTTATTAAAAGGGAGTATTCTGTGAGGATTCCACCCCAACCCAGAAACTTTCATTTTGATTCTGCATCCTTTTGACCGCAGCAAAAAGTTCAGGCACCATGCTTTCAGTCACATGGTCACCATCCTGCACACGATAATATGTTTGGTAATGGCAGCAAAAGCTGCCAACTCAGACTGTCTGAAGTCCTTTATCACTGCAGCCCCAAAAAGTGGCTGCTTCGGTAGTCCCACGGCTCTGCGTGGCTGACGTCAAGGGTCTCATTACGGAAGGCATGTAATTCCCATTGCGGAGAGTAACTTTGGTTATAAGTAATGCAGAAATACTCTATGACTAAGAATTTTCAACCAAATATTTCACTTACACAAAGCAGGTGGAAACAGCAAATCTGCAATGACATGTAGAAATTGTTGCTTAAATTGCAAATGTCATATGTTAATCCGTATTTCTCAGAAGGACAACTCAAACATCTGGTATTTTTGCAACCCAGAAATACCACAACCTGCAGTACTGATGCATTCTGTGGTGAAACGAAATAAGCAGAATCTTGGCCTCACGATCGGCCTCAGACAATGTTAATGTGTTAAAGTTAGCACTTTAATCCTCAGGAAGGGAAACGCTCCTTATGCTGTACAAAAATGTTCATAGTGTGCAGTGGTGTGGATTCACATACGTAGCATACCTCTTGCCATCTAGTGTTTGGTTTGGATATTTAGAAATTGTTTTTGTTTGAAGTCATCTCTCCAGTCACAAGAGATGGTGTGACTCCTCTTGGTGTACACTGTGCATGGGCACGGAGTCCATGTTAGATGGTTTACACACAGCGGATGTGAGTATAGGTGAAGTGTGAATGTTAGTATGATGAAAAAAGCAGATTGTAAAGTGAAATACAGGAAGCAAGATACAGGATTCGGGGTAGGAGAGCGGGCACAAGTGAATATACAGCACTACATGCTACAAACAGATGCTTACAGAGTAAGTAGCATGTGTGTCTATAGATACACATGCTTAGCCTGGGAAGAAAAGTAGAGCCCATCAGAAGGGATGGGTGGCATGTCGATGATGCAGATGTCTGAAGCAATGTCCTTAAAACCGCTTGGTCTAATATGACCGGCCAGCATGCTAAGCTGTTCACACAGTAGGGCTTGGTAAAGATGTATGATACAACCAGGTGGCTGCCTTACAAAAATCCACTTTTGGGATGATTCTTGAAAAGGCCATGTTCCCCTGTTTCTTGCAGGTGAAGTCTGTCCTGGGTAGAGCGCCTGGAAACCTTTTTGCTTTATGGTAGCAGGTCTGAATACATTTCACTATCCACCTAGCTACACGTGCCTTGGAGATAGGATACTCAAAGAAGAAAGACAAAAAGCTGTTCCAATTTAAGCAACAACTTAGTCCCATCGATGTAGTACATAAAAGCTCGTTTGACATCTGATTTATATAGCGATCTTTTGGCACTGGAATATGGTTGCAGGAAACAAACTGGGAGCATTATGGTTTGGACAGAGTGATACCACCTTAGGACTGGAGAGTGCCCGCAGGTCGTTAATGCATTTAAGAAGAGATAATGGCCACAAGAAAGGCCACTTTCCAGGATATGAACTGAATGAAGAGGTTCAAATGGTGGGCCCATGAGTCTAGTGAAATTCTCCACAAGATCGGGAGGCACTCTCAGGGTTATTACTCTCTCGAGACCCTCCATGAAATCTTTAATAAAAAAAATCCTAGAGGGGCCAGTGTTCCCTACTCTGCATGTGGGGTACAATTGTGGTTAAGTTTACAGGCATTAATGTGTAAGGGAACCCTGCTTTTTGAAAATGCAAGTGCCCTAATATCCTATATTGTTGACTTTAGAAGCCTGGGTGCTTAGAATGCAGTAGTGAACTAACCTTTCCCATTTTGCTACATAACAAGCCAGTGCTGTGGGTCATTGGGCTTTCTTTAAGATGGACAAACATTCCAGAGGAAGGATTAGGTACCCGTATCCTTGGACCTCAGATGCCAAATTACAAGGCTGGGCTGTCCGGAATCCAGATACCTCACTTCTTTGTGAGAAGTTCTGGCTTAAGCAGGATTCTCTAGCGAGGGCAGATGGACATCTCAAGGAGAGTGGAGTACCAGAGTTACTGGCCCTCGATTGGGATGCCAGAAAGAGAGTTCATGATGTTTGCTTCAGTTTGCTCACCACTTAGAGACGCAGTGGGAGAGGTGAAAAAGCATAAGCAAAAATCACTGACCAAATCGCCCATAGTGCAGTCCCTGGACTGTGCTTGTGGATATGTGGAAGTGAAGTCTGGGCATTGTGAATTTTCTGGGGGTGACCTAGCATTGAAAGTGTCTTTGTAGGACCTTGAAGAGGAGTTCCCACTCATGGTCTTGTTAATGTATCCTTCTGAGCATGTCTGTAAAGCTGTTGTCCACCTTTGAGAGATGATTCGACATGATGTGAATGTTGTGGCGGACTGCCCAATGGCAAATCTTCTGCACTAAATGAGACTGCTGAGGGGAATGTGTTCTACACTCCTTCTGTGTGGAAGTACATGGCAGTTATCTGTCTTGATCAGGACTACTTGGTCCCAAATTAATTTTAAGGTGGCTTTGAGATCTAAGTCAATGGCTAGCAACTCCAAGTAGATGATGGGGTGACCCAGTTGTCGAGATGGTCCTTTTCCCTGATCAATCATGTTGTTGAGATGCTGGCCCCATCCCGTAAGAGGTGTTTGTGGTGATGGTCATTTAAGGTCAAGGGTCTGCAAAAGGCCTGCCTCACAACAATTTGCTGCTGTTCCATTATTGCAGAGAGTGGCATTCCTTAGCCCTTACCAACACTAGTTCTAACAAATGACCCTCCGACTGCGACCACTGAATCACAATCCACTCTTGGAGGGAGTTGCATATAAAGCCTTGCCAGTTGAACAATGGTGATGCAGGAAGGTGTAATTCCTAGAAGGTGCATGACTGTCTGGACTATAAGTGGACAATTGGGCTGAAAAAGAGGGAACTACTGCTGAAAGGCTGTGACTCTCTGCTGGTCGGGGTAGGCTTTCCTCTTCAAAACATCACAGACTTACCTTAGGAAGGGTTGGGCCTGGAGAGGCTGTAGGTGGGTCTTGTTGGTGTTTATGGTGAATCCTAGCCTTTGGAGCTTGGAAGCACTGTTTATTTGTGTGCTAGATACTGCAGCTTACTGCTGTTCTTGAGCACCCAGTCACCGAGATTGGGAAACATGTGAATGCATTACCTTATTATGAGCTGCCACCACTGCTACACAATTCGTAAACACCTTTGGAACTATAATGATCCATAAGAGAAGTATTTTGAACTGGTAATGTAGGAACCTCTATGGTACCCTCTCTCCGCTTGCTAGTAAAAGGACTGATGTTGCCTCAGGTATGAGTGCTGTTTGTTCAGGCAAAGTTGTCTTTGCTCCCAATGTGGTATGCTGTTTCCAAAAGAACCCCTGTACGAAGTGGTCTGGAGCACCCCCATGGACTTTCCTGTCTATGTATCTTTCTTGATTTTTTCCAGCAACTTGTCAGCCAATAGGGGATGGGAGAGAGTTGAGGAGATGCTTTAGACTTCTGGCTTGAAGCATGAGATACAAAGCCAGGCAGAGCATCTAAGGATAATGCTGGTATTAATGCACTAGAGGCGTTCTGCAGCATCTAACACACAGCAACTGCTAGAGCGAGACATAACTATGCCCTCAGATTCTATCTCCACCTCATGTTTCCTGTAAGGAGTTCTTGCATCGTGACTGAGTGGACCCTGTTGTATTGTGAGAGAAGTGCCATCAAATTGGCTATACGATAATGGGTTGCTACGCCAACTGCCATCATTTTTCCCACCACATCACACTTTTTGCTCTCTTTGTCTGGAGGAGGAGCATCTCCTGTGGTCTAGGAAGAGGTGTGCTTACTTTTGATGTAGACCACCAGAAAGTCAGATGGAATCTTCCCCTTGATGTATGGCAGGTCAGTAGGAGAGGGGTGACCTTCTTTTCAAACCTTAGGGTCATTACTTTCACCTTGACATGGTCCTTGGATTTATTTGGAGCAGATTTTAAAAAGCCCTTCAACACAGGCAGGAATTGCATGATATGCTTGAAATTGGAGAGCACCTCCGTAATGAAGTCTTCATCTTCCTGGGTGACACCTACTTTATGGACTGCTGAAGCCATTGTGGTGTCATCGAGGGTGAGGCCCTAATTGCATATTGGCATAGCTCAGAGTCACCTGTGGGACCCACATTCTAGTCATGCCAGGGATCAACTGTGGGGCTTTGCCAAAGGACTGGTCTAAGGTTCAAATGGGACATAGGGGCAGCCTGGCTGTGAATATGAAAGAGGGGACATCGCTGGCTGAGGTAGTGGAGGGTGTGCATGTATGTGGTGGTGGTAGTAGTGGGAGAGGCACGGTTGGTGGTGGAGGTAGGGGTGTGCCCTGTGGCATAGGAAGAGGACTGGTCGCTCTGCCCTTGTGTTTCTTCAGTTCCCGCTCAGGGAAGGGAGGTTTGGAAAAACAGTTCCCAACTCAAAGACCAGTCCCCTATTTCAAAGCAGAGGCTCTGGAGACAGCAGTGGAGGTGGTTTTGCCTGCAACTTGATCGATAAACTGGCATTTCTGCCTGGTGTCCAGCTCTTGTTAGAGCGTTTTTAGGATTGGAGCTTTGACACTGTCATCGACAGAGGATTTGAGGTGGGCTTAGCTCTCAGCTTTGGCATCAAGGCCGGTTCCAGCATCAATGGGTTCTGGACTCTGGAGCAGATACAGCCTTTGGTGCTTACTTCAGGTGGAACCAATAACTGTCGGCGCCATTAGAGTGTCTCAGAATATATGGCTGATGGGGGTCAACACTCTTGGGTGGAGCCCTTCTTGACTCAGAAGCTTTTTCATGGCGCTGCCCCAAACCCGGGGCACCAGGAGCCCTTAGATGCCTTTTCTCAACATCCAGGCTCGGGGCTCGATGCCCTCCTCCTTTAGCAGTGGTGCTCTATCTTGGCATGGGAATTGTTTTATGTCTTTTGTTTACTGATATAGACCTCTGGGCCAGAAGGCACCCTGGTTCGATGTTCTTCATCTCCTTGTTTTCAGACTGTCTCAAACGGATGTATGATGGAACAACGAATGCGTAGAGCACGCGTGCCTTCACAACGCAGTCTCTACAAAAACCGCCTCTTTACCACACATGCATTTACAACGGAATTCGTTGTAAAAACACGTTTGGTAAAGGAACATGCGTGGTAAATTCTTCCCCCCGGCACCTTACACCTGACAATACTCCACCCTCCCAAGCCCTTGAAACTGTCCCTTCCACCCCCCTGCCCTAACTCCCCCACCCTACCGTGCCTTGTCCTAAAACCTACCCAGACCTAAAAACTACTCAACCCCCCACCCCACCCTAAACCCTAACCTACCCTATCTTAGAATTTACCCGACCCCCACCCTAAAAGCTACCCTGCCCGGTCCTAAAACTTACCCCATCCTGTCCTAAAAACTACACCGATGCCCACCCTAAACCGTAAATCCTACCTGTCCTAAAAACTACCCCTCCCTGTCCTAAAAACTACCGACCACGTCCTGAAACCTAAAACCTACCCTTCCCTGTCCTAAAAGCTACCCCAGCTCTCGCCCTAAAAGCTACCCTGCCCTGTCCTAAAAACTACCCTGTCCTAAACCTAAAAATTACCCCAACCCCCACCCTAAACCATAAAACCTACCCTGTCCTAAAAACGACCCCTCTCTGTCGTAAAAACTATCCCGACCCCAGCCCAAAAACTGACCCCGCCCTGTCCTAAAAACTACCCGACCCCCCACCCTAAACTATAAAGGCGACCCTGCCCTGTTCTTAAACCAACCCCACCCTAAAAACTAGCCCACCCCCCATCTTGAACCCTAAAAGCTACCCTGCCCTGTCCTAAAACCTACCCCGCCCTCTCCAAAAGACTACCCGGCACCCCAACCTCAACCCTAAAGCCTACCCTGCTCTAAAAACGACCCCACCCTGTCATAAAAACTACCCCGACCCATCGCACTAAACCCTAAAATCTACCCTGCTCTATCCTAAAACAGCCCCTCCCCAAACCCTAAAAGCTACCCTGCCCTGTTCCTAAAACCTACCCCGCCCTGTCCTAAAAACCACCCCACCCTAAAACCTACCCTTCCCTGTCCTAAAACTACCTCTCCCTGTCCTATAAACTACCCCGATCCCCCACCCTAAATCCTAAAACCTACCCTTCCCTAAAAACTACCCCGCCTTCTGCCCCGCCCTAAACCCTAAAGGCTACCCTGCCCTGTCCTAAAACTACCCCAACCCCCGCCCTAAACCCTAAAACTTACCCTGTCCTAAAAACTACCCCGAATCCCTGTCCCCGCCCTGAAAACTAAAACCTACCCGTCCTGTCCTAAAAACGACCCTGACCCCACCTTCGCCCTAAACGCTACCCTGCCCTGTCCTAAAACCTACCCCACCCTGTCCTAAAAACTACCCTGACCCCCCCACACTAAACCCTAAAACCTAGCCTGTCCTAAAACCTACCCCACCCTGTCTTAAAACTACCCCCGCCATAAAACCTAAAACCTACCCAACCCAACCCTCCCGCCCTAAACCCTAAAACCTACCCTAGGCTAAAAAAAATACCCCACCCTATCTTAAAAACTACCCCGATCCCCCGCCCTAAACCCTACCCTGTCCTAAAAACTACCCCACCCTAAATCCTAAAAGCTACCATGTCCTAAAAACTACCGGAACCTTAAAAACTTCCCCACCCTATCCTAAAAACTACCCGACCCTCTGACCCTGTCCTAAAAATGTCCCCTTCCCCCCCACAAATCCTGGCCCCACTTACCTCTCTCCTCTGGTCGCTACTCCTTCATGTTCCGACCGGACTGCGCTCTCTGTCTTTACCACGCACATGTGTGGTAATGGCAGCGTGCTCAATGGATAGCGTTGTATTGACCGTGTTGCTAGTGATGTTTCCTCTCTCAAAGACACTATTGCCAGACCGGGTGTTAGTTGCATGGCTGGGAGACCAGATGAGTCAACATCTTCTTGTCTTTCTGTGGCGCGGGGATCTTCTATTAGAAGTTGTCTGGAATCTCAGAAGTGTTCTGCTGGTACATCCTCTTGTGGGCCTATTACTGTTACCTTCAATACCAGAGAATCTTTATGGACCTGAGGGAGAGGCACGAATGGCAGGAAGTGTTGTCAGTCTGGGACAGGCAAAAGTTACACACCTCGTGGTGGTCTGCCCACGGCATTTTGATTGGCAGTGAGAGCAACTCTGTCAATTCCACCACCCTTGCAACATTATCTAGCAACTACGGGCAAGATAAGGCTCTCAGCCCCCAAGGTGTGGCAAGGTTCTCAACACCCCAGGAAGTCAACAACAGTCAGCAGACAAAGCAGCTCACGCAATGGGGAGATTAAAGTACCGAGACTTGCTCTAATTCAAGGAGATCAAAAAATAACTGAACATGGAGAAGAAAAAATGCGTTCAGGACATAATGAATTCAAAGCACACTCGATGCACTTCCAAGCCTAATGGGGGGGGAGAGGGGGGGGGGGGGGGTTAATCTTACATGGAGCTGGTGCCCATGTGCGTTGTAGACCAAGAGGAGGACTCTCACCATCTTGCGACTCCACAAAGAAAAACAAGTTGTAAATGTCTGAGCCCAACACTAGATGGCTACAGTCACACAAGCTTGGAACCTAAAGTTTCAGCAAAGGAACCATTACTCCTCTCTCAATGCTAGACATGGTCCAATGTGATCTGCAAGAAAACAAGCTTGATGAAGAAGTGCCTAGCAGTGAGGTGTGGGGTGAACGTGCTGTGTATTTTTAATGTTGTATGTGCCTTAATGTGAAATGGCAAAGGTGATACAATAAAAAGTTTCAGCAGCATGCCAATACAAACCCCTCAGGGTCCCAAAGGAAATTCTCTATGCTGTGTTCGTTCAAAACAATTTGGCCTGGAGCTAGAAATAATGTTTAGGTATACAAATACTGAAATTCATTTTAGAAAACTAGTTCAGGATACGTTCTTTTTACAGGGTCATGTTCCTATCAACATTTATCCAAATGGTCCAGAAAATGGTGAACGAAATAGGCTTTGTTGCTCCTTGATGCCAAGCATTCCCCGGTCATTCACAGCATCTCTGATCTCTCTTGAAAAAGAGTAATTGAATAGTCTGATAAACCTGGCAATGAAGAAGCGTGGAGAGACAGGCAGATGGCCTCATTAGCAAAGCTTAACATTACAACAGGAGGGTTTTTAACCCTCCCCTAAATCCTGTAGATCAGCCAGAAGAATACCCCTTACTCAAGGTGGAACACAGAAGGAATCCTGGCAAGAAGGAAGTCCACAGTGAGATTCCCCAGTACACTCTCCAAACTATCCGAGGTCTGCGGCCATGGTGTACCTCACCACAATTGATGGCAACATTAAATGTCATTGGTCTCTTTTGGTCTTGATCTCTAAATCAGTAAGATGGTCTCTATTAAGTAAACTTAAGTGGCCTGAAGATTGAACTAGCCTGAAACTATCTGCTATATTGCCTCTGCAATGAATACCTGCTCTGCTTGATTACTGACAAGAAATAATATACCAGGACTGGCACATATAGCCTGTACCCTTGTCCCTTTGGTAAAGTGGATACCCTACTGGTTCAGAGTCCAGGGTTCAGCCTTGTTGCGCCGGAGGTTCTCATGAAATAGTGTAGCAGCACAGTGGCAGAGAAGCTGACTCATGAGAAGAGCCAAGAAGAAGGAACACTGCAGTCCATCAAAGCTGCATTTCCAATTATTGTCAATAAGAAGGTAACCTAACACATAAGGTTCTGAGCTATGAGATCAGCTCACAAGACGATCCGTTCTGAGGTTTTTCCAAGTACAGAATCTTTCAAGAATGCAAGTCCACAAAGTCAAACTAGCAGTGAACAAATCTTTCCAAAAAAGATATTTCTTTAGATGCGGGCAAAGGATTTGGCCAAGTAGTACCATCAGTCTGAGGAAGGCACAACATGCATGGTCTCTTCAATGCTTCATCGGCAAGGTTTTGTAGCCACACACAACCCATTTGCTGCCAACTGCATTGTGAAGGCCTTTGAGACCAGAAAACATCTGAGGTCCAAGGTTGCAACAACCTAAGAACCAACTGCGAAAAAGACATTACTGCAATATGGTAACAACAAATATTAACCCTCAAGAGGCTCCCTGCCCCCTTCAGAGCTTTTAATTATTTTTGTGGAGATTTTCACCAAGGCTTTCCAAGGTCATCGACTTAGAAGTTTTACTCCACGTAACATAGTAGGTAACTCGGGAGCCCAACTTCTCTACTTAGGCTCTTGGTTCAGCCTTGCCAGTGGCTTTGGCCACAATAAAAAGCTCCATCTTGGGATTTTTCATCAATGTATCGTGCTCCTCTATTGCGCTATTATTAGATGCTCCTACTAATTTTGATATTAAGTGGTTAAGGACTATTTAAAATTTTATTTTATGTCTTCCCTTTTTCTGAATCTGTGTTTTTTGAATATTCACTTTTTAGGTCGACCCCACCAGATAGCGCAAACTGTCCGGTTGCAAAAGACCTACTGCAGGCATACTGAGAAGTTACAGGGGCTTACAGCCCACCTACTGCTGACCATTGGTTAGTTTTACTGTCACTCATTTGCTTGGTTCTTCTTCAATGGTTTTTCTTGTACCTGCATGTCCACCTTGTGTGCACCTTGTGTCCTGGAGCATAGCCTCTTTACCATCTCTCTGAGTGGATGGCCTTTATCCTTCCACTGCTCACTCTTAGGTAACTACTTTTTTGTGTTTGTCTGTACACTCCATGAGCATCAACAAAGCAAACAGATCCAAAAGGCAATACCCATTAGCTTTGCCAAAGCCAGTTATAAATACCCGTGTGACACCCTCAAGTGCCATTATTAACAATTTAGAAATATGCTCATTGACTACTGTACTTATCCAACAAGTCTGGTGAATTAAAGCTTCTGAACTCAGCTTACACTACTGCTTGTGAGACAAAAGGCATTTCAAAAAGGTGTTCTGGCTTGCCTCTGTCAACAATCTTCCAGATAGGGGACAATGTGGAAGCTCAGGTAGTATATTTTAAACCACTAAGAATGCTTCTACAGATTCCATCTTACCTGGGGGTGTAGCTTGGGGCATAGCGTGACTGAAGACGTGAGCTGCTGTAGACAGAAAATGTCCTCTTACTGGAGTCGCTGCTGTGTGCCTTGCGAACACCTTCCTCATACAGAAACCCAACCTGCAGGCAAAAATGACAGAAACACAGGTTTAACGTTTTAAAATAACATACCATTTCCTGTATGTGTCTCCTACTACTGATGATTTTGCCAAAATAAAAAGGATTATCTTGAGCACCTTGTGCTTTACTAAATCTATACAGTACAATTTAGTAGCCAGTTTGTTTTTACCTTAGTTGGGTCTTAAGAAAAAGCAAGTACCTGTTACTGATACTCTGTCCTTTCTTTAATGCAAGGCTGCAATGAAGAAGCCCACTGGACACTTTGCTCCTGCTCTCTAAGCACTTTTATTTTGTCTTATAACGTGGGTCAGTCTAACGTACACAATAACAACTGAACTCTTAGTAGTATAAGTCAAATTATTAATCTAATTGCAGCAAGATCAGGGTGACTCATGATTCCCCCAATAAAGATCTGAAAAAGTTAAATGGCAAGAAACGACTCTCCAGATAACACCTGTAAGTCTTCAGACGCATGAACATCCAGCCACATCACCCCAATTCTACTATCCTCGCTTCTATCCAAAAAGCAAAACACCTTTTCAACAGTGACTAAGCCTACACCAGTCAACCCCTCTTTAACAACAACAATCTTCCCCATCTCCCACACCCAAAAGTCCCCAACCACCTCATTCCCAATCAGTCATCCACAGAGCTGTGAGTGGGGAAGCAGCAGTGGACTGAGAGTTATGAAGATAAGGAAAAGGACATCCCCCAATCCTCCTCCTCACCCATACAAAAGGTTTACCTGCACATCAATGGAAGTGGTATCCTCCACTACCCGCTTCATGACTGCCCGAACATTTCGAGGTTCGATGGTGTTAACCCAGTCCCGGGTCTCCACGCTCTTGCGCAGCATCTGAGAGATGATCAATCCCTGCACCTTCACATAGTGGTTGAGCAACTTCTGGGCTGCCTCCCGAGCCTCAGTACACAGACTGGTTACTGCAGTCACAGGTGAGTGATCCTGCCATGAAAAACGCATGCTTATTTTTGAAATTGTTACCATAGATTGAAAAAGAGGATCTCAGCAGCCCAAATGCATACATTTGAGGTGAGGTTGTAGGGCAAGAGGTGTAGGTTTGTGGCGAGAAAGAGAAATACTGGGCTCAGTTTCAATTTGCACTTTTAAATGAAGATTTGTGATATGTAACAAAATGATTACGTTACCTTGTAAGCATCTGTTTGTGGCATGTAGAGCTATGGATTCACATGCTCTGCCATCTAGTATTGGGCTAGGACATTTGCAAGTTGTTTTTGTTCAAAGAAGTCTTTCAAGTCACATGGTACAATGACTCCTTACTTTGGCTGGTAATGTATATGGGCACTGGCTCCATTGTTAGTTTGTTTTCCGAATTGTGATGAGGAGGGACATGGGGCGTACTGTAGAAAGGATAGCGACCATTCAAGATGTAAGAGAACAAGAACTGAGAAAAAGAACTGTGTGTATCTGCAAAAGTCAGAGGTGGGTGGATTGCATGTAAATCTACAACACTATTTGCCACAAACAGATGCTTACAAGGTGTATAACATATTCCTTTTGCGGCATATGTGGCTGCAGATACACATGCTACACACAGACCATAAAGCATTTCTCCTCTAAGCTGTGGCTAGCTGGAGGATGTTGCCGAAGATCGAAAAAGAGTTCTTAAGACATTATGGCCAACGTTGGCTGGTTGGCAGGCTAAGACATCCACACAGTAGTGTTTAGTAAATGAAGAGGGGAGCAGTTAGCTGCTTTGCAGATGTCAGGTATAAGTATGTTTTCTAGGAATGCCATAGAGGCTCCTTTCTTTTAAGTGGAATGCTGCCTGGGTGGGACAGGCAGATTTCTTTTAGCTTTGGCATAGCAAGTTTATATGCAGTCGACAAGCCATGAAGCCATGAATGTCTTTGAGACAGCATAACCTTTGTGTGGTTTGGAAAAGGTGACAAATAGCTGTTGAGTTTTGTGAAAAGGATTTGTTCTATTAATGAGTACATGAGAGCACACTTTACATCAAGAAATGTGAAGTGCACTCTCTGCTACAGAGTCCAGTTGTGGGAAGAACACCAGCAGTTCAATGCTTTTGTTGAGATAGAATGGACATACCACCTGTGGAAGAAATGCACAATCGTTTCTAGGGACAGCTCTGTCATTGTGAACCTGAAAGAAAGGCTCCTCGAGAGTGAGGGCCTTCAACTCACTAACATGTCTGACAGATGTGAATAAGACAAGGAATTACACCTTCCAAGAGTGGAAATGTAAGAGACATGAATGTAGAGGTTCATAGGGCGGGTCCATAAGTCTGGAAAGGACAATTTTAAAAGTTCCAGCAAGGGGCATGAGCATCTGCAGTTGGAATAACCTGCTTGAGACACTCCATGAAGGCCTTGACTCCAGTTATTCTGAATAAGAAATCGGGTCTCTATTTTGCATGTAGGACGCTAAAGCAAGGTGATAATGCCCAAGTACACTGTTCTGTCATGTAAGGCACCACCCAGCCAATTAGGTGGGCGGTCACCTGCTCATCAAGCACGTTAGTTTGTTGGGAGCAAGAGCCCTCAACACCAGTAAGTAACATGCTTCATTATCAGGCGTTGCTCCTCGTCAGGCCGGCACTACAATTGCAATGCCTGACAGGCCCTGCTAGAGGGCTCTTTGCCAGAGATCTTCTGTTTGTGATTGGCAGGAAGAATTGAGGTAGACTGGAACAGGTGTGATTAAAATGGACTATAGGTGCCAAACTGATAACCTTTAATAAGTAAAAAATGGGACCTACGTCAAGGTTAAAAACAACGTAGGAATATGCCAGCTATAATGGCATTTAGTGTCATTAAGAGAAATGTGTAGAAAATGTTCCCTTAGCTCGAAATATGTGAGAAAAGAAATAAAGGACTGTGTGTGGACAATTACTTATATTCCACAAGTCATGGTCAACATGTTTCTTTGCTCGTCAGTTGCTATGGATCTATTGGCGATTCGTCAGGACCTAAAGAAAGCCTAGTCTTCACTAAGAGAGTACGAGTGCTCTTCACTAATAAGACCAGTTGTAACTTATAAACTTCTACTGAGTTGTTGTCCCTCTAAAGGTGATGACCTTTCTAGATTCAGGGACGGGACCCTTGGGATAACATGGATGCTACTACCTCCAAACAATGATGCTTGTGCTCCTGGAAGCAGTGGTCCATTCGACCTATCCGTCATCTATGAACCTGAATGTGAGACTATAGCAGACAGGTGTTGGAGTATGGATGTATCCTCAAGGTCTGATTTTTGAAAGTGAAGAAGGTAACAAATAACTTCCTGTACTGGAGGATTACGCGGATGGAAAATTTCACTTACCCAGTGTACATCTGTTCGTGGCATTAGTCGCTGCAGATTCACATGCTGTGCATAGTCCGCCGTCTGGTGTTGGGTCGGAGTGTTACAAGTTGTTTTTCTTCGAAGAAGTCTTTTCGAGTCACGAGACCGAGGGACTCCTCCTCCTTTGTTTCCATTGCGCATGGGCGTCAACTCCATCTTAGATTGTTTTCCCCGCAGAGGGTGAGGTAGGAGTTGTGTATGTTAGTAATAGTGCCCATGCAATGGAATGAATAAAGTATGTACAAGATAAAGGTTAAGGTAATATATTTACAAATGTATTAATGTTGGAGATTACTTCCAAACGGCTACAGGCTCCCGGGGAGGCGGGTGGGCGCATGTGAATCTGCAGCGACTAATGTCACGAACAGATGTACACTGGGTAAGTGACATTTTCCATTCGGTGGCATGTGTAGCTGCAGATACACATGCTGTGCATAGACTAGTAAGCAGTTATCTCCCCAAAAGCGGTGGTTCAGCCTGTAGGAGTGGAAGTAGTTTGAAATAAAGTTCTTAGTACAGCTTGACCTACTGTGGCTTGTTGTGCAGATAGCACGTCTACACAGTAGTGCTTAGTAAATGTGTGAGGCGTAGACCATGTTGCTGCCTTACATATTTCGTTCATTGGAATATTTCCTAGGAAGGCCATGGTAGCGCCTTTCTTTCTGGTTGAGTGTGCCTTTGGTGTAATAGGCAGCTCTCTCTTTGCTTTAAGGTAGCAGGTTTGGATGCACTTAACTATCCATCTGGCTATACCTTGTTTTGATATTGGGTTTCCTGTATGAGGTTTTTGAAATGCAATAAATAGTTGTTTTGTTTTCCTAATTAGTTTTGTTCTGTCAATGTAGTACATTAGTGCTCTTTTGATGTCTAATGTATGTAGTGCCCTTTCAGCTATTGAGTCTGGCTGTGGAAAGAACACTGGTAGTTCTACTGTTTGATTTAAGTGAAACGGTGAGATAACTTTTGGTAAGAATTTTGGATTGGTTCTTAGAACTACCTTATTTTTGTGTATTTGAATAAATGGTTCCTGTATAGTAAATGCCCGAATTTCACTTACTCTTCTTAGAGATGTAATGGCAATGAGAAATGCAACTTTCCACGTTAGGTATTGTATTTCGCAAGAATGCATGGGTTCAAAAGGTGGACCCATGAGTCTTGTTAAGACAATGTTGAGGTTCCATGAAGGAACAGGTGGTGTTCTTGGTGGTATAATTCTTTTTAGGCCTTCCATAAATGCTTTAATGACAGGTATTCTAAACAGTGAAGTTGAATGAGTAATCTGCAGGTATGCAGATATTGCTGCGAGATGTATCTTTATGGAAGAGAAGGCCAGATTTGAGTTCTGCAAATGTAGTAAGTATCCTACTATATCTGTTGGAGATGCATGTAATGGTTGAACTTGATTATTATGGCAGTAGCAAACAAATCTTTTCCATTTACTTGCATAGCAGTGTCTAGTGGATGGCCTTCTAGCTTGTTTTATGACCTCCATACATTCTTGTGTGAGGTTTAAGTGTCCAAATTCTAGGATTTCAGGAGCCAAATTGCTAGATTCAGCGATGCTGGGTTTGGATGCCTGATCTGTTGTTTATGCTGTGTTAACAGATCTGGTCTGTTGGGTAGTTTGACATGAGGCACTACTGACAGGTCTAGTAGTGTTGTATACCAAGGTTGTCTTGCCCATGTAGGTGCTATTAGTATGAGTTTGAGTTTGTTTTGACTCAATCTGTTTACTAGATATGGAAGAAGAGGGAGAGGGGGAAAAGCGTACGCAAATATCCCTGACCAATTCATCCATAGAGCATTGCCTTGAGATTGCTGGTGTGGGTACCTGGATGCGAAGTTTTGGCATTTTGCGTTCTCTTTTGTTGCAAATAGGTCTATTTGAGGTGTTCCCCAAATTTGGAAGTAAGATTTTAGAATTTGGGGGTGAATCTCCCATTCGTGTACTTGTTGGTGATCCCGAGAGAGATTGTCTGCTAGCTGGTTCTGGATCCCTGGAATAAACTGTGCTATTAGGCGAATGTGGTTGTGAATTGCCCACTGCCATATCCTTTGTGCTAGGAGACACAGCTGTGTCGAGTGTGTTCCCCCCTGTTTGTTTAGATAATACATTGTTGTCATGTTGTCTGTTTTGACAAGAATGTATTTGTGGATTATGATGGGTTGAAATGCTTTCAACGCTAGGAATACTGCTAACAATTCGAGGTGATTTATATGAAACCTTCTTTGATGTACGTCCCATTGTCCTTGGATGCTGTGTTGATTGAGGTGTGCTCCCCACCCTGTCATGGAAGCATCTGTAGTTATCACGTATTGTGGCACTGGGTCTTGGAAAGGCCGCCCTTTGTTTAAATTTATACTGTTCCACCATAGAAGCGAGATGTATGTTTGGCGGTCTATCAACACCAGATCTAGAAGGTGACCCTGTGCATGTGACCATTGTGATGCTAGGCACTGTTGTAAGGGCCTCATGTGCAATCTTGCGTTTGGGACAATGGCTATGCATGAGGACATCATGCCTAGGAGTTTTAACACCATCTTTGCATGTATTTTTTGTGTTGGATACATGGCTTGTATGACTTTGTAAAAATTTTGAACCCTTTGTGGACTTGGAGTGGCTATCCCTTTTGTTGTGTTGATTGTCGCTCCCAAGTATTGCTGTGTTTGGCACGGCAGAATGTGTGACTTTGTATAGTTGATGGAGAACCCTAGTTTGTAGAGGGTTTGTATGACATAATCTGTGTGGTGTGAACACTTTGTTAGGGAGTTGGTCTTGATTAACCAATCGTCTAGGTAGGGGAACACGTGTATTTGCTGCCTTCTGATATCTGCAGCTACTACTGCTACACATTTTGTAAAGACTCTCGGTGCGGTTGTTATACCGAACCGCAACACTTTGAATTGGTAATGTATTCCCTTGAATACGAACCTTAGGTATTTCCTGTGCGAGGGATGTATCGGTATGTGGAAATACGCGTCTTTTAGATCTAAGGTTGTCATGTAGTCTTGTTGTCTCAACAGTGGTAATACGTCCTGTAGCGTGACCATGTGAAAGTGTTCCGATTTGATGTAGGTGTTTAGTGTTCTGAGATCTAAGATTGGTCTCAGTGTTTTGTCTTTTTTTGGTATTAGAAAGTACAGTGAGTAAACTCCTGTGTTCTTTTGTGGACCTGGTACTAATTCTATTGCGTCTTTTTGCAGTAATGCTTGAACTTCTAGTTGTAGAAGGTCTAAATGCTGTTTTGACATATTCTGTGTTTTTGGTGGGACGTTTGGAGGGAGTTGGATAAATTCTATGCAATAACCATGCCGAATAATTGCTAAGACCCAAGTGTCTGTTGTTATCTCCTCCCAAAATTTGTAGAACTGGCTTAGTCTTCCCCCCCACTGGTGTTGTGTGAAGGGGTTGAGTGACTTGTCAGTCACTGTTTGGTTGGTGGGGTCTTGGGACCCTGAAATTTTCCCCGGTTTCTAGGGAATTGTCCCCCTCTGTATTGGCCCCGAAAGCCTCCCCTTTGGTACTGTCCCTGGTAGGTAGACGGTGTTGTTTGTGAGGTACTAGCTTGTGTGGTTTGACCTCGAAACCCCCCTCTGAAGGTTGTTTTGCGAAATGTGCCAAAAGTGCCTCTGCCCTGCGGGGAATAGAGTGCGCCCATGGCCTTAGCTGTGTCAGTATCTTTTTTCAATTTTTCAATTGCCGTGTCCACTTCGGGTCCAAACAATTGTTGTTCATTGAACGGCACATTGAGCACTGCCTGTTGTATCTCGGGTTTGAAGCCAGATGTGCGCAACCATGCGTGCCTCCTTATGGTTACCGCGGTATTTATTGTTCTTGCAGCTGTATCCGTTGCATCCATAGAGGAACGTATTTGGTTGTAGCAGGCCCAGAAGAAAGAACTGCATTTTGCTTTGAAGATGGACATACACTCTTGAGAGAGGTTGAAGTAACTAAATTCTAGCACTTCAGGAACCAGGTTGTTAGACTGAGCTCCTGGGACTGGGGTGTCTGATCTTACTGTGGCCTTGAGTGAGAAAGTCCTGCCTGTTGGGAATTTCTTGTGGAAAACCCCTAATATTTCTAGGAGGGTGCAGAACCACAGTTGCCTGGCCAAGATGGAGCCAATCAGGATAAGGTTGAGAGCAGTTTACCGCAATTTTTGAACCACATAATGAAGAAGTGGGAGAGGCGCAAAAGCAAAGGCGCAAAAGCATGGACTGACCAGTCCATCCACTGTACACTGCTCATGTACCGGGGATATGGAAATCTGGAGGTGAAGCTTTCACATTTGCCGTTTTTGGTCAAGGCAACAGGTTAATATCTGGTACTCCCCAATGGCAGAAGTAAGGAAGTAGGACTTGTGGGTGGAGTTTCCACTCACGGATTTGTTGCTGCATCCTGCTGACAGGCCTGCAAAGTCATTATCCACCCCAGGAAGATACTCCGCTAGGAAATGTATCCGATGTCGAATTGCTGTAGAAGAGGAATGACATCCTTCAGGGTGACCATATGGAAGTGCCCTGAGAGAATGTACATGTTGAGGGGCCTGAGATCGACGATTGGCCTCAGGGAGCTGCCTTCTTGGGGATCTGAAAATAGAGGGAGTAGAATCCCCTTCATTGGTGTTGCAATGTTAGTGGCTCTATTGCGCTCTGGAGAGGAGCACCTAGACTTACTCTTGTAGAAGGTGCTGGTGACCTGCTGGGAGGGTGTGTGTGCTTCGTGGGATGTTGGTGAGGCTGCTGCGAGTTCCAGGCAGCACACATTTTGTATGATGGATAGTACCCACTGGTCAGAAGCGATCTCTTCCTTAAAGAAGAAACCCCGGTAGCCTTTCCCTAGACAGATGTAGTATGATCAGAGGCAAGGGAAAGGGAGTCACTGCTTTGTGGAGGCGCCTCCTTTGGCCGCACCTCCAGTGGTTCTGCATCTGGTGTTAATGCCTGGGTAACGACCCCATGACTACCCCCTTGTGAACTGTCAATAGTATTTCTGCTGCCTTTGGTAGAATGTGTAAGATTTGAGGGATGTGGTTTTGCTTCTGCATCTGTATTGGGAACTATGAAAGAAACCCCAGTCCTCCATTGCCTTGGCTGTATCAGTGTCTTTCTCACATTTGTGACAGAGTATTCCATTCACCAAGATCTAAATCAGGCCCTCTGTCATTCCATGGGTCATCCCTTGGTTCCTGGTCACAGGGGGCATCGTAGGACTGATCTAAGTTTATTTTCTCCCTTCCCATCAGAAGAGTGTTGTAACCTTTGGGGTAGGGCTATCAGAGTTGGCATGTGTGGTGGTGGCAGCGAGGGTGGAGGACAAGGCAGGCAAGTGGAGGCATGGCAAGTGCCCTTCTTGTGTTTCTTATGCCTTGGGAAGGTGTAGGCCCCAGGGCAAGCTGCTCCTCGATGGACAGCTTCCACTTTTTTGATAAAATGTCCCGAGTCTTTGGCGAGGACTTGAAAATACCTTGCCCCACCTGTGGGTGCAAGAAGAGCCTTTTGTGGCAGGCATCAAGCTCCTTCTCCGACACACTAGAGGATGCGTTGTGCGGACTCCTCTGAACTAATTATTAATGGGACCAAGTGGATTTTCTGCACTGAGTGAGGATTAGGCACCAAAGCTGTTTTTAGTGTTGACTGCTGCGGTGCTGTGGGTGGCTTGGGCACCACTGTCTTTGGTGCTGGTTGGCCTTTCGTGACGGAGTGGAAGGGCTTGAGGTTTCTGAGGAAGGCAGCATTGTATTTGGGACCTGTGTGGCAGGAGAAGGGAGGCTGTCTACTCAGAGGCAGACTACAGCCCAAAGGCAGTGGGGGACCGAAAGGGTGCTTTTCAGTCCCTGGGCTAGACGCCCGACCCCGAGGGAGCAGTCCTCTGCAGGAAAATGCAATGTTTATGCATCCAATGGCTGTGACTGGGTCATACTCACGGTCAGTCTTTGGATCTGCAATCACCTCAATGTCAGAGCCATCTAATGAACTGGCTTTCTGAGCCGATATGTAGTGGTTGTGGCCCAGAGGATCATCCTGTTCCACAGCACTGCTTTCACCTAAGACGTCAGGGGTGTTGTCTTCCTTGTGTCTCAACAGCCTCCACTCGCATCGGTACTGAAGGGTTTTCTTTGACCGGAAGGTGAGGCAGGCCTGCCATATGGAGTTGTCGTTCTCAGCGGAGAGGCATAAGTTACAGATCTCGTGGGGGTAATACCAGGGGAATTTGGATTGATGCCCGGTTCAGAACTGGAAGGATGTTATTTCCATCACTGACCCGGCACTATCAAGCAGAAGAGAGCTGAGGTAGGGGCAGGGAGCCCTGACAATGGACCAAAGCCCTGATTGAAAGCATCAAAGCTGGTGCGTTTGTCAGTTGACCATTTGCAGTGAGGAAGCGCGAAGACTGTCAGCACCCGGAGATGGAGAGTCGAAGATGCCCGATGAAAGGTGCTGATAGGCGCAGAACACAGAGCCCAATCTACGCGTGTCCAAACCTGATGAAGGGAAAAATAATGTAACAATGGAACCGGTGCCCATGAGCATTACCAGCAAAAGGAGGGGTCAACATACCATGTGACTCCAAAAACGTCTTCGAACAAAAACAACTTGTAAAAATCTGAGCCCATTATTAGAGGTCAAAAGCATGCAGAGCATGTATATCTACAGCCAAACATGCACAAACACTGAATTTGCACATATCACTTGTTTCAAGGTATTATTCGTATTGCTCGTGAAAACTGTAGCTCAAAGTCAATGGAAAGTGAAAATCTTCAACTGTCCATAGAGCAAAAGTGGGATGGAAATTAAAGACATGAAGGCAGGGAGAAGCAAGGAAGTAAAACTAAAAGAAATAGCAAGCTAACACTACAAAACATGATTCAACTGTGCCAATAATGAGAGATTTCTCATATAGTCATTATATATATATATATATATATATATATATATATATATATATATATATATATATATATATATATATATATATATATATATAACATCACATGTAACAGCCGTTGGTCATTAGGGATATCTGACCAATCAATGCCGATGGCGGACTTTTAGATACATGCAAGCATGCAAGCATGCTGGTCTGCTGTTGGCTACTGCATTCTGGGGACAGAGGGTCAGACCAAATATTAAGTGCGAGTGTTCCGAGTTCGTGAAACTATTGTATGACCGGTTTATTTGAACAGAATGCTATGCCGACTTACGGGCAAAAATAAATAAATATGAGAGTCCCCTTGCTTTTATAAATGTTAAAATTGGTGCTATAAAATAGGCTTACAGCTGCATGAGAGATACTGGATGTAATGCTGTGGTGAGGGTTTTCGAATGTCTGAGCTTCCTCATTAAAAAGCTATCACTAACATATCAACCAGGAATTGGAGACTTTGAACTGAAGAAGGTAAACACTCAAATAATGGTGTGAAACTTCAATCTCATAAGTCTGCACCTTAACTGGAGGGACAATGGGTGATGGGTAAGTCCAAAAAGAGGTTTATAGAAATAAAGAATGTAGGCAGTCATAGACAATGCTGTTCCCTATTGCAATGCATGTATGATTACTGATGCGCATACACAGTGTAGGAACTGGGCACAGTGACCTATTCTGTAGTGTCAATTCACATTATTATTTTAATTCATGCTGGAGAACAACTCTTCAAAAATGTTTGCATTCACTCTGTCTTCCTATGATTGTGCTGAAAAAGTATTTAAACATAAAACCATTCTCAATTAACAAACTTGAATGTATATACAGTATTTAAATATTGTTCACTCAAAATACTTTTGTAGCACAATGTGTGATCAACAATCAGAGCTGTGTTACTGCAGATATAGGACCACCGGCTCATTACCTGAACCAGGAACTGCTCATCTGTCAGAGTCAGGATGTAGCTGATGGTGGACGTCTCGTAATCCAAGCAGAGTCTGGAGAGGAGCAGAAGCAGTGTCGGCGGGGTGAAGCCACCCTTGTCGCCAGTAGTCTCACAGAACTGACGCGCTGTTAGGCAAATGTATTTGATAAAGCCAACAATAAGTCCCTCACGCACTCCCTGGCTGCAGAACTCACCCTTAAAAAGCAGAATAAAAAAATCAGAGGTGTAAAATGAAACAAATTAACATAGTAACACAATTTTGAAAGCACTTGCTAGATAGTCCAAATTTGCTATGAAAAACAATTGTTACAAAAAAGTAGATGTTTCATCTCCAGTGTTGCGACAGGTATACAGCTTCTCTGACCAACCACTGCCAGGAAGCTCAAATGTTTTTTTAGTAGCTGGGCCAATTGGATTATCTGAAGAAATACTAAATTAGAGCAAACTGGCAGGATTTTCCACAAAAGCTGAACAATGAGGGCTCTAACGAAGGTTATGAAAATAAAAGAAAAACTCTAGTGATTTTAGTAATCAACTACCATGTTGGAAAGGTGAGAATTGAGACTGTCAAGATGGTGTTCCGTCGTCTATGCCAGCTCAGACCCCTGCTGTCATTTTTCTTCATCTCTGATGACATTGGCTTTGGTAATCTGCCGTAATCAAATTGATCAATTAAAAAATCTGCACTTTCAGTTTAACACCTAAGCTCACCTATCTGCTGTGCTGAACTCCAGAGTGGGCCTTTTTCCCACTGATGTCCCTAGACTAACAACTCCCTCCCTCCTTCTAGACGTCCAGAGTAAGCACCCTTGCTATACAAAAATAAAAATGTTTATTCTACTTTTCTACTTTTGCAGCCTATCATTGAATACCTTGATTTCTTCAAATAGGAGTGCACAACCCTTCCCTCACAGAAAAGGTATATTTTAGGCTTTTCAGAGTCTTAACTGTAACTAATTCCTTTACTATTTTCTTAACAGTAATGTTTGCGGACCAACAATAGCCCTATAGGAGTGTTTCCTAACTGATCAAATGTATTTCAGTTCTCTCAATTATCAGGAAGGAATAGGCACCATGAGATGCTCTTTGTCAGTGCATTTGGCTGCGTAGATTGAAATGCTGTTTTACATAAATAGAATAATACGTTCTCAAAGGGGTAGGAATCGGATGTGCTGTCCTAATGATGTTGCAGTGGTTGGTGATACCCGTTTGTGTGTTTTATCAGTGCCTGCAGCTGCAGACATATACTTTAGAGAGTGGACGGCAGCTCCTGTTCGCCATGTATACCCTATCTTTTGTTGCAAAATGGAATTCAGAATAAATAAGCATCTTGTCTCTACCTGCCTTGAAAATACTTCTTCACAATATGCCACTGCTACGTTTGTCCTAAACAGGAACACTGAGAACAAAGGTAAATCACTGCACCTCATTAGGAATTACTCAGTTGACACCATCACTAACTCTAGACTTGTATTTGTGCTTTTATTGCCTTGTAGTCAAAAATAGTTTATCGCCTGTAGATGGTCATGAAGAACGAACAGGATATTATGTGACAAGAAAGTTCAGGCGAGGTCTTCAGTTGTACGTATGCGAGTACTGGTTTTATTTAATGCATTGCAAGTATCAGAATGCACTCGATAAGATGGAGAACAGGTGGGAAAAGGGAAGGAGTACTAAGGAAAAAATGAGGCGTGTGAAGCAGGCACATCTTTGTTACATGTGGAGATGTTTGCATTTTTCAGCAGAGATGTGTTGTTAAAGTGAGGATTAATCATCACCTTCCGGAAAGTAGGATGATCTTTAATGGTTTGATGCCAGACGTATGTCTTTGAAAAGCATTGGGTCAGGCACATCGATTTACCTTCCACCAGTTTTGGATCTGTTAACAGGGGTTGGGGAAGACATTACCATGACTGCATCTCAGGATACTTTCGAACAGTTTTTGTTGTTGCCAAAGACATCCATTATTCGCAGCTCTGAAAGTGGCTAGGGATAAATTATTAATTAGTACTGAAATCTTAACTTTCACATACTGGGAGAATGGTCTATATTGAACAGTAGTGGGCATGGATGGCCTTAAGCGCAAATATGAAATCTGTGTTCATTTCCCCCCATTTAGTCAAGTTACCTTAACAGTTTGTGGTACATACATACAGTAATTGCCCAGAAAGTATGTTTTATATATGTTTTAAATGGCTGCTTGCTCTAAACTCTTCAGCTTAATGTTTGTAGTTTGGGATTTTATTTAAAGGAGAGCGCTATAAGTTTGAGATGATACAGTGTCATGCCTTGGCTTAGCACAAACTCAATTCACGGCGATCTAATCTTTTAAGGCTGGAGCTCTGCCATACAAATACCTTGAAGTAGGGCTTGTTGGAGAAGGTGATATCCTTGGCAGTAAACAGATGGACATAGGCCAGGACTGACTTGATCTGGTTCAAGATGGAGGCTGAGATGTTGCCCAGAAGCTCTGCCAGGTTGGAGTGGTCCTTACCCATCAAGCGCGGGGCAGCCAATGACTGCCGCACGTCTGTCAGGCAATCCAGAAAAAAACTCTGTAGTGCTAGAAGGTACTGCCGAATGCGCTCCTTGGCAGCCCTCACCACAATCTCTGTTCCTTCAGTAGCAACACTGGAGGCAGGTAGAAGCTTTGCCACAGCCTGGAGCCGACGGTGAAAGCGGTCAAGGGCACGGACCAGGAGGGAGTTGTCGCCAATGCCTTTCTCCAGCTGAATCCGGCAGTCCACAACAACAAAATAACGACCCATGAGCTGGTTCACGAAGGACACCAGCTTCACCTGGGCCATAGTAGAAATGTTCTTGTTAGCCACTCCACCCTGGGACAGTCGGTTGATAAAAAGGTCTTGATATGAAGCAATCACCAGACACATGTTGCTCACAAAACTGTTACACCCTTGGTCAACAAACTCCAAGATGTCACCCAGCTGGGTTGCTGCAGTGGTGGCAGAGGCTCCAGAGGGGGAGCTAGGCAGTCCCAGATCAGCCTGCAGGCTTTTCAGATCATCAGCCAGTCGGGACTCTGCATGAGACAGAAACTCATCACACAATTCCTCAGCTGGCTCATCCAGCTGCAGCAGTAGCTCAACACACTCTGCCAAGTCCTGGGCACTGGTGCCACCATCCCTGCAAAGAAACACACAGTGAAAAATCAAACGGTGAACAACAGTACTGTGGGTAAAAATGAAAAACCAGGAATGCAGGTGGCACTTCAAACTAATAATTCTATTAAGAACTAACATAAAAAACAGTTTTAAATTAACGGTTTAGGTATGAGGTTACACCAAACAACATAGGAAAAAAGAAAAGTGGGCATTTGAGGTTTAAGGGGGAGAATGGTGTAGCAGGAAACGTTGGTACTTAGGGCCTGATTTAGATTTTGGCAGATGGGATACTCGATCACAAACATGACAGCTATCCCGTGCACTTGTAACACGGCAGACAAGATATCTGTCACATTTGTGGCAGAGTATCCAAATCGCCAATGTTCAAATCAAGCCCTTAGTCTTACATTTAGAACCTGTGGGGGCTAGCGAGGGTGGGATGTGCTGCCAGTTTAGGAATGCTAAAGCTTTTGAGCTGCTCCTTTAATCACGGCGCTCTCAAGAGAAGCTGTGGATCAAGAATTACAATCTGTGGCGTTTCAGAGCTATTTGGGGAGCTTGTATTTCAAAATTCTGATTAAGAATTCTTGGAAAGGAGCACCTCAGGCAACTGTCTATAAAGGGGTGGGATTTTATAATGGAGGAATTAAACTAAATATTTAGGACAGGTGTCTCAACAAGTTGATCCCGAGCTACTTTTAGCTCGCTGACCCCTTCAGAGTAGCTCACAGCCTTGAGTTCATTTTTAAATAGGCACAGGACCACATTTTCCTTTTAAAATGAAGGGAAGGTGGTATTTATTTACATTATCATCATGCTGCAGATTGCAGGGCCTGATAATGCTGGAGTCAGATTCATGACGCAGGCTTGGGCACAGAAATAAATTAAAGCACTGAGGTATTTAACTCTTAAATACATATCCTTTTCAACTCTATATTGGAGTATGAGAAGAAAATGATGTTTCTGAATGCTTTTAAGTGAGAGAAAATTGACATGAAACATTACCTTAATGATTTAGTTTAGTGTTGCATTTACAAACAGCAGGCCTCTTGCTCCCAGTGGCCAGTAGACAGTAGACACTGTGCCATATTTATAACTGAATTATAACTGAAAATAGACTTTTTTTTTTAAATGGGAGAAACTTAAATTCACGAAAAGTATTTCTATGAAACATTAAGTCAATGTTTTTCTCCACTTTCAATTAAGCCAACTACGTATTAATGTTTTAAGAAGCATGTTTCTCCACTTTAAATTCCTCCCATTTAAACAAATGGCTGTAGTTTTTGTTATTAATATGGCATCATGTCTACAGGCAGCTGGGAACAAAATGCCTGCTATTTGTAAATGTGACACTTGGAAATGGGAGAACATTTGAATGATGAGTTTTATGGATTCCATATAAACATAAAGTTAACTCTTCAGTTTAATTTTCTACAATTTATAAGTGTCACCTTTACACACAGCAGGTATTTTGCTACAAGTGGCTGGTAGACATGGTGCCATATTTATAACTGAAAAATACAGTCATTTTTTAAGTGGGAGAAATGTAAAGTGCAGAAAAATGTTTCATGGTATGAAAAATGCTGTAGAACATTTTTCTGCACTTTAAATGTCTTACATTTAAAAAATGGTTGCATGTTTGTGTTATACATGTGCAGTGCCAAATAAGTTGAAAGGTATGTCCTGTGCCACAAGTACATTCAACAGAGGCTCTCAGTCATCCATACTTGTGTCCCATTCATACGCACATATGTTCATACATCCCTAAAGACCACATTCTCCCTGATACACGGCAGCCCAGCCATAGTGTCCCTAGTCAAAGTATTTTGTTCAAACCATAGTATCTGGCTGTACAGACATTAGGCTTAAAGTCAATAAAGCTGGGCGTGAGGGGTGCCTAACAACAATGCACAAGTTGCTTAGCCTTCATTAGTTCACAATGATGTTCACTGATCAAAAGTAGCTCTCTCTACAGAAACGTTTGGAGACCCCTGATCTAGGGATAACTAATATAAAGCAAGCACCTGAACTTCTCTCGGAGCTTTTGTGCCAACTCGCCCATTATCTTCTGGCAGTCATTCTGGATACCCTGAAAGGAGGGCATGTGCTGATACTGGTGCAGAATGGAGCGTGCCTTGCCATGGTATCGCACAGCCTGAGCGTATGCTTCCATCTCAATGCATTTGTTCAGACGGGCAGGCAGCTCGAAGAGAAACTGTAACTTCCGCAGCAGAGTGTGGACACCTGGGAGTGTATAGGGAGAACGAGAGAATGAGCAAGACGAGGTCAGATAGGAACTGGAGTTTGTAGTTAAAAAGACTTCACATTTTTCATTCTTTACAGTATAACATTTTTCCTTTTTTTTTAAACAGTGACTGCATGGCTATTTCCCATGCAGTTCATTTTCATGATAAACAAACCACTACCATTACTAAACATAATTGGAATCGCAGTCACCTAGAAGGATCTCAATACTTTGTTCGGGAATAAATTAAATGAATCCCATCGTAACAGTATGAATAACAATCCTTCGCTGTTATTAGAACAACAGAACAACGTCCTTGCAGAGTTGCTGGAATTCTCTGCATCATTATAAACAAAATAAGGATTAAACCTAAATTCTTGAAGAAACCGGGGATCTCAGATAACCTTAGGAAACCAAAGAAAGCCTGAAAGAGAATAGAGGAAAAGGATAATGTTACTTACTATAGATTCACTTGCTGTGCATCCTCCTGCCATCTAGTGTTGTGCTCCGGCATTTATAAGGTTTTTTCTTCAAAGGAACTGTTTGAGACACAGGATGCAGAGTGACTCCACCTTAAGTAGACAATGTGCATGGATACCAACTTCATTTTAAATAGTTTACCTCACAGCGAGTGGGAGTCAGTATGAATTGGCAAGTGAACGCAGTATGGTGCACATGTGATTATGAAAGAAATTTTATTATTCAATCAATCAGTCAATCAAATAAATTTCTTAAGCGCACTACTCACTCGGTAGGGTCTCAAGGCGCTGGGGGGGAGGGGGGTTACTGCTCGAAAAGCCATTTTTTGAGGTGCTTTCTGAGGGTTAGGAGGTCCTGGGTCTTGCGTAGATTGGTGGGGAGGGAGTTACAGTTTTTGGCAGCGAGGTGGGAGAAGGATCTGCCGTCAGAGGTGGTGCGTTGGATGCGGGGGACTGTAGCAAGGGCGAGGTCGGCGGAGCGGAGCTGTCGAGTTGGTATGTGGAAGTTGATTTGTTCGTTGAGGTAGGCCGGTCCAGTGTCGTGAAGGGCTTTGTGAACGTGGACAAGGATTTTGAAAATGATTCTTTTGTTCATGGGTAGCCAGTGTAGGGATCAGAGGTGGGTGGAGATGTGTTCGTGGCTGAGGATGAGACGTGCGGCTGTGCTCTGGATTCGCTGGAGTTTTCTCTGAAGCTTGGCTGTGGTCCCTGTTAACCTTATTAAGGTTGAGATCTGCAAGTAGAGCCACATGCTTTCATGGAGGAAGTGGGTGCATGTGAATCTATAACACTAAACACTATGAACAGCTGCTTACAGGCTAACATTTTCCGTTTGTAGCATGTGTTACTTTAGACACACATGCTTTGCACAGACTATAAAGCAGTACTCCCCTATAAGTGGTAGCATGATGCAGATGTCTGAAATAAAGTCCTTAGGACTATTTGACAAACCATGATGTGTTGGCGATCTCAGCTATTCACAGAGTAGTGTTTATTGAAACTGTGTGGAGTTGTTAACCAAGTGGCTGGCAATACTGGTCTAAGAAGCAGTCTGATCCTTGTTAGGTTTGGCAAATCATGCAAACAATGGTGAGCTTTGCAAAAGGGCGAGCTCCTGTCAATGTAGTACATGAACTCCCATTTGACATCTAGGGTGTGAAGGGCCTTCTCTGCTACAGAGTCTGGTTAAAGGACGAAGGGCCATATGTACGAACACTTTTTCCCATAGACACAGAATGGGTAAAAACCTTTGCTACATCTGGGCCTAAGTCTCAGAGCTCTACTGTTTGGTTGAGGTGGGAAGTGTAGACTACCTTTGGGAGGAACTTTGGGTTGGTTCTAAGAACAACACTGTCCTTGTGGACTTGAATGAAAGATTCTTAAAGCGCGACGGCCTGCAACTTACTTATGTTTCTTAGAGATGTTATGGTTACGAGGAAACCTACTTTCAAGGAGAGGAACTGAAGATTGCAAGAGTGCAGAGGATCAATGGAGGGTCCAATGAGATTCCAGACAGCACCGGGATGGATGATCTTTTTGAAGCCCTCCATAAAGGCCGTAACTGCAGGGACATGAAAGACAGAGGCGTGTTCTCTGTTTTGCTTGTAAGCAATTTGTCTGCTACATGGCAGCATACAGAAGTGTATTTGAGGCCTGATTTCTGTAAATGGAAAAGGCAACACAATGTTCTAGACAGTAGATTTAAGAAGGTCCAGGTGTTAAGAGATACACTAACAGACAAATCTCTTCCGTTTTGCTGCATAGGAGGCTTGTGTGCTAGGACTGCCGGATTCATGTAAGATGTCCACGCAATCGTGCGGAAGGTGAAGGTAGCCGAACTTTAAGTCTTCAGGTGCCAGATCGCTAAAATCAATTGACTGTGGTCTGGGTGTCTGATTTCAACCTTGTTGTGGGTGAGAAAGTCAGCCCTGCTGGGAGCTTCTTGTGGGGGCTGACTGACAGCTGGAAGATTGTGGAATATCATCTGCCAAGTCATTGTTCACATGTAGAAAGTATACCACTAGACAGTTCTGCGTGACAGATTGCCCAGTGCCAAGGTCTACTGTGCTAGTGCTGACAGCGGAAGAGAGCGAGTGCCACCTTGTTTTTGGAGATAATGCATGGCAGTCATGTTGCCTGTTTTGATGACTGCTTTGCCTCAAGTGAGTGGAGGGGAAGCTTTGAGGGCAAGGTGAATAGCAAGTAGCTCTAGGCAGTTAATGTGCCACGTTGGTGATGAGTGGCCCAGACCTCCTAGCCAACAAGGGAAATGTCTTTGGTGAAGGTGATTTGCTTGATGGGGTCTAGGAAATCCGGCTCTACAAAAGGACACACTACTACAGAGAACAATGGGTGCAGGCCTTTACCAACACTAGATCTTCCCATCAATTCTTGGCTTGTGACCACAGAGCTGAATGGCATTCTTGAAGTGGATGCATGAGAAGCGAAGGATGAAGTACTATGGCGCTGCAGGAGGTCATCATGTATAGGCAGGGAAAGAGAGTTTGGGCTGTGAGCTAGGCATTTGGGATGAAAAAGAGGTAAGAGCTGCTAGAACACCAACACCTCTACAGGCTGGGATCGGACATGCCTGCGATTACATTGAGAACAGGCCCTATTTTGAAACCTAGGCTGTGGAGCAGAGAGATTGTAGCCTGGGCATGTGCCAGGCATTGGTTCTTGATAAACCAATCGTTGGTAGGGGAAAACGAAGATTACTCATTTATTAAGTGAATAGCTACCACAGCCAGGCACTTTGTGAAAACCCTTAGGACAGTGGTGGCCCAGAAAGGAAGTACTTTTAATTGAGAATGATGGTCACTTATCACAAAGTGGAGGCAGTCTAACGCCATTGTGTAATTGCTTTGTTGTGGTAGGGGGATGACATTCTGTATGTTTGTAATGTGGAAATGTTCCAAAAGGATGCAGCGATTGAGAGGCCTGGGTGAGATGGCCTTCTTTGTGATAATGAGTTAAAGAGAGCAAAGTCCCTGGCTCCAGTGGCGAGGATCCATTAGTTTTTTGGCCACTTTTTGAAGACGCGCTTGTACCTCATCCTTCACAATATTTCTATGTTCTTTGCAGAGCATGTAGGAATGGATCAGGATGTTGGGAGGAGTTGTGAAAAGTTCTGGGCAGCAGCTATGACAAACCACTTCTAGATCCCACTGATCTGATGTGATTTCCTCTGAGTGAGAAAGGAAATACTGCAGTCTCCCATTGACAGGTAATGTGTGATCGGGGGCAGGTGGGTAAGTCAATGCTTGGAGGTAGAAACCCTCTTCCTGGAGCCGTCTCTGACAATTGTCTTGTTATTGTTGTCCCTGTAGGCATCCCTTGTGCACGTTCTTCCTGCCTGATGATGGGAAGAATGACTTGGGTATGATGTGGATGGATCTGGAGAAGCATCTTGGGGTCTCCTCAAGGCGACTGCCTTCAAAACGATCCTCTGGAACAGAGGTCTGAACATGTCTGTGTCCTTTATTTTTTCAGCATCTCATCACCCTGTGGCCCAAAAAGATGTTCCCAATCAAACAGTAGGGTGAGGAGGTGCAGCTATCCCTTTAGTTTGAAGCCTAAAATACAGAGCTGGGGCACCTAATATTGACCCTACTGTTCAACCTGCATGAAGCGGTGTCCGCCATATTGATGGAGCACAGCATGGTGGAAATTAATATAATCTTAACCTCTAAGACTATTTCCTCATCTCTCTTCCTAAATTGCACCCGGAGATACTTCACTAGTTCCTGGATCCTATCCCAGTGTGCCCTGTCATAACAGGAGAGGAGCCCCACCAAGATGGCAATTCTCCAATGGGTGGCAGAAGCTACCGCCATCCTTTTACCCACAGAGTCGATTTTTTTCTCTCCCTAATGAGGAGGTTGAGTCACCTATGGCTTGCCTGAAAGCCAGCTTGAATGCAGTGTGAACTACCAAGGATCAGGCTGAGACATGAGACACAATGTCTGGAGTGTCGTTGTGAGAGGATCTTTACTTTTTTTTTCCCTGTTCCTTAAATGGGTCAGAAACTAAGGTTGATATGGGGGGAGGTGTGCGCATCACCGCAAGTCATGCGCTGTAAATACTTAGCATGTGTTCAAGGTGTCCGGTCTACACACCTTGTTGATCATCTGTTACTAAGGAGACCAAGCGCACACAACGCGTTCAGCCCACACACGACGCGCAATCCTTGTTGATTTTCATTGCAAAGGAGACCAAGCGTGCACAACGTGCGGCCGCCAGAGCTCGCGTTCCAGTTATGGCCGCTCGTGCAGAAACCGTTTTCTGCGGAGCGCTCACCAATTCAGAGGTAATCCAACTTATAAAATGAATGTACCTTTGAGTGAACAAGGGTTTCTGTGGGCAAAATGCCTCCCAAGTCAGCGATTCCTTTTCCAAAGGAATGTCGTATTGTTAGGGCTTGTCTCTGCCACCTGCACATCGTTCGTCACCAATGTAAAGTGCGTCATCTGTGTAAATCAAGAGAACACTCGAAAGTCCAGCGAGTCAGCTTTGTGGTGAAAGAAGTGTTTCTTATTAAGATAAGATCATATTACAGCCCTACGCCATCTACCAACTCTGCTCCTCGTTTCAACCGTCCTCGTCTCTCGATCCTTCTCCACCCCAGAGTTCTCAATCGCATCACCAGAATGCAAACCCAGAACATTCATCACATTGCTTACCACACACCCTGGCTTTGATTTGCTCCTTACATGGGTCAGAAACTAATTTTAACACAGCAAAAACTGTATTGTGTGCTGAGACTTGGATAACTACTCCACAGGGAAATTGTCTTCCTCGTTTCTGACCTGTATGTACAACTTTTGAAAGGTGGCTGGCCACTGGATCATCTTTTGCTATGTCCTGGTATAGTCTGGGGCAGATGTCCTAATAGGGTAGTGATCCAGGTCTGGGTCTCCTGGAGGATCAACCTCATTCGTTCAAAGGGTCCTGTGTGGACCCAGCTCAAAAGGTGTCTTATAAGTCAGTGGGGCTAAAGGAGGTGCCTGGGTCATAGCAGGAATGTTGAGATCCCTCCCTTGTCTGCGGATGAGAGAGTGAAGTTGGCTGTGGAGGTGGGTGCGGTGCAAGCAAAGGAGACTGAGATGGAACATAAGGGGGAGAGCTGCAGCCTCTATGTCATATGTTTCTCGTACCTGGGTGAATGCACAGGCTCTACTGTAGATTCCTCTTCGAAGGTGAGCCTCCTCTTTTGACGCACTGTCTCAACTGATTTTGGCAGAGGTGGCTTTGATAAACGTTTCTCAGTTTGGGGATACAAGGAGTGTTTTCTGCCTCGTGTCTACCTCCTCCTGCAGTCTTTAGAGTATCTACTGTTTGGAGTTATCTGACCTTGAAATCAAAGGGGTCTTAGACACTGATGGCAGCTTTGGAGTCAAAGATGGCTTAGGCACCAAAGAAGCCTTCAGATTTGGGTGGATTTGAGTTGTATGAAGGATTTTGCGGCTCAGCGGCTGTAAAGGGTCAATGCCCTTGTCTGGGTGCTTGGCTGCGAGTCGTCTGTTGTGTACAGACTGGAGTCCAAAGGCAGCTGAGGCCCTAGAAGCTGTAATGATTTCAGCACAGTATGGTACTCTACCTCTGTGTGAGACATTTTAAGAGGCTTAGCGTGTGTGCCAGTTCCAACCATACTCATGACCCAGGTGGAAGTCTTTGTTTGAAGGCCAGTGATTGTGGAGGTTGATGGAGACTTCTTGTCCTCCTGCTCACAGTCAGAGGAAAAGACTGCCTCTGGACTAGGTGATGATTGGTGGGTTAGGATACCCGAAGGGTCAGTGACCTATGCTTAAAGCCAAGAGTGGCATGCTCTCCAAAGATGTCTGGCGAGTCTTCAGGGGATTGCTGGTGCATTTTCTGATGTGCCCAATATCTCTCCCGTCAGTATCAATGGGTCTTCTTGGACCAAAATGTGCGGCAGGGTTCACACATGGTGTCGTCATGGTAGGAGGGGAGGCAGAAGTTGTAAAACTTGGTGGTAACCATGTGCAAATTTTAAAAATACATTTTTAAAATTGACATGTAACATTGCCCCTTTGGCGTGTGTGTGCCTTACATGTCCTAAAATATTTTTTTGGGGTGCAGCAGAGGGGGGCCTTAGGCCCCAGCACTCTGCGGTTTTGCATTTCCTAAATTGCGAATTCCAGTTAGGAATTCTCAATTTAGGAAATGCAAAAAATTCGCAAATATGGGCCTACAGGCCCATAGGTGTGAATGGGGTCTATATCGCAATTTGCGATTCGGTAATAGCATTTGTGATTTTTAAGAAATCACTATTACCGAATCGCAAATATGATACATACCATTTTGCAAATCAGAAATAGTGATTTCTTAAAAATCGCTATTACCGAATCGTAAAAGGGTTAGATTATACATCTGGCCCGTAGTCCTTTGCCACTTGCGTCGGTAGTCAGGAAACAATGTGCTGCTGAATCAAACCCCTAAGGGAGCTGCTCTCTATATATAGATCATTCTTGATACACTCAAATTCCTTTTGTGATGATTCTTTCGAAACCAATTCATGCTGATCCTTTAACAAGTGTTTCGACCTATACGGCTTTATTTTTTGGGAGGGAAGAATACCATCCTTGCTTATCTCATGCCCTAGGCAAGTCACAGACGTCATTCCAAACGCACATTTACCCAGTTCTGCAGTTAAACATCTAGCAGCCAGTCTCTCAATACTAAATTCAACCTGCAATCATGTTCCTGTTTGGTGCGTCCCATGATGAGGATATCGTCTTGGAAATGAATTACCACCCTTGACATTTTTTTAACAAACACTGCTTAAGGCGCTGAAACACTGCAGAGGCTACTCTGAATAGCATATGTAAAAAATCTGTGGCAGCCAAACGGGGTAACAAAGGATGTGAGACCCCTGCTCAAAGACTGAAATGGAATTTGGTGGTAAGATGCTGTCAGGTACATAGTGGATAACCAAATTACTCCCAAGGTTTCTGCCAGAAGTTCATTGATCTTAGGAAGTGGGAACTTGTCCACCACAATGTTCTTATTTAAGTCTCTATGGTCAACACATAATCTTATTTTGCCATTAGACTTCATGGCAACCACCAATGGAGCCAACCATTACACACTTTCTATTGCTTCAATGATTCCATTTTTCTCCAACTGTTTTAATTCTTTTGCCACATCATCCCACACACTTATGGTTATGCTTCTCACTTTATGGCATGTAGGCTTGGCATCCCTCTTTAGTATCATTTTATGTGAAAATCTGTTCAATCTTCTGATTAAACCAGAAAACACCTTGGGAAATCGTTTCAAAAACTCCTTTTTCTTATGCACTACTGGGTCCCCAAGTAACAAAATGTAGTCTTTGCGGTTCGGATTGAGTGTGAATCATAACAGCCCCTGGTTCATCCAGTCCAAAACTGAGGCACCCCTTTTGGCCACATATAACTGTCCCTCTGTTTTCCTGCCTTAAGCTCCAAGAAAAGTATCCTAAACCCGACCATAGGAATCTTTCCACCCATAAAGTAACTGGGTGCATATCAGTAGGAGTTAAGTTGTTTCTCAAAGTTTTTGCAAACGTGTTCTCCCAAACCAATCGTGGTACTATGATGTAAGGTGACCGAGAGTCTGCCACTATGTTTAATTCCACTACTCCAATGTACATGACACAACTAGGCTTTTTCTTCAACAAAGTACTTCAATATTGGATTATTGATATATAAAATACAACCCAAACATGAAGGTTCTTCACCTTTCACTTGTTCGAATTATCCAGAACACGTTTGACTTTCAAATTGTTACTTTTTCTTCTTTTTTCTTTTCTTTTTACAAACCTTACCAAAATGATCTAGAATACCACAATAAGCACATTATCACCTTAATGGCAGGGCATGTTTTGTCCCTAGCTAAGTGTCCCTTATTTCCACATCTAAAACAACTCAGTCTTTTTTCATTTCCAGCATCATCACCATGAGTTTTGGTTGGCTTCCAGATCTTTTTGCTGGCAGAAGTGAAAACCTTACATACATGGACATATTTGGTAGATTCATTGTTCTTTAGGGCAGCATGAGCACACTTTCTTGACATTTACGCTTTCTTAACTATCACCACAATTTCCTTCAAGGATGCATCACCACACACCCATCATTTTTCTAGTATATTAGAGTTATTTGCGTGCACTACAATTTGATCACAGATCAACTCTTCTTGTAATGATCCAAATTTACAAGATATTGCTAATTTCTTAAGGGCAGAAACAATCTTCTATTGTCTCTGACTTGTCCTGTTGTCTTTGGAAACAAAACGTACCTATCAATTGCTGTGCAGGCAGATGGGTGATAATAACAATCCAAGTCTTCTAAAGCATGAATAAAGACATTTTCACTGCCCTCTCCAGTCTGTAACCCTTCTGGACCAAAACTATGGAGCAAGATTTTCTTTTAAATATTAGATAAAAATTCATCCAGATGTTCTTCTTCTTCCAGTGCTGAAATGTAATTTAAGAAATACTCCTTTCACTCCAGCCATTTAATTTGTAGTTCCCCTGGTGCAGGAAGGAAGGTAACGGGGAAATAAGGGAAAACCTTTGAGCACACATATCACCTGAACAATAAGGCAAGTACTAACGTAAAACAAAAATGATAGAAAGTGCTAATTCAACACTACTACTTAATATCAAAATAAAGACAATGCCTATGAATTGAATGAAAGACAATGTATGAAAATAACTGTATGCAAAAATCTTCCTATGAGGTGTGCATGTCACTGTGGTGTGCTTGAATGGTCTCAACAAGGTGTAGACATCACCGTGACACGCTGAAGATAGACAATAATTGAAAAAAGTAATTACAATAGATATGTTTTGCTTTGTACAGTTGAAGGTTGCTTTGTACTATGCCAGAGAGGGTACAATCAAAAATAATGAACCCACCGGACTGTGCAAATGCATTGGCAAATATATGAACCTTTAGTGCCTTTTGTTAATTTCACATTGCTATGCACATCACCCAAATGCGCCAAGGAAAAGAAAACGATCAAAACAAATGTGAGCTGTGTGTCACCGGAGACACGCCGTAACTGTTTGAGAAGGTTGTGTCTCAATCTAAGATGGAGGGAAGTTCACGTGGTGGCGTCTGCACATCAGTAATGTTTCTTATTTGTGGGCATCACAGACATCTTCATTAAATTAATATACAACCCTGCCACCTTCCAACAGAAAATCAGGAGAATAGTTTTTGAGTAAACGGTTGTCAGTATCTCTCCCAGTCATCAATGCAATATGGGGCTCTGGAGCAAATCGATTTATTATGAAATGTTAGCCTATCTGATTTAGATTGTAAACAAATTTAAGGAAAGCAATTCAAAAGCTTAAACTGCATAGTTATATTTTCTTAAGACAGTTGCAATTACAATGTGGTGCTATACATCACTTGAAAAACGTTGCTTCATATAAAAACACATGCATTTATGGGCAACAGATCTATCTCTTGTTAGAAAGCATTTAATCCTACATGCAAGTAGTGTTCTGAATTAAATGAAGTGAAGAACGAGGATTACAAGCAGGAAAAGTGTCCTTCCTCAGATAGTACAGATCTGCCATATAAAAATACAGCTGTGCAACATATTGTTTGCTTTGCTATACTATCCTGCACAGTTGCTCTATAAACATACACTATATATGATTCGTCCACACTAAAAAAATCAAATTTGGGGTAGGAATTAATGGCTATGATTGTGGATAGGCAAGGTATTCTCCATGAAACTCGTAACCTGTTCAAGAAGCATGCTCCATCGTACTACCAAAACAAGACTTCCTATAAGTGACAGAGGAGTGATGGGATCTGGGAATATCTATGAAACACTGCTCCACTCTCTGGGCAGAAGTCATCCCTTAGCCATATCCTAAAGGTGCCGGAAGTTAGCTTACTGATCCTCCCTCTAACTTCCTCAAGATTTTAAGAAAGCAATATGGTGCTGGTGTGTGGGTGACTAGCCTGGCCACAAAGTACAGAGATGCCCTAGTACAGCAGCGAGAACCAGTCTAGGCACTGAGAGAAACCCATACTTATAATCTAACAGAGGTACAGCGCTGATACTGAACACTAAACTACTAAAAAATAAAAAAAATTATATTGGGCTCTTCCAGAGGGAAGACATTGAATCAATGTTTGGAACGGAGAAAGGGGAACCGGAGGCAGTGATAACATTCTTGCTAGCCACGTTATAAACATCTGACCAAAGCAGCAGAAAAACAATGTGCATAGGAGTAGTGGTAGCTACAGCAGCTTAGAAACCGGGAGCGAAACAGCAAATGCATAGCGGAGGTAACCAAAGTGGGTATGCACAAACTGTGGGAGTACCTTGAATAACGTGAAAAATGAAACTATCCAGATGAAACAGAGATGGTAACAGGTGCCATATCTGAATCACTAACCCTTCAACGTTATGCCAAAAGCACTGTGGTGATGGAGAAGCACAACAGACAGCAAAAAGCAATATTGCCCAGCTGACAGAAAAGGTTCAGTATTTTAATGCTCCCTCTAGGCCACAAAAACACAAGAGGGAACTATGAAAATGAAAACAAACAGACAAAGAGCCATCAACCAGAATAGACAAAACTATATGGGAATAGAAAGGGGAGCAAATACAAACAAAGAAGGCACTCCCAACTGGCAAAGAGTTGAAAATGGTAGAATGGGAGCCATGCACTGGGGAAGAGAAGACTAGCATGAACATTTAACAATCAAAAGCCCAAAACACCCTGCCACTAAAAGCACAAGACCTATCAGGTAGTCAATCAAAATTGGCAAAAATGGTGAAAATGGGAAGTTCCACAGAACCATGCATTTGAATGAGGACTGGCTCTGGTCAAAACCCCTTCTTAGAAAGCACACTTTGGATCTTATCAGCCTAATTATTAGAACGTTAAGAAACTTAAGGCAGTTCCTATTTGCGTGGTAGTGGAGACAACGGAAACACCTGCCAGTAAGGCTGGTGTGAGGCAAAATATAAGGCGTTATTCCATGTCCCAGATTCTAACTCAACTGTAACACACAGAGTGGAGGTCAGCATGTGTGGGTATCAAAAAAGTATGATTTCAGAAGCATTTTGAAGAGGTTCAAAGATTGTAGGGAGGGCTTTAAGTAGCGAGACTGAAAAGGTTGGGTGAATGAAAGCAACATGGAGAACGGGTGGGGTTCAGGACATTCTGGAGGTGTTATTTGAACAATGAACTAAAGCAATTAAAATTGATGCAAATGGGCAGCCCAGGAAATAATAGCAAAACAAGGAAAATGTGGCCATGCATACCCTCAAAAATAAGATGACGAGTTTCAGCTGGCCTCTAAAGCTCATTTATAGCTCTCCTGCCTCATGCAGCTAAGGATAGGTGGAGTTGTGATGAAAAAGACTGAAAGGTTTGTGTCACAAAACTAATAACATTGTTGTGGGGTGATCAGTGTTGTCGATTGCCATCTAACACTATTACAAAAATCTATATGATCATGACAAGTTTGTTAACAATACATTGTGTGTATGTGAAACAGGAGACGGAGATTGAACTTCCTTAAATTGAGTAACTGGACACTGTCAACTGTGGCTGAGGTTCTTATGAAGAATAGTAGTCACAGTCTAAATTTAATGAGCACACTGACATTTCTGGTGATATAGAATGGGGTCAAAACATATGGAAAAGAGAAATGCAGCTGGCCTGGTAGCTTGGGATTAATAGAGTATTTCAATTTTTAAGTGTTACCATTTTAACAGGTAAGGGAACTGGTGTGATACTCCATAATTATAGGTCTGTGGAAATACGGAAGGCATGGTTAGAACACAGCCAACAGTTAAGCTACAAGATCTCTTCATCGCCAAACATGTCAGCAGGATGTCATTTAGAAGTATGTTGAACTTTCAGTATCCTTGCGGAGTGAAAGCCCACACTGCAGGTGCCATGCGCAGTGAGGTTGCTTATGCCAGGTGTTGATGCAGAGTGAAAGCAACCACCACAATGGCCCAACTAGAGTGTCTAGCAGAGGCTTCTATACTATGGCATCCTTACCAGACAGCTTAGTGATCTGCTCGTGTTGGTCCTGCAGGGTGCTGCTGATGCGTCCACTGAACTCTGTGATAGATGCCATATTATTGGCCAAACAGTCCATTTCATCCTCCATCTTCTTAAAATCATTCTTCATTTTGCGGATGGTGTCTAAGGAACAGCAAGACAGGGAAAAAGTAAGAGAAAGATTGCCACTTTAGAATCATAGGTTTTAGGTAAATTGATTACTTCATGACTCAAAGTGTGTCAATTCAGACCTACACACTGTTCATTAAGCGAAATCCTCTCTTGAAGGACAAATGTTCATGATACATCAACTATGTACAGTACACATTCAATGACCATGGATTCCACTGAACTTATGCAGGGATACAATTGATCCCTGGTATGGAGACGATCTCTCCATGGACAGAAGACCACATTTCAGGGAAGTGGTCATAGTTTGCCTACTTTTTTCTAAGCCAGGAATAGTGCTATGGCTAGAGACATGGTATTTCTATCCTCCCTACATCGTGGGTGATGTAGGCTGGTCTGAAGTCTGATGCTAAAAAAAGGGAACAATCACAAATCTCCCACCCAAGAGCAACCCTCGTTTGAACCTCATGCAGCTGATGAAATGCATTTGTTGGAGAAAGATACTGATATCTGAATGAAGACTTGGGCCTCTAACTCTACTAAGACACTTTTTGGGTTGGTTAGGATTTGTATTCACTCGTGCAGCCTCGACAGTCCTATCCCTCCCTAAAAAGGGTTGTGTGACAGGTCTTTCCCTCCTCCACAAAGGTTTTGTAGACAACCTTTCTAACTTCTCAGAGAAAATTTCACTGAAACGGTTGTAAAGAAGTACAGTATTGTATCACACAATATCTTTCTGTTAATTTGACTGGAAGACTAGTGGACATCCAGAAAAACCTTCTCTATTAAGATGAAAGTAAGATTTGCTCCTAGCTGTTATCTTAAATGATAACTTAAATGAAGGTCTCTTGATGACTTCTTTCCAGTCTTTGTGCTGAGGGCTATCATCCACACAGTAGTAAAAGGACGGACCTCTAAGCTCAATATACTTTTTTTCTCTGGGGTGGTAACCACATTTCTTTTAGAACATGATAATCAAGCCCTTGCTTAAGGAGGCCAGTTTGAATGTCAAATCCAACTATAGGCCTAAATGGCAAATATATGTGGGTCACTAAGATTAGGGAAACATAACTGACACAGGCTCCTGGCTCACCAAGAAATACGGAACATTGTCAGCTCCTCTCAAATACTATAACTCCAGGGATGGAAAAGTAAACCACTTTAGTAACTGTGTTGGACTATCTCAGGACGGACCTTGATGTTAGTCACTCTGCTGCCCTTATGGATTTATATCTCTCCACATCTTCAATACTGTGGAACATTCTACACCAATCTACCATTTAGTGGTGGTTACCCAACAAAGAGCGGAATTCTATTGGTTCCCCTCCTTCCTGCCTGCCTAAGTATATCCTTCTTTCCAGTCAAAATGTACGGAGTTCCACTGGGGTCCTCCCTGTGTTAAAATCATTTCAACATTTAATGGCACCAATGAATGGTTTTATAAGTTCTTTAGGCATGGAGCCGGTACTGTATGCTTGTGATACACAGCTGATCTTACGCTTTGACAGCCGCTACCTAAGCTTGAGCATATCTCCAGCCCTATTTATCTGCCATCCCAGCCTGAATGAGCTGTAACTTTCTGGAGCTCAGAGCTAATAAGACTATGGAACTGCTTTGTGATCAGGCCAGTCTGGAATCTCACGTTCTGACCTGATGAGATGAGATCTCAGTCTTCCCCAGTTGCCAAAGGTAAAATCTTCATCTGCCATTTAACAGTTTCTTTTGGGAGAACGGGTTGACTCTGATGATCTCATGTTTTCATTGGATAAGACTTATGAGAAGAATCCCTCAGCACTTGTGAGTCCCAGTATTGAGAGGAGGGATTGTGATAACTTCTCCTACCTAGACCTCTTCTCCAGCATTAATCAAAGGCTGTAGTTAGTTTGGATCATAGCAGTCATATAAGTACACAGTCTGTGTAAATCTTACCTTATTTCTGGCACAAGCCATGCGGCACAGCACATTTAGCTCAAGGCATACAGTCTTGCCTGCTGTTTTCTTTTTTCGGTATGATCTGGATTGCATTTGTCAATGCCCATTCTCGTTCCCTTTGTTCTGGTCCCTTACACTGTTTTTCTGTCACACAATTTAACTTTGCTCGTCCTGGTAGCAAGGCTTCCTCAGTTTAAATTCTGCAGCTTTGTAACTGCCTCACAATTACTCTTTGACAGACTGACGATTACTGAACCTTCGACACGGCTCCCACATCTCATGTATTCAGTAAGGGGTTATGCTTTTAAATTGGTCATCTCCTTTTCTTTTAGTCTTAAACCACAAACCCTTCAGGCATGTATTGTGCAGATAAGTACTTCACTCACTAATGCTTTAAAGTGAGTGGGAATGGAAAGCAAACAGATACTTAAGACACATCTTTATCCACCCTCACCAGGACAATTAAAATGTAGAAAGCCAATTTTTCACCGAAGTACTACAACACTTTCAGACTAGGTGAGCAAAAGCTGGATATGTACATCAAATTGAACACATCAGTGCTCAATCTACTGCAAAAGATTCAATACCTAGAGGCATTAATATATATTAAACCAACGTAAGTGTATTATCTTTGGAGGAAAGTTGTTTCTCATTTTGGAATAAAATGTTGACCTCAACCACAGCTCTTCGCTTACACTTCTGCAACAGTTTGCAGTGACAGATTAGTGTAGTAAACGCAAACTATCAATAGTGGCTTTGCAATTATTTCCATAATGGACAAAGGAAAAGACCATAGTGAAGAGATTTAAATTACAACAAAATATTTTGTCTCAATAAATAGTAACAGATTTTTTTGTGTTTCTGTCGGGTACTCACTTCACCTGACTTCACATACACGTACTTGGGCCCCAGAATGAGTGTTTGTAGCTAAGAAAAACTGGAGCCGAGAGAAAAACTCCATACTCTTACTTTTCACGAGCATTAAAGGGGAAGCCAATGTTAATTATAACATACTACACAACACCAATCTATTATCTGAAAAAACACAGAGAAAAGAGCAAGACCCTTCTTAACTGATGCTCAAACCAACTGACATTCACCATTTGATCAAGGGTTCTCAATAATGATGGTTCATCTGTTAGTACCAAATAAACAATCTATTGCCATAACTGTAAATCATATCCGTATCTGAAAGTCACTGATGGTTCATATGTGATATATTCCTTGTTTCGATCATCCCATCACAAGGGAAATCACAGATAGAGCTTTTGCTTTGCAATTATCGAAAATACTGAGACTTAGAACCCAGAAATATAGTGACTAATTTGAAGAGGAATGAATTTTTGATGAACTGTATGCTTTCCCCTGTACTACTCTGATCCCAAGGGTCATCAACCTATAACAGGTAAGAACAGTTATTTTTTTGGGAATGTTCTCACCAGTGGTGGTTCACAGATCTGCTTCATGTGTTAGAACAGCCACAGTGGAAGTCATAATGCACACCACATTTCATATCCAGAGCCCATGGCAGAGCTCTGCTCTACAATCTACTGCTAGCTTTGGGGCAGAGTTTCTGAACTTCATGAATACCAATCTTTCCATTCTAAAGTTCTAATAAATACCCAAATTTATCTAACCACTTACATCCAACCTTTTTTCACCTCAGTCTTTTCCATCAGAAAAAGCTCTTCACATCCACGATGTGAAGAGGAATCCATGATATTATGCAGACAAAAAAGTAAAACTTAGAAAGTTTGTCAATTAGGATCCTATTAAGACCAGACTGCATTATCAAATAATCTATAACCCACTGGATGTAATCACTTTCAGAAAACCCACAACCTCACTCTACAAAGGAAATGGAAGATACAATACTCCTTTTTCGAAATGGCCTCATTACTGAGATGTGTGGATCTGCTATCTAGAGATCATTTTTACTGCCTATACCCAGAACATAAAAAATAAATAAATACAAACATAACTCTGCCTGCATAGTTTTGTTTTCATCCTCACTGTCTGAAGATCATTTATACATTTTAAAGGCTTTACTGAACATACAAGGAACATAACAAAAAACACCCATTCCAGGGAACTTTCTGTAAAAAAAGAAAAAACATAACTAAACCCAGGAAAATCTCCCTGGCTGCTATTGTTTCGTTTTAGGCTTTTGTTGTTTTCGCTTTTTTCAGTACTCGTCATTATCAGTGAAGACACCATCATGGAGAGTAAAATGTTACCTGAAATCATAGGTTTCCATCATGGTAATCTTCCTTGAATTCCAGAACAATGAGCCTCCTTGCTCAGGAAAACATGACTCTGGACAAGGTGGTCAGGTTTTAACATTTCACTAAACATTCTAAATGTCAGAAAAAACGGCCTTTCAGCTTCTAGCACAGTTACCCATAAGGCTGAGGGTCAGTCTGGCTGGCCCAAAGAGACAGAGCGCATTTTCATTCTGTCAAGATGTGCTGGCTATCTGCTCACTGTTTCATGTTTTCCTTTAAAACCAAGCATCAATAAAGGCAGTAAGTCTGGCTTGCATTTTGAGCCCTGATTAAAAGCCTTCTGCAGAAAACAAAACACAAAATAAAAATAAAAATCTTTGTAATACAGTGCTCCATGAGATAAAGAATTTAATGTGTCATGAGTTAGGGTAACACTGAGATGTAAAATAATTCTAATTTACAATGTATGCACTCCAAAGGAGATGTAATGATACAGCAAACCAACAGCATGCAGTGAGAAAGGATACTCTTCTGGCAAAACCTAAACTCCCTCTTCTATGTATATCCTAAAGTATTAGTAAAAATATGTTGTGTATACATGTGTACTGTCAATTAGACTTAAAAAGGGATAGCGAGAGCTTCCGGGGTTTTTACCTCTAAATTTGTGTTTTTAGAGTTGTATTTGAATATTTATAAAGGAGGAAAAGTACTTCTAGATTGCCAAGTATTTAAATATAAAAAGTATTTTTCTCTAGTTTCGAGATCCCGTACATAGACAAAGATTGTCACTATTTACATATTCAGTGAATATTTCCACAATGGAACTTGTGGAATTTACAGCCAAACACTGTGATGTTTTACATTTCATCCCCGAGATCTGGGTTCTATTCTAGACATCTGTAATTCACAAATAATTATGTATTTTGAGTTATGATCATGTACCTCAAATTGTAAATAAGTGTAATTTTCAATATGTGCATTTGTATGTGGAAAACAAATGTGTTATAAAGAACAATTGCTTTTTAGTAAGAGTTTAAATTACACATTTATTCCCCTGCACCTCGTTTCCATCACATTTTGTTTATCTGGTTTCAGCTTATCTCTACGCATATAAATAGTGTGCTAGGTACATTAAACTGTGTGTGAGATTATTCCGCTCCCATACAAATTTCATTAGTAAGCCACCGATGTCCCTGGGAGCTAGATTTGAGCTAAATCAACAACCTAAATAAATTACAAAAAAAAGTATTAGTGAGTTCTGCTTAGGCGCAACTACACCGACCAAAGACTCAGTGAGAATCAAGACCTGGAAAACCAAACACTGCAATGGTACCTGTGGCTGAGATGAACTTGTTGTAGTTTTCATACACAAGTGTCTGCATATCGCTGTCTAAGGCTCGGATCTGCTTCACCATATCAGTTTCACAGTCCATCAACTGGGACAGTGAGAGCCCCTTACGCAGCTGCAAAATAAGAAGAGTGCAGAATTAATGTGCTTATTTTTACATATATTAGCAACCCACCAGTTGGTTACTTCTGCACCACCATGGGCACGTTTCAAATCTATCATATCCATGAAATATGTTTCCTCATTTATTTAGCTCCAATCTGCAGAGAAGCATATTTCTTGCTCCGAGGGGTGTCTGCTGAAACTCTGTTCTCACAGCCTCCAACATAGCAGTGTCTGCATGGGTCTTCACCCTTCACTCACAACGAAGTCCCATCCTACGTTTTTGACACATCAACGATTTTGTTGTGAGTTCAAACACCCATTTTCAGGCAATGTGTATGTTATCAGGCAAAATGCTGTCACATCCAGCACAAAGCCAGTGACTGAAGTGGGCTGTCCCACGGCCAAATGCTGTATGCTGTCACGTGGAGAAGTAGAATTGAAACAACACTCAAACAGACCAAGGTGGGCTGACCCAGAGGCCTTTCATGTACATTTGTGGATACATCGGTATATATGCCTGCATTTTCAGGACCTTTTTCATTGCAGGGCCTAGTAGACAACTAAATCTCGAAAACACAATAAGTAATAGAAGAATGCCTGCAGTACTTCTAAACACTGGCAATCACTCGAGGTAGCATTCCAATCCATCATTCTTTTGCAGACCATGCCACCTCAGTTTGGACACAGCCATATACAAACAGTCTTGACCCTGCTACAATAGGAACGGTGCAGCTCAAACGGCCAGACTAGGTCCTCCCTGAGCCGGAACAAAAGTAAACCAAGACCAGTTTAACACTGATTGAGGTTCATCTGTCCGATGTAAGCTTGAATCCAGTGACACAGAGAGCAGGGGACCCATGTCTGGGTGTTCTCTTGACACTTAGTATGGTACATCAAACACACAAAAAGTGATGAGAAGGATTCTTGTAATACGTCTAACCACTGGCAATCATTTGGGGTAGCAATGCGCCCATCGTTCTTTTGCCCACCATGCCACCTTAGTGGCCTCGATACACCAAGAAATAGTTGCAAGAAATGAAAAAAATGGAACACACCAAAGTCTATGGCCAGCAAATTCCATACAGCAAAAGGTATGGCAAGCAATGACTGGGATACCATTATACTGGCCCTATCAAACAAATCAGATGATCGGTCACCATGAGGACCCAACATTAAAATGTCCAACTACTTTTAAATATGTTTTTTAACAAAATATTTTCCTGCCTTGGGTTTTCAGCTGACATTTCAAAATGGGAATATGGTGGGGTAAATTAAACCACTGTAAAAAACAAAAGACAATACAAGCTGATTAGTGGACTGAGCAAAGTGGTGTTCACTGTATGGCCATCCCAATCAAATTATTTAAATGGATGTACTAGAGATGTTATCTTTTCGGCACATGGGTCAGCTCGGGAATTGTTACTGTCTGTAAATTATACAGCTGGTAAAAGAAAAAGAAAAAGATTGGGAAATGCTCTGTTTACTACCGTTGGACATGGCCTTGTTAGGGGGATTTCCCTGAAACATTTTGCTTTTCCCTACCAGCTTTTTGCTGACTATCTTGGCGTGGCTTTAGGACTCTGTGCACTTTTCCACTATAATGCAGTGAAAAAATGTGTGTGCCTTTCCTATATAGGCCAGGAAGGGCGTGTATGAGGGCGGTTGAGGTGCTGTACCCAGGAGTGCCCTGTAAAAAGGTATACCACATATGTGGGGCAGGTACGGCCCTAGCCACTGATGGGGCACTGCACTATGTGTGCTACCCACCACAATAGCCTGACCCTCATGTATCAGGCCTGACAGTGCATGCCTGTAAAGGTGCAGGTGCAGCGGCGTCTAGGGTGGCATCTCTCACGCCTTGACCAAACACGAACATGCCTTAAACATCCCTAGGGTACCCCTTGAAGGGTGGCAAGGGTGGTAGGCGTAAGACAGGGCAGGGACCCCAGGGTGTTCCCTGTCCAGGCAGGTAAGAACCCCCTCATGGGTTCTCCCTAGCTAAGGGATCGGCCCCCCCATATGTTTCGCTGATTCCCTTGAGTGGCCCTAGGGCCCGGGGCACTGTCCCACTGTGAGTACAGTGTGGAAGTGCCAGCACCCTTCCTAAACATGGTGGGAAGTGGCACCAACCAGTGTGGATTGGATATGGCACTGCGGGTCAGAGTTGGTACACTTGCAATAGTATTTTGACGTGCTGAACCTGGCCTGGCAGGTCAGTATGTGTGCACTTGCCCCAGAGTGTCCAAGTCTGCCACTGCTTACCAGTATGTGCACACTTGCACAATGGTGTTCCAATGTACACAGAGCCTGACACACCAGGCCAGTGGGTGTGTACTAGCACAATGAGGTTTAAAGTGACTTCAGGGCCCTAGGGGCTTTCCCAATGTGAATACAGTGTAAAAGCGTGCAAGTTTTTCTACCTGTACCAGGAAAGTTGCACTGACCAGTATGTGCACATACGCACAGTGGTGTGCCCCTATGTACTTGGCCTGTCACAGCAGGTCTGAATAGGTGCACTTGCACCAGTGTGGTGTCCTTTAACTTGTGTCCAGCCTCCCCCTGCAAGCTTGTGTGTGCGCCACTGCACGTGCCCATGGACTGAAGTAATACCCATGGGTGTTTCCACTATACATGAGAGCTGCTCTGCCCATAGGTTAACATGGGAATAAGTTATAATTGATCCCGAACTACAACAGTGGATTGCAGTGGAGAAGCCTCATGGTGTTTACTATCTTTGGCTTCACGAGGATATACCCCTTCCCACGGTTAAGGCGGTTTTGTCAGAAATGCTCTAGAAATGCCACTTATAAGAAGTAGGCATTTCTACGTTCTAAAGACTCTCTTTTAGTGCATTTTAAAATTAAATTCACTTCACTGGAGGGAGGGGAATGCACGTCTGTGCATTCTCCAGTGACAGCCATAAACCTTGGGCACCCAGAATGACAGGCCTCTGCCAGTAGAGGCCCTGGCTGGACAGATTGGAGGGAGAGGTTTTGACACTTGGCCTCATGGAGCTAGATCATGGCTGAACTAAAGATAACGATCTGCATTCCATGGCCCCATGGCAGACAGGACTGAAATTTGGGGCCGACATCTGTGGTTCAAAAGGGAACCCTTTGAACCACCTCTAACTTCAAAGACATACTTCAGTATATCTACTGGTACCAAACTTCAGCAAACTTGCAGGAATGTGGGACAGAGACACTGGAACCCATGGTGCACACTGCCAGAGGACTCTGTTGTGCACCAGGAATATTTACAGCCCCCTGGAATGGTCGGCGCACCCTTTCGACATTGTGGTTGGCCTCAGCAAATGAGTCGCTGCAGTATGGCACTCTAAAGTATGTTCTCCAGGGGTACGATGGCATGCCCCTGTTCTCTCATGGATGTCTCAGGGTCATCAAAGATGTCATGTGAAGGACGTACAACTTCTACTGGTGTCGTTTGGACAACGGTGCCCCTGTAAGTACTTGCATCGTCGGCTGGCCCTCATCGGGCAGCAGCGGTGCGAGCGATGAAGAAAGGAGACCAGTTTTACCTAGTGTGGTGCCTTCAAAGTGTTGCCCACTTTCAAGGAGTGTGGCCCTTCATCATGGGGCTACGACACGCATAAGCGGATGGTTTGTGGTAAGCGGATTCACCAGTGCGTGACCCTCGCATCTCCTGCCTTTGTCGAGTGTGTCCCATTTCTCTCATGCAACTCCTGACTGCATGCTCATTGTGTCCGGTGTCTGTGACATAGGTGACGATGCTTGGAAGTGTGGGTGTGCCAGGAGCAGTGCCATATCCTACCTCGTATGGCCCAGCTGAACTTATGTCTTTTGCATGTGTAGCCGGATCGTCTGGTGCAACTCAAGTCATTGTGCACCAGACGCTGGACCTCTTTCCAGAGAGGCAAGGAATTGGAATCCTTTGTGTGCATGCTCAAGGACTGTCTGGTGCGACCCAGGTCACCGCACAGCAGACGTTGTGCCTCATTCCAGGGAGGCACAACATTGAAAACGTTGTGTTTGCAATCGAAGTGTCTGGTGCGACTCAAATCATCATGCACCAGATGTTGTGCCTTATTTCAGGGAGGTACAAAAGTTGAATCCTTTTTATGTATTTAATCGGATTGTCTGGTGCTGCCTCATTCCAGGGGGATCCGACATTGAGCACTGTGTGTGTGCAATCGGAACCTGTCTGGTGCAACTCAAGTCAACGTGCTTCAGACGCTGTGCCTCATTTCAGGGAGATACGGCATTGTGCACTTTATGTTTGTGATCGGAATCATCTGGTGCAACTCAAGTCATTGGGCACCCGACGTAACGCCTCCATCCAGGGAGATGCGGATTGGTATCTCTTTGTGTGCAACTGGGACCATCTGAGGCTTCTCAAGTCATCTCAATGTACGGGATTTGGTAACTACTGTGTATGACAGTGACTAGCTTGGCTAGGAACCACTGTGACCTGCGTGTGTCCCCCAACGATCCCCGCCTGTGCTTTGCAGACCTTGGCCCGCACCGGAAGGCATGGTGCGGAAACCTCACAGTGAACTTCCCGAGTGGTGGCCAAACCTCCATTTGTTTACTTTTATCTGCTCTGTTGGTATCTCTTCCTCCCCTCCGCCCCACCCCCCCAATTGTCCTGAGTGCCTGAACAAGAGTGACTCTGGCCATGTGCAGCTTACCACCCGGGGAAAAAACTGTTCCATCTTCAAATAGTGGGCGGCAGGACGGAAGGGCCAGTTGAAGGGTGGAGGAAGGGTTTGGAGCACAAGGAGGGGTCTGCGAGTGCAGCAACTGCTAACCGGACGAATATCAGTGCACTGCATTAGATTGCTTGGAGCGATTGTATACAAGTGTATAGGTTACAAGCTGGCTGATATCCGTGGCACAGCTTGGCGGTGCAGAGTGAATGTGTGGGAGCGATTGCAGATGATTGTTACACTGTAAGATGGTGTTGCCAGACACTTTCATTCTTGCCAGAGGACTTACACAGTTGGCCTTTGATTTTACCTGTGTGGTCCACGCTGCGGGGCTAATTTAAAGTGCTGCATTGCTCTGTATGTACATACTGTTGCTATAGTTGTGAACCGGGGTGCACCCTGGGACTGCTGAGTTGGGGTAATGGATAGGGTGGGTCTCATGCTGACAACGTTTAGCACCTCATGTGGGTGCTGGGATAAAATGTATTATTTTTCTCATGTATACATACTGCAAATGCCGATTTAACACAATTGAGCCTAGTACTGCTAGTGTTGTTTAAAATGGTAATTCCTGCCCAGAGTTACATGTTATTCATGCTGTGTTAATTAAGGTGTGAGTTGAATACAAAAATTCTTTACATACACCTCGTGTGAAGTCTCTTTTGTGACGCTCACCACAATGTTGTGTTGTATTACTGTGTAATTGTTTTACACATTGCCCCTGTGATAACCCTGACTGCTCTGTGCGAAGCAACCCAAGGGTAAGCGCAGGTTATACAGTGAGTGTAATCACCCACCCCTGAGGAGAGTTGTGAGTTCTGCCTGACCTTATGGTCAGGTTTCCACACAAAGCTGCACATATCTCTTTAAAAATGTGTCTGTAGAGCCAAGCAATATATTGATTTTCCTCCTCAACTTAGTACTGCTTACAAGTTTTATGTTTCCCTGAAGACTTATGTCGATTAGTATTAGTGTGGAGATTATGGCTGGTGGGTTTTGCTATGGATGGTGTAATAATAAACAATGGACAATCTAAAAATTGATTCAATATATAGTTGGTTCATTTATGTGTTTACAAAGCATGGAAATCATTTGCTTTTATTGTCCATAGATGAATAATTATGAAATAAAAATATGTTTACATTGGTTGTTCAGAAATGTATACCATCAGGTGCATGACAAATAGGGTGTGAAATAATACAATAATATAGCCACCACTTATGTATTTCTAAAATATGTAAATTCAACCGCTAGGAAATATAAACAGAACTTCCTGCGTTCGTAACCCAGACCAAAAGAGCAAATATTTATGGAGCCATTTGTTTCATTGACTACTGCCTTCAACTATAAGCGAGGAATACCATTCTCAGTATCTGCCTTGGTAACCACTAAAGTCCTGTATTCCTCTTTTGAAATTATCTGTCCACAACCCTCTTCACGAGTATACATCGTTCAGCACAAGCATACACACCATCCCCAACCAACGGATCGCATCTCTGTAGGTCATGGCTTCTCTCCCTATCCCCATCTGTCCTTTTGCCACAGTACAACATGAGCCACTAGGATTAAGCAACAAGAAACGACAAAATTATCCAACAGGATTGACTGACTTAAGCGTCAAGAGAAGGCTAAATATGCAGTACAAAACGGCACATTTTCTGACACTATTACTTCATTATTTTGACATTTTCGCACGCGTGAACACCGTCTGGACAAAGGTTTCAGTTCATTAAAACCCAAGTATAGCAATAAGTAATTGAAAGGTGCCCCATGAATATTCATGAAGGACTTTCCACTACGCACCCACAATTTGCTGAGATTTTTTTGTACGTTTTCGTCCACTTCAGCTAGAAACAACGTTTGTTTTAATTAAAATTTGCAAATTATGCAGCAGATAATGGTTTATGAGACAAGTTCATAGTTATTTCAAAACAATATATAATTTCAGTGGCACTGACTATAGCGATCTCTATACACTCATCCCATGCTAGGCTTCCCATGTTCACCTCCCAAACTTCTTTCAAGTCCCTGTCCTCATCTGCCTCATCTCACTATCAGCATACAAATAGTAAAGGAGTGCGGTAGTTGGAAATTGCAATATGTTTTTCCTACCTAACCAAAGTATGTGACCTTGTGTAAATTACCATCTACCTAAACACCAATGTCCTTAATTGCCAAATATCGGGAGAGCCAAGGCAAACTTTGCAGTTATGCGCTATTGTAAGAAAATTCATTCACAGGTCTTCCTCTGCATATCTTTTGATTCGTCGCTCATACATCACTCTTACTCTACATCCCTGCACCCTACCTCTTCCTGCATGGCTGTTACGCTTGCCCCCGCCCCATCTCAAACAGAAACGTTATTCTTTGGGCACATGGGTCAGTTGTGGAAATGTTACTGTTTTTAAATTATACAGCTTGTTAAACGAAAAAGAATGGGGAATGCTTGGTATACTACTGACTACGAACACCAATGGGCTTTGCTTTTTTCAAAGCTCCTCTAAAGCACCCTGCTCTTTCCCAGGATAGTACCCTATTTCGGCGTTATTCTCTTCACCCCCTCAAACGTCATGCAACTCTTTTGTTGTCCATCTTTCTCGAACCATTTACTGCAGGTTCTGTCACTTCGTCCTTTCACATGCTTTCATCATATCTTTGTAATGCTGGAAGTCTGCACATTCTTCTTAACCTTCTTCTATTCACTGGTCATCAAAACCACTTTGCTCACAAGACTTTTACATTCCACTGAGTGCACCACAAACCCAAACCCTGTCAGCCCCTATTTTACCACACCTTCCCCAAGAAGCTCTCAGGGTTGAAGTGCGCCCCGTCGATGTCAGTAGGGTCTAGCGGATCTCTGCCGCTCCCATCCTCCGGGAGCCCGTAGTATAGCTTTAGCATCCCGTGAGCTTTACGCCGGCGCACAGTTTCTGGATCCATTTCTGGTCCTAAGGGGCTCTCGGGGGACGCCATCCTTGGGATGCACAATTACACCTACAGACAGCAAAGGGGGCGGTTACTTCCGGGAGCTGCACAGCAGAGCCAGGCGCTGCTCAAGAAGAAGCGCAAATCCCTGTCAAAAACAACTTGAAACAAGCCCTGCCCACAAAGGCTGGCGAACTATTACAAGAAAGAATGTCTGTCTTCACAAGGTTAGGAGTTAGGGTGACGAACTATATAAAAGGAAAAAAAAACTTTCTTCACAAGGTTAGGAGTTACACAACACAACAGAGCTGGGAATGGAAGCAAGCATTAACAATGGAAATATATCTGGCCTTTAGCTAAAAATGCTTATTCATCATAGCTGCCACGTTTTCCGAGTGCTTATGTGTAACATTTATATGAACGCAAGAGTGACATTCCTCAGCCAAATGTGTAACACTTCGAGTGACAAGTATCTTTTTCCATCTGTAATAAAATATTTTTTTTCTAGCTTACGCAACAAGAATATTCAATTCTATCACAGGACCGGAGGCGAGGATTATGCAGATCTTTCTTCACTCTTTATTCAACAGCAAGTTCAAAGTTAAACAAAACATGAACAGAAAAACTACAAGTTCCATGAGCCCGCCGCCATGGTAACGAGTATCCAATGAGGTGCCCTCCTTCACGTCAGTATAAATGGCCCGAGACACGTCACACTTCCTCTTTCTTCACTGCTCAGATAAGTGCCTTTTCTGCCTCCGTTGGGAGTTTGTTTCTTAAACTTGGCGCGCTGCCGCTCAATTGTTTTGCGGGGCTTTCTGTTGGTGTAGTAACTTTATCGCTATGAGCGGTCCGGAACGGACGGGCCGCTCGAGCGTTTCATTTCCTTTCGGCCCTCGGCGTGTTTAATACACGTCGGGCCCACCAGAGGGAGCGCGCGCTGTGTTCTTTATTGTCGGAGAGCGTGCCTCTCAGTGCGCGGCTCGCGCTTAGCGTTTGCTTTTTTCTTTTTTCTTTTTTTCCCAGAATTGAGGGTTTCTCCTCTACTACATGCTTGGCACCCTGGTGCATTTTTTCTATTCCCTACCCTGACACCCGTTTGGGTAAGAATTACCCCATTAGGGAAGGCATTACTTCTTGACTTGCTATCGGTGACAGAGAGGGTAGGGATTTTTTACCCTATATATTGTATATTTTTTGTTGGGTGTACACTCTGTCATAGTCCTCATTATGCATTCCTCCCAAGAGAATGAACCTTTTACCAACATGTCCCCAGGTGAGGGTCCCTCTCTCCGTACCCTTCCCCCCGGAGTGGACACTTTGTTTTCCCAGGCTATTTCTCACGCTTTAGCCCCTCTTAGGGATACTGTAGCTAAGCTTACTGAACAGGTGTCCAGAGGTACGGGCATGTTTGGTGTGACGGGAGCGGAGGGTGATTCCTCTACCCTTTCGGCCCCCAGGAAAATGCGCAAGCGCGACGCGGGGCACCTGGGGGATGGTGTATTTTCACCCAATCCCAAGAGTGCGCGCGCGCATAAGCGCGTACCCTCCCGGGAGGACCGTTTGCCCGGAGTACTGGGTGACAAGCTTCACCACCTATGGAACCCTGATCTGGGATCCCCCAAAGGCTTCATGGGAGGTTCAGATGAGGACTCATCATCTTTAGATGACGACTCGGGTCGCCCTTGGCGTCCGGGTGCTACCCTACCAGATCCTTCGGATCACGCCGATTCTGACTCCGATATGTTTGAGCCGGAGGGTATCTACCATCCGCGTTCCTCGGAGTGGCGTCCAGACCACAAGGTGGCTGAATATGTCGCCAGTAAAATTAGGCAACCTCTGGACAAAGAGGTGCGCGCTCGTCTACGGGCGGAGTGCCCACGCCCGTCTTTATCGGATAGGGTCGCTTTCACGCCAGTTATTGACCCAAAAATGTGTACGTTTTTTTCCAAGTACACCAAGGATCCCAAAAAAGGGATTGATCGCTCCTGGAGGGCATGCCAGGATAAACTTCTTGATGTGTTAGGTCCCCTCACACAGATTATTCAATTGGCGGAGCGGGCCAAGCAAGCAAACACTCCCCTTCAGACGGACATCATAGCGGGATGGGCTCAGAGAGCTGTTTGTCTTCTGGGCAACGCGAACTGTGCCATCTCTGCAGAAAGACGCAGATCTTTATTGATCAAAATCGACCCCAAGTTAGGGGAACTGTCTAACTCGGAGGCAGGGGCTGTTGCCCAAGGCAATTTATTTGGCGATCCCTTTGTGAAAGAGTTGGGAAAATTTGTGGCTACGTTTTCAGCTTTGGATAAAGCGCAATCTTCGATTAAGAAGGTTTTCCCCAACAAGGTTTTTGGCGGGGCCGGGCGAGGCAGGGGTCGCTCTTCCGGCCGTCCTTTCCAGCAAGGCCCCAGCTCCTTCCGCAACAACGGTTGGAGGGACGGCAGACAAGGAACCTTCTTCCCCAACAGAGGCAGGGGAAGAAGCAGAGGTTCCAGAAATGCACGAGGAGCATATAATGCCCCAGGAGGTCCCTCGGGTGAGGCTTATCCCTTTTTCCCCAACAAATTTTGGCGGGAGATTGAGGTTTTTCAGGGACAATTGGAGGCGCATTACCTCCGACGCATGGGTTCTACAAACTGTCTCAGGTTTTCAAATAGAATTCTGGGGTACCCCATTTCAGGAGAAACTGCCTCAGCCCATCGCGTTCTCGGCAGAAGACTCAGAACTCATAGATTTAGAGGTTCAGGCCCTTCTTCACAAAGGTGCCATTTCCTTTACTTCCCTTCACCCCACAGGCTTCGTAAGCAACATCTTCTTGGTGGAAAAGAAGGACAAAGGGTTTCGTCCCGTTATCAATCTTCGTGCTTTCAACGAGTGGGTGGTTTACAGACATTTCAAAATGGAGGGTATTCACATGCTCCGCGACCTCCTCTTACAAGGGGACTGGATGGTTCGTCTAGATCTCAAGGACGCGTACCTCACGGTCCCTATTTTTCCACCCCTTCGCAGATTCCTGCAGTTCTTATGGAACAACCAGGTGTTCGAATTCACCACACTCCCCTTCGGCCTGTCGTCGGCACCGTGGTGCTTCACGAAACTTCTCAAACCAGTAGTGGAAACTCTGAGGTTACAAGGCTTTCGCCTCATAATTTATCTGGACGACATCCTTTTGATGGATCAGTCCAGGTCTCAGTTGATGTTCAATCTGAACACAACTATTGCGCTTTTCCAGGACCTTGGTTTTGTGATCAACCAACAGAAGTCGCAACTTACTCCGACTCAATCGTTAGTCTTCCTAGGGTTTCTAGTGGATTCCCGTTCAGCGTCTCTCAGTCTCCCGGCGACGAAGATTTCCAAGATAAAGAAGGAACTGAGAAAGGTCCTGCAACGGGACCAGATCTCTCTACGCCAGTTAGCCAGAGTGGTAGGCCTGCTTTCGTCTTCGATTCAAGCCATTTTTCCGGGTCCCCTACACTACAGAGCCCTGCAACGCTTGAAAGCGTTTCACCTTCGCCGAGGGGTGACGTACTCCGAGTTGATCTCCCTGTCTCAAGAGGCAAGGACGGAGTTGTGTTGGTGGCTGGACCACATGGAGGCATGGAATGGCAGGGCCATCTTTGGAGCGATGGCAGTAGATGCGTTTCTCCAACATTGGGGCACTCTTCAGGGTTATGCTTTTCCCCCGTTTCTTCTTATCCCGCGGGTTGCTGCTCAAGTTCGCCGCCAAGAGGCGACGGTGATTCTAATAACCCCCTGGTGGAGATCACAGGCATGGTTCCCGACTCTGCTGGAACTCTAGTGCGAGTGTCCTCTTCGCCTCCCGGATTTTCCCTCGATACTCCTGGATCCGTCGGGGTTCTGCCACCCTCTAATCCTTCAAGGTCATCTTCCCCTCATAGCTTGGAAGATTTCCGGCATCGTTGGCAAAACAACCGGCTTTCGCAGGAAGCTAATAACTTCATCGCACAGGCCTGGGCCCCTGGTACATGCAAACGATATAGATCAGCATGGAATAGGTGGTCTAGTTGGTGTGTGGGCAAACACTGCGATCCCATGGGGGCCAGTATTGCCGACATCATCAATTTCCTGGCGGAATTAGCTGCATCCGGCTTAGCGTATCGCACCATCAATTCTTTTCGCTCGGCCATCTCTGCGGGCCATCCTCCCCTGAATAATCTCCCGATTGGGGGGCATCCCTGGGTTTGTAAACTTCTTAAGGGTATTAGACTCTCCAGACCTCCACAACCTAGATATTCGGAGCTCTGGGATGTGAACTTGGTTCTTAATCTCTTATCCTCTTGGCGGGACAACCAATATTTGTCGATGAAGGAATTGTCGGCAAAATTAGCCATGCTTCTCTGCCTCATTTCCTGTAAGCGTGTGTCAGATATCAGAGCACTGGATGTTTCCGCTCGAGTCTTTACTCCAGAAGGAGTCACGTTTACTATTGCAAGGAGAACAAAGAATAATACCAGGTCGGTGTCCTATCCCGTTTTTCCTGATTCCCCGAGGCTATGTGTGGTTAGATGTCTCAAAGTCTATGAGGAAGTGACCAGTTCTTGTAGACCTCCAGGTGAGACTCAATTGTTGATTTCTATTAAGAAGCCGTTTAGGGCGGTTTCTTCTCCCTCCATTGCCAGATGGATTCGGTGGATTCTCTCTGAGGCAGGTATAGATATTCGAGTTTTGGGGCTCATTCTACTCGGGGAGCTATGGCTTCCAAAGCCATACAAGTGGGGGGCAGGTTGGAGGACATCATGCATGCTGCTGATTGGTCTTCAGAGTCTACTTTTAAGAAGTTTTACTTTAAACCAATTCACGACGCAGCCGCACTGGTGGTAAGTAAGCTTTGAACTTGCATAATCCTCGCCTCCGGTCCTGTGATAGAATACGAAATTTCCTAGCTATCGTGAAGGAAAGTTTCAATTCTATTAAGGACACGGAGGCGAGGATTATCCCACCCACATACATTTCGCGGATATGTTCCCTCCCGATTACATCTATCTGCGTAGCAAGGTAGTATACTTGCGTTCATGCCTTTGTTTATTGGCTATTCTGCTCATATTTTTAATTTTTCAGGTAAACACTTGATTCAGATATATTTTCATTTATATGTGTTTTAGAGTTCATAACTTTGTTGCCTTTGATAGGTTTCCTGTGTTCTATCGGATTTGCATCTAATTACACCTATTTTTTAGGTTCCGAAACTACGACCAATTGACTCTACCAGGATTCCTTCCGCAGTGAAGTCGAGGAAGTGTGACGTGTCTCGGGCCATTTATACTGACGTGAAGGAGGGCACCTCATTGGATACTCGTTACCATGGCGGCGGGCTCATGGAACTTGTAGTTTTTCTGTTCATGTTTTGTTTAACTTTGAACTTGCTGTTGAATAAAGAGTGAAGAAAGATCTGCATAATCCTCGCCTCCGTGTCCTTAATAGAATTGAAACTTTCCTTCACGATAGCTAGGAAATTTCGTATTCTACTAAGGACACATAGCAACCAATTAAAATACAAGTAACTTAAAACTACATATCCAATGAACACCCTGATTACGTCCACCATAACATGCCCCAATCACATCCCAGCTGTCCCTTTAAATACTGGAGTCACCTTCTTCTACAGCTTTTTCTTTGCACCATAGTACCAAAACATAACAGCCTGACTCATCAGAGTAACACCAACAAGACAGTGTATGAACCAAGAACCAAAGTTCCAGTGATGAACACTATAACCTCCATCCAGGCCATAAATTATTGGCCGAGCCAAACTAGGGCAACATGGCAATCTCACCTTGAAGAATTGGACAAGAACTACCATGTTCTTCCAGCAACCACTGCATATGCTTCTTTTCAGCCTTGCTTCTGATCATTTCCTGAAGAACAGAAAAAATAAGCCATAAACCCTGCCCACAATAAGAACTACCCTCATCCAACAGGGTGGGTTAATTTAATTACATTGACCTAGACCAAGTATAACAACATCACAGAGCAGTATAAATACTTTAAATGCAAAAGAAATTCTCTGTCAACACCGGAGGCGAGGATTATGCAGATCTTTCTTCACTTTTTATTCAACAGCAAGTTCAAAGTTGTTCAAGAAAAAAACAAGAACTACAACTCCCATGAGGACGTTCCCATGGCAACCAATGTCCAATCATCCAGCCTTCCGACAATGTGCATAAATGTCATTTGTTGGCGTCATCCCTCCTCTTTCTTCACTGCTCCAGTGTCAGTTAAGTTTGCCCTTACTGCCTCTAAGTGCTTGTTTTCTCTTACAAATTGTTTAAATTTTAACGCGTTGTGCACGTTCGTTATTGCCACTGTGAATCTGGTTTCCTTCTCGTCTCTAGGGACGCTTACCGCGCGCAGCAGGCTTTTTGCCCGAGCGCAGATTCAACAAGCGGTGATGCGTCAGGTCCTCTAGAGGGTGCGCTCTCGCGCCACTGAACTTAAATCAGGGCTTTTTCGAGCACTCGAGTTGCCTTGCGCTCGGTGCTCTGACTTACAGTGCAAGAGGGGTTTATTGAGCCCAGGCTCATTTTAACCCCTCCAACCCCCACATGTACACTGCGTTTTTATGGTTGACAGACACTGAGCTCCGGTAAGACTTCTTAATGTTGGCAAACAGCGTGCGACCCTGTGGGCACGTTTAAAAAGACTGTTGGTCCTATTTTTTGCCATTTTGGTGAAAGGAGCGTGGGGGGGCTACCCTTATTATTAATTTAGGCTGTTCTTCTGTTTACGTTTTTCCCTGAGTCTCACGATGCAGTCCGCGCAGGACCATGACTTTTACCCCAACATGTCCCCAGGAGAAGGCCCTTCGAAACGCGCTCTACCTTCTGGGGTAGATGTGTTGCTCTTGCAGGCTATTGCCCAGGCTCTGGCCCCTATTAAGGAGAGCGTAGCGCAACTTGCAGAACAGGTGTCCAAAGGGTCTTGCATGTTTGGGGGGACGAGGGCTGAGTTGAAAGCTTCAGAGCTAACAGCTCCCAAGAAATGGCGCAAGCGCGACGCGGGGCACCTAGAAGATTTTGAGCGCCACGCCAATGTCTTCTGTAAGAGTGCGCACGCGCATAAGCGCACACCCTTCAGGGAGGGTTCTCAGCCCAGAGCGACCGGTGAAAAGCTTCACCACATAGTGGGCCCTGAGTTGGGGTCACCCAAATGCATCGCGGAGGACTCTGACGGGGATTCCTCCTCTGCGGAGGATCAAGACTCCGGTCGCCCCTGGGGCCCCAGGGCCTCTATGCCAGATCCGCAACAGCAGGATGACTCCAGGTCAGATATTTTTTAACCTGAGGGAATTTATCACCCTCGGTCATCAGAGTGGCGGCCGGAGCAGAAGGTAGCCGAATACGTGGCTAGTAAGATTCGTCAGCCTTTCGACAAAGAGGTGCAGACTCGGCTGAAGGCCGAATGCCCGCGGCCTACCCTGCCAGATACAGTAGCGGCTACTCCGGATATAGATCCGAAGATGTGTAACTTTTTTGCGAAGTACACCAAGGACCCAAGAAGGGTATTGATCGATCCTGGAGGGCGGGCCAGGACAAGCTCCTTGACGTGTTAGGTCACCTAACACAGATCATTCAACTGGCCGAACGTGCAAAACAATCTGACACCCCACTACTGACAGATGTCGCGGCCGGGTGGGCCCAGAGGGCAGTTTGTCTCCTGAGCAATGCTAACTGTGGCATCTCGGCTGAGAGGCGCCGGTCATTACTTATCAAGATAGACCCCAAATTGGGGGAGTTATCTGGCTCGGAGGCAGGGGCAGTCGCCCAAGGTAATTTATTAGGCGATCCGTTCGTCAAGGAGTTGGGCAAATTCGTCTCCACCTTTTCTGCGCTGGACAAGGTGCAATCTTCTATCAAGATGATCTTCCCGGGGAAGGTTTTTGGAGGGGCCGGACGAGGCAGGGGTCACTCCTCCGGCCACCCTTACCAACAAGGCCCCATCTACTACAGAAATAATGGATGGCGAGACGGTCACCAGGGAGCCTACTTTCCCAATTGAGGCAGAGGGAAAGGCAGAGTAAGCAGGATCGCCCGGGGAGGAGCTAATGCTCCAGGAGGCCCTTCTGCTAAAGATTACCTCTTCTTCCGCTCAAAAAATTGGAGGGAGATTACGCTTGTTCAAACCCAATTGGTCACACATAAACCTCTGATGCCTGGGTGTTACAGACGGTGACAGGGTTTCACATCGAATTCTGGGGAACTCCGGTTCAGGAGAATCTTCCAAAACCCTTAGTTTTTTCAGCAGTGGATTCTGCTCTTATAGACTCGGCGGTCCAAGACCTTCTTTGGAAAGGGGCCATACACAAGTCTGTCCTCCATCCCAGAGGTTTTGTGAGCAATCTTTTTCTTGTAGAGAAGAAGTACAAGGGCTTTTGCGCGGTCATCAATCTCAGATCATTCAATGAGTGGGTTATCTACAGACATTTCAAAATGGAGGGTATTCACATGCTCAGGGATCTCCTGTTACGGGGAGATTGGCTGGTTCGACTGAACCTTAAGGATGCTTACCTGACCATCCCAGATTTTCCCTCTCATCGCAGGTTCCTACAATTCTGTGGAGAGATCAGGTGTTTGAGTTCACGTCTCTCCCTTTCGGCCTGTCTTCAGCACCATGGTGCTTTACCAAACTACTCACACCAGTGGTGGAATTCCTTCACTCTCGAGGGATATGCCTGATCATTTACCTGGACGATCTCCTCCTCATGGGTCAATCCAGGACCCAACTTATATCCAATGCGAGCACGACTATTGTACTCCTCCAGGATTTGGGGTTTGTGATCAACCAACAGAAATCAGACCTTCTGCCCTCGCAGTCAATGACTTTTCTGGGGCTTTGCATAGATTCCCAATCTGCATCCCTCAATCTCCCGAGCCCAAAGATTTCGAAGATCAAGCAGGAACTAAGGAAGGTTCTGAGACGTGACAGGATCTCACTCAGGAAATTGGCCAGAGTAGTGGGACTGTTCTCCTCCTCGATTCAGGCCATTTTTCCAGGCCCTTTTCATTACTGGGCTCTCTGGCGTCTGAAGGCCCATCACCTTCGATGCTGATTAACGTATTCCGAGCTCGTTTCCCTTACCCAGGAGGCGAGAACAGAGCTTCAATGGTAGCTAGACCACAATAAAGCAGGGCCATTTTCGGAGCCTCTCCGGACCTTGTCATAGAGTTGGAAGCCAGCCGCCAGGAATCGGGTGCCTGTTGCAGGGACATCTCGTTCGGAGGACGATGGACCCCTCGGGAGCTCAGTATGCATATCAACTGTCTGGAACTCCTGGCGGGTTCCTTTGCGATCAGGTCCCTGACTCGGGACAAGATCTCCTGTGTTGTTCTTTTTCGGATGGACAATGTGTCTGCAGTACAGTACATAAATCGCCTACGGGGCACGCGCTCGAAATCCCTGGCGGAATTGGTGAAGGATTTTTGGCACTTCTGCCTCCAGCACCAGATTTCGGTGACGGCGGAGTACCTACCAGGTTCCCAGAACACTCTGGCGGACTGGAATTCCAGATTTCTGGCGGATTCCAGCGATTGGCAGGTGGACCAAGTAGTTATTCAAGCGATCATGAAACGCTGGGGTCCTTGTTCAGTGGATCTCTTTGCATCCAGATGGAACACACAACTACCAACGTACTTCAGCTGGTACCCAGGGGCAGCGGCAGTGGACGGGTTCTTGCAGGACTGGGGACGGCATCAGGGGTATGCGTTCCCTCCTTTCCTTCTAATACCAAGAGTATCAGCCCAGGCGCGTCGTCAGTAGACGACTGTGGTTCTGATAACCCCTCTTTGGAGGTCCCAGGCGTGGTTCCCATCAATTCTGGAACTCTCGTGTGACTTTCCAATTCGCCTCCTGGACTCTCCCGCATTTCTCCGGGACCCTGCGGGGCACTTTCACCCTCTGGTCCTTCAAGATCACCTCACTTTGGTGGCTTGGAGGATTTCTGGACTCGCTGGCAGGACTGCCGGCTTTCACAGGATGATAAGAAATTCATCAGACAGGCATGGGCTCCAGGAACATGTAAGCGGTACAGGTCCGCATGGAATAGATGGGCTCGTTGATGTGTGGACAGACATATCGATCCCATGGGGGCCCAGATTACAGATATCCTGAATTTTCTTGTGGAGCTGGCGGAATCTGGCTTGTCTTATTGCTCCGTAAACTCCTTTAGATCAGCCATCTCGGCTGGTCATCCACCGCTGCAGAACCGTCCAGTTGGAGAGCACCCTGGGGTATGTAAATTACTTAAAGCTATCAGACTTTCCAAACCTCCGGAACCCAGGAATTTGGAGTTATGGGACGTGAATCATGTTCTTCGGCTGTTATCCTCGTGGCAGGATAATCAACATCTTTCATGAAAGGAGCTGTCAGCTAAGTTGGCTATGTTATTGTGTCTTATATCGTGCAAAAGTGTGTCGGATGTTAGGGCCCTGGATGTCTCGGCTAGAGTGTATTCCCCAGAGGGGGTAACTTTCACCGGGAAGCTTTATAGAGGTAACATTTGAGGTGGTACATATGTATATATACATATATAATTGCTTAAGGTGCATGTATGAGTATCTTGGTTGTCTTTGCTTCCTGCTTATTCATTGACTCATGTAATTAATAAGGTTTAAAGACATAGTGCACTTATCAAGGATGCTATTTTTCCTGCACGGGTTGTGTTTTGGAAAAGGGTCTTTCATTCGCTTAATGAGTGATGTTGTTTCCGTAGGATCAGAGACGTCAGCAACCTGAGAATGCCTGAACTCCCTTCCACAGTGAAGTCGAGGACGGAAGACACCGACAAGGGACATCTATACACATCGTCGGAAGGCTGGATGATTGGACATTTGTTGCCATGGGAGTTGTAGTTCTTGTTGTTTTTTCTTGATGAACTTTGAACTTGCTGTTGAATAAAAAGTGAAGAAAGATCTGCATAATCCTCGCCTCCGTGTCCTTAATAGAATTGAAACTTTCCTTCTCGCTAGCTAGGAAATTTCTCATTATGCAATTACGCAAAAGAAATTATGGGTGGGACTTAACAGAATTGAAAATGCTTGTTGAGTAACCTAGAATTGTTTTTATTGTATGTCAGGACCGGAGGCTCCGATTAATTGTGCTTGTTTAAAGTTGTGACCCTACCTCTGAGGGAACATCCACAGTAGGGTTATACTATTCAAAGATCTTTATTCGATTTTAAAAATAAGATCATAAAAGAAAAAAATATTTCACAACACAATAACATCATAAAAAATTGAATCCATCGGGCCTGATAGATAAAATAGATTAAAATACACTGAGCAAATTACGTCCAAGAAAATACGACCTCTTAAAGTGCAGAGTATACAATTAGAATAAAGTGCAATTACACATGTTAAAAATAACAGAAATGTACAACAGCTATCCTGATTGGGTGACATATTAAAACAGTGCTCAACTGTCCATGAATCTCCTATTTCTGACCGCCATTTTAAGGAAGCAGCATACATCATAACACATGTTCTGGCTGCTTAACATCTGTAAATACAATAAGGCGTCATTACATTTCCTGTACGCAAGAGTGTTCAGAATCTGTTTAAGACAAATTAAAAAAAAAGTTTGTAAAATCTACAGAAAAAAATAAAATATAATAATGATTGTTTTACAGCCCTGGCACACAGGCACGCTGGTAATTGCCCCCCCTCAGGCATTGGAATCGTCAGAGAATCACAAAAGACTCCATATAGTACACGTTATAAATCTAAAAAGTAGCGATCTTTACCACTGTGAGAGTTCCAGCTGCAAGTAAAATGCCATCTCTCCTGAAGCTAAAAACATACAGTAATCACGTTGATGGCACTTGCTAAAAACCCCCTCAGGTCTTTCTGAAACACAAAATTCTACATAGTGTGATTTCACTAGCCCCTTGTCCAGTCTATTAATATTCTAAAGAAAAGTAAACATTTCAGGGATACCAATATCACATTAAAGGATGTTTTGACAACCCTCAGCCAAGGAAATGAAAGTCCCCTATCTAGACTGAGGCAGTCCAAAATGACCTCCGTGTTGAAACCTTGACTTACGCTGGACCATATCTTAACCCACAACAAAAGTGGTGCTAACTTGACGGAGTCGGAAACATATTGCAGATTAAGCTCCAAGTGAAGGATAAAATTAGAACTAGTTGGAGGGTGATTTAACAGCCACCTACATATCGGATTTTCCTCCACCTGGATGGAGGAAGTATAGTGAAACCCTCACACCCCTGCTCCATACTTAGCTGTAGGAACACACAGCAGAATATGAATCTTAATATAGGGGAGAATATGGCCTTGGCCAACCTCCTGGACAAGGTTGAAAAATAAACCCGCTGCCCTACTCAGTTTCACACACAAGGCATTTACTTGGGGCTTCCAGGAACCTGATAAATTAAAAGTGATCCTCAGGTAGCTAAAATTTTGTATAGAGCTCAAAGACTGGTCTAAAAGCTGAAGGGATCTCAAATTATTTTTCTCTGGGCCACACATCATTATATGGACTTCCTAAAGTTAGTTAACATGTCTAGATTCCCCATAAAACAAAAAAGGATTTAACCAGAGTCCGCAGAGTGCTAGAAGTATGTGCCAGCAAAAACAGCGTCGTCCAGGTATAATAATGCTGGGACAGAAACGTTGGATATTTTCGGCACATCTCCAGTAGCTGCAGACAAATGGGTGTTAAACTCGTTTATATAGAGGATAAAAAGTAATGGAGCCAGAATGCACCCCTGACACACCCTGCTAGTTAAAGGGAAAACCACAGTAGTTTCTCCTGCATGACCATATCACACTCTGGCACACAGACAGGTGTTCATGCAGGTTGTACAAAGTATTTACCAGGGGAACCTCAAATCCCAAGTCAAGTAAGGCCAACCATCATTTTGCCCTGTTTATTTTGTCGAATGCATTGGATAAGACCATAAGGGCCAGGTACAGTGGGCAGCGCTTGGAGATGGTATATTTCCCTTGAATCGAGTACAGGTTCAGGCACTGATGCATTGTACCGAGCCCTGGACAAAAACCATACTGACATGGGGACAGAATATTATTAAGACTAATTCAGGTCTGCAGATGATTAAAGATTACCCTTTTTCAAATTTTTTACCAACCTGTCAATGAGGGAAATAGTCCAGTAGCACTTTGGCGACCCTCGTTCTCCTCCATTAAAAATAGGAACTATAATTGAGTGTGCTCAGGTAGACTGGTGCATGGAGTTATTAAACAGGTTAGTGAGCAATGGGCCCCAAATCTCGACATTACACTTAATGAGATCCATGGGTATTCCATCTGGCTCAGGAGCTTGGTCTGACGAACTCTGCCTGATGGCAGAGTCTATTTCTTCCAGGGAGATCTGGAGTGGGGGGGAGTAATTGGTCGTGATAAATTCTCTAAACAAGCCCTCAATAAATTGTTGGGGGTCTTATCCTTGGCTAAATGATAGATTGAAGAAAAAATTTCAGCCCACTCTGCACCATCTAATTACAGACAAAGGTGGCCTGATGGGCCATCCCTCTGACTAAACCCATTCACAATCTCCCCCCAAAAATTGTGAGGTGGCCAATACCTGCTGCTCCCAGTCCCTGTGGATCAAAAAATAATTCTGTCCTTGATTGTATGATAGTAATCCCTTCTGGCCTCCTGCACCTTTTCCGTGTTTCCAGGATGTTCAGAGAGAGCTTTCCTTAACTGATGGTTGTCCATTGGGCAAGCTCCGTCAAACCATTGTGATCAGTCTTGAACTGGACAGAGGGGTTTCAATAAATTACTCTTGATACATGTGTATGAAAGCTAGAAGGCTACAAGTAACTTGTCACTGGTATTTTTGGACAGACAATCCAAGAATACTGGTGTTTTCTGTGGAGAAGGCTGAGCATAGACATAGGTTATTTAAGTAATCATACCAATCTGAGTCCATCCCTTGAATGATGTTTAATTTCCGTACTAGCTGTTGGTGATTTATCTTTACCTTTAGGAATGACCCCGGAATGACCCCCTTAACACAGAGTGGATGGTGATCCCCCTACAGGCTTGTAATAAAAGGCCTTAAAAGTAGATTCTGATGACCAATCGGCCTCCTTCATAATATTCTCCAAATGTGAACCCAAAGCGAAGGATTTTGAGGGTAGGGCACCTCTAGTTGAATGGGTGCCAAACATAGAAATATCAATACCTGCTTCCGCCTGAAATCATCATACTCATCTTGTCATGTTACAGCCGACACTGGTCTGAACGGTTTCTACAAGGCAATCAACAACTGGCCACCATGATCTTGTCTCATATCACTAGTACATGCTTCACATTCTTTTAGACAGCACACCACTCATAATTTAGCACTTGTGAGGAAAAGTGAATAAAACACAGATCTGGAATTGGTTTTAGTACGCCTACTAATAGAAAAAGAAACTCCATCAGGAGAAAACACTCTACCTGATAGATCCAGAGCACGGACATCAGATATCCTCTTACATGATACTAAACATAACAAAATTGTAAGCTTAGCCGACAGCTGCTTTTGAGATAATGCAGCATTATCTGGGCCATGTTCTAATAATCAGAGGAAAACACTGACATGCCATAAAACTGAGTATCTTGGAAGCAATGGGTTTTGTCACTCAAATGCCCTGCATGAGCTTACAAACACCAAGGAGTGTTCTCTAACTGGTTTGCGGTCAACTGACCAATGGCCTGCCGAAATTGCAGACCACAAATTATTTAGTGACCTGTAAGCCAGACCAGACTCCACCAAGGAGGAAAGAAAAATTATCACCAAGCAACAGTCTGCCTCCAAGGGATCAGCACTCTGTTCATGACACCAACCAAACCATCTCCGCCACGCTGAAGCAAAACGTTTATGGGTACCTGCTGACCAAGCCTGCTCAACATAGTATTTAGCATTTTGTGAAGGCCCTGGAAAACTCCATCTCTACCTGAAAACTTCCACGCCATCAAGGTAGGCTGCTCCGACAGGATTTGTGGATGAGGATGACCCACCATGTCCAAAAATAGATTCTGATGGTGAGAGATCTTGACCAAGCAGGCACATGCCATCTCCAACAGAATCAGAAACCACTACTGCGCTTTCCACAAAGGAATCAACAGATTGATCTCCACCTCTTGCCTCTGCACCTGTGAAAGGACTCTAGGGATCATTATGAATGAGAGTAACGCATAACCCTGAGTCAGAGACCAGTCCTGAAGAAATGCGTCCATGGCCTACGCCATCTGATATGGATGCCAACTGAAAATCTAGTGCCCTTACAGAAGTAGAGGATGTCGACTGTCCACCCAACAATTCAGTGCAAAGTCTTTTACTTGGCCTTGCTTCGTCTTCATGATTGTTATCACCTGGGTGGGCAGAAGAGAGGTCTAAGTCGTCAAGAGTTTTGTCTGAGGGAGATTCAGCAGGAACTGGGGAGTCAATTAGAAAGTGCACAATGTAGCCATGGTCACCCATCAGAGAATTAGATAATTTTTCAAAGGGCTCAGAATGAGGACGAGACATACTCATGGACTTGGCTTTACTCTTTTTGTATCTGGGGATGCCGGATCATGCACTCTCGACCTATACAGACCCCAACCTGGTGCAGGGTGTACTCTTGCAACATTTTAGCAAATGGGCCCAAAGTATGTGCTAAAGCCTTATTCACAGCGTGTTGAAAACTGTTATCCAATGCATTCCACAAGGTCAAATTCTAGGCTTGAATTCCTGGTAATCGTCATAGCCCACTCCATAAAGATCAAGCATGGGCCATTAAATCATCAGAAAATCCAGGTGGAGGGAGAGTGAGACCCAGTCAGGCTAAAACAGAAGAGAGAATCAAGTGTGGAGGGAGCAGCCTGCATACCCAACCCTGGGCGCAGTGGCCTATCAAATTTTACAACCCCAGCAGAACTCTGCTTCTCAGGGAGTCAGCAGAGGAGTAATGGCAGGATAAGTGTCATCCTTGATGTGGCGAGGGAACTATCAAGACCGCTAATAACAACTTGCAGTTGGGTTTGTGTGGGCATTTGCAGTCCAAAATACCCAGTGAGCATGGGCACAGTTCCTGCAACATGAACAGAGAACTGCACCTGTTCCAAAGTTTGGTGCAGTCCACTCCCCGCCCCAGCACCACTCAAACACCAGGCATCATCAGGTGACTCCTACTTGACGGGAGGCGAACGTGCACCCCCCCAACAGCACGAGAATGAAACAAGCACATCAAATTGAACAACATGCACAATCACACTGTAACAGAATAATAAGCCACAAGAGCAACCACCAAAGTCAGTGCCAATGTTTACCCAAAAAAGCGCAAATTTCATTTAATAACAACAAATTTTAAAGGCATTTAACTGGCTGCATAGCAGCAAAGAAAGAGGAGTAGAAGATGGTGGCTCCAGTACTTAAAGGGACAGTTGGGATGCGATTCTATGGCTGGTCAGGTGGCTTTGGTTTATGCTTGTCTTAACTTTACTGAACAAACAGCAGCCAATCAAAATGCACAAAACTTTAAACTACATATCCCATGAGCCTTTAACATGGCCTCAACCAATTATATCTATTCTATGCCAATAGATGAGTCCATGTCACTGAAGTCCTTCCTCTTTCTTTGCTGCTGCTGCAGCAGTCAAAACTAAGTACAACTGTTTAAATGCCAGTGCTAAGTGTTTACTTAATGTAATATGTTGCACGGTACCCGGTTTGTGTTTTCACACTACCAGAGGGATTTCTAGCTCCCTAATAAGCGCCAGAAGTGGAGTGGGACTACCGGAGCCCTTTGCTTCAGTAATTCATCGAGGATGTGTAGGAGGCTGGCCTGGTTTGTAGTGGTACCAAGGGGTACTTACACTCTGCACCAGGTCCAGTTATCCCTTATTAGTGTAGAAGAGGTGTCTAGCAGCTTAGGCTGATAGAAAAGGTATCTTAGCAGAGCAGTTTAGGCTGAACTAGGAGACATGCAAAGCTCCCACTATACCACTGGTGTCATATGCACAATATCATAAGAAAACACAATACACAGATATACTAAAAATAAAGGTACTTTATTTTTATGACAATATGCCAAAAGTATCTCAGTGAGTACCCTCAGTATGAGGATAGCAAATATACACAAGATATATGTACACAATACCAAAATTATGCATTAATAGCAATAGAAAGCAATGCAAGCAATGTACAGTCATAATAGATTGCAATGAGAGCACATAGGTATAGGGGCAACACAAACCATATACTCCAAAAGTGGAATGCGAATAACGTATGGACCCCAAACCTATGTGAGCTTGTAGAGGGTCTCTGGGACTGTAAGAAAACAGTGAGGGTTAGGAAAATAGCCCACCCCAAGACCCTGAAAAGTAGGTGTAAAGTGCACCTAAGTTCCCCAGAGAGCACAGAAGTCGTGATAGGGGAATTCTGCAAGGAAGACCAACACCAGCAATGCAACAACGATTGATTTCCAGACAAGAGTACCTGTGGAGGAAGGGGACCAAGTCCAAGAGTCACACTCAAGTCGGGAGTGGGCAGATGCCCAGGAAATGCCAGCTGTGGATGCAAAGAAGCTGCCACCGGATGGTAGAAGCTGTGGATTCTGCAAGAACGAAGAGGACTAGGAACTTCCCCTTTGGAGGATGGATGTCCCACGTCGTGAAGAAGCTTGCAGAGGTGTTCCCACGCAGAAAGACCGCAAACAAGCCTTGCTAGCTGCAAGGGTTGCAGTTAGGGTTTTTGGATGCTGCTGCGGCCCAGGAGGGACCAGAATGTCGCCAATTGCGTGAGGAGACAGAGGGGGCGCCCAGCAAGACAAGGAGCCCACTCAGAAGCAAGCAGCAACCGCAGAAGTGCCGGAACAGGCACTACAAAGAAGAGTGAACTGGAGCTCACCCGAAGTCACAAAAGAAGGTCCCACGACGCCGGAGGACAACTCAGGAGGTTGTGCACTGCAGGTTAGAGTGTCGGGGACCCAGGCTTGGCTGTGCACAAAGGAAATCCTGGAAGAGTGCACAGGAGCCGGAGCAGCTGCAAATCACGTGGTACCCAGCAATGCAGTCTAGCGTGGGGAGGCAAGGACTTACCTCCGCCAAACTTGGACTGAAGAGTCACTGGACTGTGGGAGTCACTTGGACAGAGTTGCTGAGTTCCAGGGACCACGCTCGTCGTGCTGAGAGGGGACCCAGAGGACCGGTGATGCAGTCTTTTGGTGCCTGCGGTTGCAGGGGGAAGATTCTGTCGACCCACGGGAGATTTCTTCGGAGCTTCTAGTGCAGAGAGGAGGCAGACTACCCCCACAGCATGCACCACCAGGAAAACAGTCGAGAAGGCCACAGGATCAGCGATACAAGGTTGCAGTAGTCGTCTTTGCTACTTTGTTGCGGTTTTGCAGGCGTCCAGAGCAGTCAGCGGTCGATTCCTTGGCAGAAGGTGAAGAGAGAGATGCAGAGGAACTCTGATGAGCACTTGCATTCGTTATCTAAAGAATTCCCCAAAGCAGAGACCCTAAATAGCCAGAAAAGGAGGTTTGGCTACTTAGGAAGGAGGATAGTCTAGCAACACAGGTAAGAGCCTATCAGAAGGAGTCTCTGACGTCACCTGCTGGCCCTGGCCACTCAGAGCAGTCCAGTGTGCCAGCAGCACCTCTGTTTCCAAGATGGCAGAGGTCTGGAGCACACTGGAGGAGCTCTGGGCACCTCCCAGGGGAGGTGCAGGTCAGGTGAGTGGTCACTCCCCTTTCCTTTGTCCAGTTTTGCGCCAGAGCAGGGCTGGGGGATCCCTGAACCGGTGTAGACTGGCTTATGCAGAGATGGGCACCATCTGTGCCCATCAAAGCATTTCCAGAGGCTGGGGGAGGCTACTCCTCCCCAGCCCTGACACCTTTTTCCAAAGGGAGAGGGTGTAACACCCTCTCTCTGAGGAAGTCCTTTGTTCTGCCTTCCTGGGCCAGGCCTGGCTGGACCCCAGGAGGGCAGAAACCTGTCTGAGGGGTTGGCAGCAGCAGCAGCTGCAGTGAAACCCCGGGAAAGGTAGTTTGGCAGTACCCGGATCTGTGCTAAAGACTCAGGGGATCATGGAATTGTCTCTCCAATGCTAGAATGGCATTGGGGTGACAATTCCATGATCTTAGACATGTTACATGGCCATGTTCGGAGTTACCATTGTGACGCTATACATAGGTAGTGACCTATGTATAGTGCACGCGTGTAATGGTGTCCCCGCACTCACAAAGTCCGGGGAATTTGCCCTGAACAATGTGGGGGCACCTTGGCTAGTGCCAGGGTGCCCACACACTAAGTAACTTAGCACCCAACCTTTACCAGGTAAAGGTTAGACATATAAGTGACTTATAAGTTACTTAAGTGCAGTGGTAAATGGCTGTGAAATAACGTGGATGTTATTTCACTCAGGCTGCAATGGCAGGCCTGTGTAAGAATTGTCAGAGCTCCCTATGGGTGGCAAAAGAAATGCTGCAGCCCATAGGGATCTCCTGGAACCTCAATACCCTGGGTACCTCAGTACCATATACTAGGGAATTATAAGGGTGTTCCAGTATGCCAATGTGAATTGCTGAAATTGGTCACTAGCCTGTTAGTGACAATTTGTAAAGAGAGAGCATAACCACTGAGGTTCTGGTTAGCAGAGCCTCAGTGAGACAGTTAGGCATCACACAGGGAACACATACATATAGGTCACAAACTTATGAGCACTGGGGTCCTGGCTAGCAGGGTCCCAGTGACACATAACAAACATACTGAAAACATAGGGTTTTCACTATGAGCACTGGGCCCTGGCTAGCAGGATCCCAGTGAGACACTGAAAACACCCTGACATACACTCACAAACAGGCCAAAAGTGGGGGTAACAAGGCTAGAAAGAGGCTACTTTCTCAAGGGATGCTGTCATCTTTCTACTGCACATCATGCATGTGCGTGTTCACATTGAGCCGCAATGGAGGGTTCAATACCAAGATATTAATGAGGTGCCTTATGAGCATCAAATGAAGGAAGGATTAGTGAAAGCACTGGGTTGCCACATGCAAGATTCTATGAATCGGCCTGATTAAGGCCTTTAAGATATTTACTCAACCTCTGGAGAGAATTAATGGAAGATTCCAATCAGATGAGCCTGTCACATCAACTGACCCCATCGTTCCATTCCCATTTGACAATAATTGAGGGGGTCCATCGTCACCCGACATTATGGCACAGTTGGCAGTCTCTGATCTGAGCGATAAAGGATATGGGGATTCGGACCCTGAAAGTTCGACTGAAACTTTCACTATCCCACCGCAGTGTCAACAAGTCTGTCACAAACCTTTGTTATCCTCCTCTAATACAGATGGACTCACTGAGAGATTCACAAAGGGATTCCCTTTCCTGTCTAAGAAAAAGCGCAAAGCCCATCGTCTCTCCCCTGATCGTCCAGGCTGAGTGGGCAACATCTCTTGTTCGCTTGAGAGAACATTATTCATCCGCGTTTGAAAAAATGGGTGCCTTGCATGCAGGTTGCGCACTACCTGCAAGATAAACTGAGAAAAGGTTGAAAAAAAAAAAGATGGCAGATGCACTTTGAGATCAGAATGCCCACTTCCTTCACTCCTGGGAAAGGTAGCTGACACTCCAGAATTGAATCCCAGCATGACGACCTCTTAGAAAAAATATGCAAAGCATCCTAAGATGGGTCTGGATTGCACCTGGCGCGGTAGCCAAGATAAGCTCCTAGATCTCTCCGGTCCCCTTGACAAAACTTCTCAAGCTGGCTGTTCACGCTAAGGAATCTAACTCATCCTGACATCATCCTCGAATGGGAGCCAAGGGGTATCTGTCTGCTAGGCAACGCTAAATACGCCATGTCTACGGAACATAGATGGTCTTTTATTATGCACCTGGATCCAAAACTGGCAGAACTAGCCTCCAATGATGCAGGTAGACTAGCCAATGGGTTGCTGTTTGGGAATAAGTTTGTCAGGGACTTGAGTACATATGTAGCCACCTTTGCAGCGTTCAACAAAAATCAGACTTCCATCAAGAATGCCCTTTTTACCAGTGCCGGATGCTTTCTAGGTCAGGCGTCTGGCCGAAGATACCAGCAGGCTTCAAGAGTCGCCATGCAGAGAGGCAGAGGAGCCTACGCAACTTCTATCCGCCCTGTTACAGAGAAGGCTGTGGTAGTGCCTCCAGAGGAGGCTACTGTGAAGACAGCAATCCCACTCTTGCAGGTATGGATCGTTCCCTGTTCTGAGGTTATTTTGGGGGGAAGAATACAGTATTTTCTCTATATGTGGTGGAATATCACACAAGATCAATGGGTCTTACAGATGGTAAGGGCTTTCAGCTTGAGTTCTACTCAACGCCACATCAGACAGTCCCTCCCTGTCCTCTCCTTTTTCCCCCAAGCAGAACGCTCCTTCATACGGGAGGACATTCACTTTCTCCTGCAGAAAGGGGCCATAGTGGAATCCTTACCCCATCCGTGAGGGTTCATCAGCACCATATTTTTTGTGCAAAAGAAAGGCAGACGTTCCCATTTAGTTCTCAATCTCAACCGATTCAATTCCTGGATAGTGGATCACCATTTCAAAATGGAAGGCATGCACTTGCTAAGAGATTTTTAAAGAAATGGTGAGTGGCTAGTGTGTCTTGACCTTAAAGATGCCTACCTTTCGGTCCCCCTTTACACCCTTCACTAGAGGTTTCTACAGTTTCAACGGGGCGCTCGCCAGTATGAGTTCACTGCCCTTCCCTTAGGTCTGTCCTCAGCGCCTTGGTGCTTCACCACGCTGATTCGACCAGTGGTGCAACACCTCAGGGAACGGGGTGTGCTTGATTATTTACCTCGACAATATTATGATTATGGCCTAGGACAACGAGACAGTGGTTTGTCACCTCTCTTCAACAATACAATTGCTCCAGGATCTCGGTTTTATATTCAACACCGAGAAATCCAGTACTTTGCCTTCCCAAACTGTCAAATTCTTAGGTTTTCAGATAGACTCCATCAAAGCTCAACACCTATTACCGATGTCCAAACAATACACCATAAAGAAAGAGTTGAGGTAAGCCCTGGCCTCTCCGACTACATTGTTAAGGATTTTGGCCCGGCTAGTGGGTCTTTTAGCCTCTTCGATACAAGCCATTTTTCTGGGTGCCCTACATTATAGCGCCCATCAGCGCTTGAAGATCACTCACCTTCAGAAGGGCCTTCGGTATTCAGAATAGATTGTTCTGTCGGCGGAAACCAGGATTGAGATCTCATGGTGGTTGTCCCACATGGATGCGCGGAATGGCAGGGTGATTTTTCGATTCGTTCTGAACGTAATCATAGAACTGGATGCCAGCCATTGGGTCTGGGGAGCCCATTGTGGTCCAGTGGAGACAAAGGGTCAATGGTCATAGGAGGAATTGAGTTATCACATCAACTATCTGGAACTTTTAGCAGGAGCTTTTGGAATCCGGTCCCTATGGCCCCTCAAGGTTCATTGCTGTATCCTCCTCAGGATGGACAATGTGTCTGCAGTCAGATACATAATTTGCCTGGGAGGTACAAAGTCTTTCCTGTTAGAAGAAATAGCGAAGGACTGTTGACATTAGTGCCTCAAGCATAAAATTTCAGTAATAGCGGGATACATTCTGGGTCGATCGAATGTGACGGCCAACTGGAATCTGAATTTCCAGTGTGATTTCAGCAATTGGAAACTTCTCCCCCAGGTGTTTCGGGCCTTGCACCATAGGTGGGGCCCTTGCTCAATGGATCTATTCGTCTCTCGGCTGAATATGCAACTTCCAATATTTTACAATTGGAGGCGGGACCCTCAAGCGACGGGGTCAGATGCATTCCTTCAATCATGGTCACAGGGTCTGCTGTAAGCAGTTCCCTCTTTCTCAATGATACTGAGAGTTCTCGCCCAGGTACAACATCAGGAAGCGGAATTGATTTTAATGACCCTCTGTTAGAAGACTCAGCCCTGGTTCCCTTTGGCGATGGCCTTGTCATGCGATTTGCCAGTTCAAATGCCAATCCTCCCGGTCCTTCTGACAGACACTCTGGGAATCCCTCAGCACTGCTCTTCATATGCCAATCCTGGGTTGCCTCCACTCATAAGCAATATGAAAAGGCCTGGCGTCAAAGGGTTCATTGGTGCAGTGAACGAACAGGGTGTGGATCCCATGGGGACAGAAATTCATATTATAACAAATTTTCTTTCCGATGTTGCCACCCAGGGCCTGACATATAGAACAATTAATAATTTCCGTTCAGCTATCTCGGCAGGACATCCTCACATACAGGGCAAACCAATTAGGGAACCTCCATTGATTTGTAAGCTCCTGTGGGGTATACGCATGGTTAAACCCCCTCAACCTAAATATGCAGTCTTATGCGAAGTCACCATAGTACTGTTATTCATTAGGAGCTGGCCCTGTAATGAGGTATTATCCTGCAAGCAATTATCTGCGAAATTGACTCTACTTTTATGCCTGATTGCCTGTAGGTGAGTATCGGATGTGCGTACCTTGGATATTGCAGGTAGAGTATTCTTTCCATCTGGAGTATCCTTTTCTATCTCAAGATGTACCAAAACTGCTTCAGATTGTGTGGCTTATCCTGCTTTTCCTCATGATAAAAACTGTGTGAGGTGCAATGCACACGAAGATTGTACTTGTGAATTTTGACAAGATGTGTCTGGACAATTGCTTATTTCTTTGCAGAAGCCTTTCCATCTGGTCTCCTCAACGACTTTAGCCAGTTGAATTAAGTGGTTGTTGGCTGAAGCAGAGATTGATGTGTCCTTCTTTGGATCTCGTTCAGTGAGAGAGGCTATGGCCTCTAAGGCTTATTCCTCTGGTTCAACATTGGAAGATACTATGAATGTGGCAAATTGGTCTTCTGATCCTACCTTTAAAGTGTTTTATCATAAACTAATAGTTGTGACAGCAGGGGTCGTGAGTCAATTTAAAACTAGCATAATCCAAATCCTCCGGTTCTGTCATAGAATAAAAAAATTTGTAGCTATTGCGTCAAGAATTTTAGATTCTATTAAGGACACAGGGGCAAGGATTATGTCTCTCTTTACTGAACAAACAGCAGCCAATCAAAATACACAAAACTTTAAACTACATATCCCATTAATTTTTTTATTGAGGCATGCATGAACAGAGTATTCATTCATGGGATATGTATTTTTAAGTTTATAGTATATAAATTAGCTGCTATGTTTTTGATGCAGTAAAGATAGAGAAGCATAATCAGAGCCTCTGATTATGACAAAGAATTAATGACTTGCTCAGTCAATGTACTTTTGCAGTAGCAGGGTGGGACCTTGTAGCACTATAATTAGGTGAGTTATCATTCTCTACTCACCCAACCAGGATTATTTTCTATTACTTGCTGGTTACACGCAGAGAGACATCTGCACAGGGATTGGATTAACCAATTGAGTTTCACAATGCAAAAATAGTGCATTGCCCACCCATATGCTGAACTTGCATTGTTCATTTAAAGTGTGTACTATTTTATATGTACTTGATTTAAGGTGAAAGACCAACAAAATTACAGACAGAATTATTTCATCCTTGTTACTCACGGTTTTGCCCCGCCAATCCCAACACAATTACACTGCCTCATTGCACTGAGTTTAGTGTCCTGCTGCCAGATTTATCTGTGTTATTCTGAAGAGACTGCAGAACCGGGTAAGAATCAGCCAGTAGAGAACATCTTGGACCTGGACCATGCTGTGGGAGGGGGCACTGAATTCATCCAGTGTGCTGCTATTTACAGCAGTACTACCCTCAGTGCAGCACATGCTACTGTCCGTCTCTGGTGGAATCATCAATGCTACTTGGAGGGGAAATCTATAACAGCTGAGGACAGGCTGGCCAGCACTTTAAGTTTGCACCCAGCCACCAGCATCGGGCCTGCCTACAGAGACCCCCCACTCAAGACTGGAGGCAAGAGGGCAGATGAAGCCTACAACCTGTAGACTCTTAAGTTTATAGAGGCGGACTGGGCACTATTTCAAAAGGCGTGAAGGGGCGGGCTGGAGTACAGAAGAGGGACATCAGTGCTTAATTTGAGCTGGTGCTTTCCGGTGCTGGCACCCGCACTTATTTTTGAGGGATGGCACTTATTTTTTTTTGCCTCCAGCAAAGACACGTATTGGAAAGACAGAGGAAGAGGAAAATGAAAATGCGCCACAAATGGAGAAAGTAGAAAACTGCAGGAGTGAGATGAAGGGGCAGGGAGTAGCTGTAAATGGATTAAAGAGGCCCGAGATGGCTTCAGGATTACGCTGCCTCAGTATTACGTGCTCGCACATTTAAATGCAGCAGCCCCTTGTTTCAGAGGAGAGTTTTGAGTATTAGCATGTTTTTACTTTCAAATTAAGCACTTTCATACCATTGTTGTGAACCATAAACTGTTTCTGGCAGCAGTTGAAGAAAGCATTCCAGGCTGCCTCAGCAGCCCACTTGCATGATAACCAGCACTTGTGCTACACAGAGCACGGGGACTGAACGGCACCACAATATCAGGCGGCCACAATGGGTGAAGCAATTTAACACACATTGAACCGCACCAATACAGTGTAGCCTCTGTTTATTTTAGGCTGACCTAGCACCTCAAAATAAGTTGTACTCTGAAAGTACTACGACATTACCACACTTTCAAAGCATACTTAAAAATGCATTTAGATTGCCGCTAATGTACTACTTGTAAAGACAGCGACTGCCCTTAGCTTTAACATGGACTGAAGTGAGTACGCAGTCAGCTACAGAAAACCCATGTATAAACAAAACAAAGTTTAGAATTTGAACGATACTATGAGGGGAACTATGCCTTTTAAAAGCAGTTTGTTGAAAATGGGAACTCCACGCTGAATGTCCCATCCGCATGCTAGAGCCCCCCACCTTAAAGTCACTTCTGTTTGAGAGAGTGACAGACTCAGGCCCTCATTCCGACCCAGGCGGTCAAAGACCGCCAGGGCCGGGGACGACGGAAGCACCGCCAACAGGCTGGCGGTGCTTCCTGGGCTATTCTGACCGCGGCGGTAAAGCCGCGGTCAGAAAACCGGGTCCGGCGGTTTTCTGCCGGATTTCCCCCGGTTGCCCAAATCTGCCATGGCGGCGCTGCTTGGGGATTCTGACCCCCTTCCCGCCAGCCTGTTTCTGGCGGTTTTTACCGCCAGGAACAGGATGGCGGGAACAGGAGTCTAGGGGCCCCTGGGGGCCCCTGCACTGCCCATGCCACTGGCATGGGCAGTGCAGGGGCCCCCTAACAGGGCCCCATGAAGCTTTTCACTGTCTGCTTAGCAGACAGTGAAAAGCGCGACGGGTGCAACTGCACCCGTCGCACACCTGCAACACCGCCGGCTCCATTCGGTGTTGCAGGCCTCTTTCCCGCTGGGCCGGCGGGCGCTATATTGGCTAGCGCCCGCCAGCCCAGCGGGAAAGTCAGAATGGCCCCAGCAGTCTTTCGACCGCGGAGCCCCTCAGTGATGAGCTGATAATAATTACTTTGGCTGGGCAAGCTAGAGCGCGAAGCGTGCTTCTGGCTTATATAAATGCAGCAGCTGCTTATAATGTTGATCCTAGGTGCTATAACAAAGCGTGACCTCTGCATTGTAGTGCGGTGATGCGCCCACCAGCACTAAAATGTGTTGGGGAAGAAGGAAACCTCACAGGACCTTGCTGTGTGTAAAAGGCCGCTTTATTGGAAACATGTGCACTCACAATTCATTATAACCCTAGGCCTTCCGCCTCACAAAACTAAAGCCTCACTATACATTAATTTTCCTACTTCCTCTCTCCCCCCACTACTACCCTACCCACCCCCCTCGCTTACTTTGAACTGCATGTCCTATTACCCTTTCAACTGTACCTCTTCTTCTCATAATCCAAACGTCACGTTACTGGTCTCCTAATGTCCAACTATCTGTCCTAATTGTCCTGCTGTCGTCCACTCCCTTTCCCACCTGAAAATATGTTGCCGGCACTGCCGTCCTTCCCTGTTGTCATATTCCTGCCAACTGGCTCAATTCCCGCTTGCACCTTGTCTTATCCAGGTGACTGGTTGACACCTGTTCGGTATAAGTCAATAAGGACGGTCAATGAAGGACCAAACGCGAATTATGAATACAATTTACCTTTACTAGAATTTCAGGTAAATGTATGCATTTAATACATCAACAATAGTGGAATAAAAAATAGCAATGAAGAGCATCTATTTATATATGAGTACACTACAAAGAGCATCTATATATATATATATATATATATATATATACATATATATATATCTATATATATATGAGCAAAGAGTTCATTGACAGATATAAGCTTTGATTAACTGTATACCAAAATGCGTCACCCTACGATGTTCAGGAAGCAAAATATAAACGAGTTGAATTCTTCAGATAAGCTTTGATTTACTGCACACCAAAATGCATGTTTCAATTACTGCAGCAGGCTCACACTACGATGTTCAGAAAGCAAAATATAAACAAGCTGAATACTTCAGATTAGCTTTGATTAACTGCATACCAAAATGCGTGTTTCAATTACTGCAGCGAGCTCACACTACGATGTTCAGAAAGCAAAATATAAACGAGCTGAATACTTCAGATTATAAAGACAGTGCAAGCATAATAATCAATCATAATAATAGAGCAGAGAAACAAAGGCCTTTCATCTCTGGGTGGAACTTAACTTAGTCCACAAACTGCTGGGAAGCCCTCTACCGCCCGCTTGGACCTCTCTCCCCCTCGAGCGTCACGGTCTCTGAACAGCAAAAACAGGGAGGCAGCACTGGGCTTGGAGATGACAGTCTTCACAACTCCATCTGCGAGCTTCAAATCCCTCACCCGCACTTCTGTGCTTAAACAACTCGAAGCTTAGATTCTATCACTTTTTTTTTTTTTTAATATCTTTTATTGCTTTTAACAGAGGATTATGTCTATTCAATTACAGATACTAAATTATTCCCAACTGTGTGTTCTGACCCCCCCCATCTCGCATTTTGTCCGTCATCTATAATTCTAATTACAACTCTCCTTGCTGCCAGAATATTAATCGGTGATCCTTATTGTATGTTATGTAGTAGTAGTTGTTGACTGTACAGAGTCCGATTCCGAGTCAGATGTGCTATCCTCTGAGGTGGAGGCATCCATCGCCTTTAGATTGTCCAGCAGTGTGTCCCAGTGTTTGGCGCTGTCTCTAGGTCTTTGACCTTGTAGCGCTTCTTTCGGTAGTGCTGTGCTTTGAATTTCAGACCACTTCACTAGTGCATTTTGCCATCTGTCCACCAGAGGACCTCCCGGGTCTTTCCAGTGGGAAGTTATTTCCCTCTTGGCTAGTATTAGTGCCAGATCTATGAACCTGTTGGATATTTTTTTTTGCTGACGGGCGAGGGAAATCTCCCAGTAGAGCAACCAACGGAGTGGGCGAGATTGTTCTTTCTGTGCTGGAGGTTAGTTTCCTGAACACTTCGGTCCAGAACGAGTTTATTCTTGGGCAGTTCCATAACATGTGCAGAAGGTCCGCCGATAGTTCTTCGCATCTGGGGCATTTAGAATTATTCGTGTTAAAAAATTGGTTAGTAATTGTGGAGTCAGGTAAGCTCTATGATAAATGTAGAAGTTTATCAATTTGAACCTTGCGTTCCTGGATACAGAGTAGATGTGGGAGGTGATTCTGGCCCATTGGGTATCCTCTAGGGTACAATCTAGATCGGTCTGCCATTTGGATCTAAGTTTGTTCAGTGGAAGACAGGTGGTGTTTTGTAGGGACTTGTATATTCTCGATACTACCCCCCTCTGGTCTCCCGTTGTGCAGAGGAGGTGGCAGCTTTCGTGTATGTCAGGTTCACTTGATTTTGTGCCCCATGGCTTTTGGATAGTATTTATTAAGGCAGAATGGGTGAGGAATAAGCCCGAGGATAGATTGAACCGTTCTTGTAATTCTGTATATTTGCAAAGTTTACCATCAGTAAACAAGTCTCCCATTTTCGTGATGTTATACTTTATCATTTTGTTAGAGTGCACTATGATGTGTCCCTTCGGGATGAGGTTTAGAGCTATTAGGGGGATCTCGGGTGAATAGGGGGTTCTTGTGCGCGTGCGTTTTAGGAATTGGTCCCAACAATGTCTAGGCACCTCCCATTCTAATGGGAGCTGTTGTGTTGGTTTTTTGGGGTTCAGTAAGATGTTTAAAATGTTTTCTAGAGGACAGTTTAATGAGATTCGTGAGTTGCTATTGTTTAGGAACTTGCTGCTTGCCCTTGCTATTCATTGTAGTTGCCCTGCCCAATAGTAAATCTCTAGGTTTGGTGCAGCTAATCCACCCTCTAAGGTAGGCCTCTGGAGTGTGTTGAGCGCAATTCTGCATCTGTTCGATCCCCATATAAAATTCACAATTGGGGAGTCTATGTTTTTGAATACTCTTTTTGGGATTATTAGAGGGATGGTGGAGAAACAGTATAGTAGCCTGGGCAGTGCTATCATTTTTATCAGGGCAACCCTCCCAGAGACAGTCAGGGGGGTGTATTCCAGAATTGCATATTAGTTTTGAGTCCATTAATAGCTCTCTGTACATTCCCCTCTAGGAGGTCTTCTACTTTATGGTATATATTGACCCCCAAGTATTTAAATGTATTCGGGGACCAGGGAAGACCTCTAGTATCTGCGGGCTCAGAAGTGTCTGCAATTAGTGGAAAGATGGTGGACTTTCTCCAGTTGATTCGGAGACCAGAAGCCCTACCGAAATTTTCGAACATGTCTATTGTCCCTGGTAGGCCAGTGTCCAGCTTTTTGAGAAACAGTAGCATGTCGTCTGCATATAATGCTATCTGGTGTGTTTGATTGTTGATCTATGTACCTCAGAGTAGCCTTGTCCAGCGCGTAAAACCCTCTCCTAGCGGTAGTTTTAGCATAACCAGTTCCAGTTAGT